>NC_045961.1:98468241-98768241 GCF_010909765.2 Amblyraja radiata
CTGTAAGGCAGCAACCCTAGTTCTGCCCCATTGTTATAGGAAATATGTTGTCATGCTGGAAACTATACAAAGAAGATTTCCAAGGATGTTGCCAGGGCCTGAGGGCCTGAGAACTTAGGAAGAGGTTGAGCAGGCTAGGATTCTATTCCTTGGAGCGCAGGAGGATGAGGGTTATCTTATAGTGGCATACAAAATCATCAGAGTAATAGATCGGGTAATCGCACAGAGTCTCTTACCCAGAGTTGGGGAATCGAGAACCAAAAAACATAGGTTTAATGTGAGGAGGGAAAGATTTACTAGGAACCTGAAGGGTAACCTTTTCACACAAAGGGTGGTGGGTGTATGGAATGAGCTGGCAGAGCAGGTAGTTGAGGCGGAGTAGATACTATTGCAACGTTTAAGAAGCATTTGGAAAGGTACATGGATAGGATGTTTAGAGAGGTATGGGCCAAATGCAGGCAGGTGCGACTAGTGTAAATGGGGCATGTTGTTTTCCGTGGGAAAGTTGGTTCAAAGGGCCTGTTTCCACGCTGTATAACTCTACGATTAGACAATAGACAATAGGTGCAGGAGTAGGCCATTCAGCCCTTCGAGCCTGCACCGCCATTCAATGTGATCATGGCTGATCCCCAATCAGTACCCCGTTCCTGCCTTCTCCCCTATCTCCTGACCGCTATTTTTAAGAGCCCTAGCTAGCTCTCTCTTGAAAACATCCGAAGAACCTGCCTCCACCGCCCTCTGAGGCAGAGACTCAACACTCTCTGTGAGGAAAAGTGTTTCCTCGTCTCTGTTCTAAATGGCCTACTCCTTATTCTTAAACTGTGGCCCCTGGTTCTGGACTAATTGCATAAAGAACTTTGGGTGACACTGTGGCGCAGCGGTAGTGTTGCTGCCTTACAGTGCCGGAGACCCTGATTTCATCACGACAATGGGTGGTTTCTAGACGGAGTTCGCACGTTCTCCATGTGACCGCGTGGGTTTTCTCCGGGTGCCGTGGTTTCCTCCCACATTCCAAAGACATGCCGGTTTGTAGGTTAATTGGCCTCTGTAAATTGTCCCTAGTATGTCAGATAGAACTAGTGTACGGGTGCTTGTTGGTCGGCGCTGACTCGGTGGGTCGAAGGGCCCGTTTCCACGCTGTATCTCTAAGACAACAACTAAATGGGAATAGTTCAGGTTCTAAAGTTGAGCCAAAGGATTCTCTGGACACTTTAATTCTCCCTCCCAATCCTACACAGAGTTTTCTGTTGTAGGTCTCCTCCATTGTCAAAGTGAGGTTAAACGCAAATTGGAGGAACAGCATCTCATATTTCGCTTGGTACACAAAAATGCTGGAGAAACTCAGCGGGTGCAGCAGCATCTATGGAGCGAAGGAAATAGGCAATGTTTCGGGCCGAAACCCTTCTTCTGGGCAGCTTACAGCCTAATGGGTGAGGCAGCATCTCTGGAGAGGAACGGGCAATGTTTTGGGTCGAGATCCCTCTATCAGTCCGAAGAAGGGTCTCGACCCGAAACGTCGCACATTCCTTATCTCCAGAGATGCTGCCTCACCCGCTGAGTTACTCCAGCATTTTGTGTCTATCTTCGATTTTAACCAGCATCTGCAGTTCTTTCTTACACATTACAGCCCAGTGGTATGAATATTGATTTTTCTCACTTCAGGTAGCCCCGGCATTCCCTCTCTCTCTATCTCTCCCCCACACAAGTCGCACTAACTTCTCATTTTCACCCTATAAACAGCTAACAACGACCTGTTTCCTTTTATCATCGTTACATTTTTGCATATCTTTCATTCATTGTACTTTATCTCTCCAGGTGGAGGCAGGTTCTCTGGATGCTTTCAAGAGAGAGCTAGATAGGGCTCTTAAAAATAGCAGAGTCAGGGGATATGGGGAGAAGGCAGGAACAGGGTACTGATTGGGGATGATCAGCCATGATCACATTGAATGGCGGTGCTGGCTTGAAGGGCCGAATGGCCTACTCCTGCACCTATTGTCTATTGTCTATTGTCCACATCATCATCCACATCTCGTCTCACTTATCCCTAACTCGTGTGAAGAAGGGTCTCGACCTGAAACGTCATCTATTCCTTCTCTCCAGAGATGCTGCCTGTCCCGCTGAGTTATTCCAGCTTTTTGTGTCTATCTTCGTTTAAGCCAGCATCTGCAGTTCCTTCTTACCCAGTGAGAGAACATTGCAACAACGGCGTAACCGGCTGGTCTATGGAACGGGGGGGGGGGGGGGGGGGGGGGGGGGGGGGGGGGGATGTGATGGGCCACTTGGGACCTGTTCTCCTTTTGCAGTGTACATTTCTGTTGCTTCAATTTTCCATTGACTTTACTGAGCCACAACCACGATCATCTATTGCCTTTTGTTCGTCCGCTGTTGCTATTACGTATTTGTAGGATGAATGAGTCATGGAGGATTTATGCTTTGGCTTGCAAATGTGACTTACGAAACACATTCCAACCAGTTGATGCCGAGGGAACGGATTTGTAACTGGAGTTGTAAAGCCTCGGAATTGTCCAGCATAGAAATGGGTCCATTACATCCATGCTGGCCTTTTGACCTTTAGACTTTAGAGGTACAGCGTGGGAACAGGCCCTTCGGCCCGCCGAATCCAGTCTGACCCAGCGATCATCCCCGCACACTAACACCATCCTACCCACTTGCGACAATTTACAATTTTTACAAGAGCCAATTAACCTACAAACCTGTACGTCCTTGGAGTGTGGGAGGAAACCGGAGCACCTACGGAAATCCACGCAGGTCACAGGCAGAACGTACATACTCCGTACAGACAGCACCCGAGGTCAGGATCGAACTCACGTCTCTGGCGCAGTAAGGCAGCAACTCTACCGGCTGTGCCACTGTGCCAACCCCCAATCCCAGCCCGAGGGAGGAGCGGCGCCCGGTCGGGGCGGCCCAGCCCGAGGGAGAAGCGGCGCCCGGTCGGGGCGGCCCAGCCCGAGGGAGGAGCGGCGCCCGGTCGGGGCGGCCCAGCCCGAGGGAGGAGCGGCGCCCAGTCGGGGCGGCCCAGCCCGAGGGAGGAGCGGCGCCCAGTCGGGGCGGCCCAGCCCGAGGGAGGAGCGGCGCCCAGTCGGGGCGGCCCAGCCCGAGGGAGGAGCGGCGGCCTGGCGCGAGGCTGAGACGGTGGCAGTACTCACGTGAGGGCGATCCGGCTCGGGGCTGGAACGATGCTCCGGGGGCTGGGACGGCAGTTCTGGCGGCGGTGGCCTGAGACCGGGGTTCGGCCGGGGGCCAGCGGCTGCGTCAGCAGGTCTGGTGAGCGGAAGCTTCGACTACCCCGGGCCGCGGTGTTTGAGCCGCAGGACAGGTTTTAACATCGCCCGGGGGGTATCGCCTCAGCGCAGAAGGAGAAGAGGAGGGAAGAGACTGCAGCCCTAAGACTTTTGCCTCCATCACAGTGAGGAGATGTTGGGTGGACTCACTGTGGTGGATGTTAATATGTGTTTATTGTTGTTTTTTATTGTATTGTATTGTATGTATGACTGCTTAAATTTCGTTCAGACTTCGGTCTGGATGACAATAAAAGGCTATTCTATTCTATTCTATTCTATTCTATACTATGTGAAATAGGTCAATGTTAAGCAAATACTGAGGGCAAGCTTCTTCTTTGGTCAACATGCAGGATGTGCTGGCTCTGGAGAGGGTCCAGAGGAGGTTTACAAGAATGATCCCAGGAATGAGTGGGTTAACATATGATGAGCGTTTGTCGGCACTGGGCCTGTGCTCGCTGGGGTTTAAAAGGATGAGGGGACACCTCATTGAAACTCACCGAATAGTGAAAGGCTTGGATAGATTGGATGTGGAGAGGATGTTTCCACTAGTGGGAGAGTCTAGGACCAGAGGTCATAGCATGAGAATTAAAGGATGTTCCTTTAAGAAGGAGATGAGGAGGAATTTTTTTCAGTCAGAGAGTGGTGAATCTGTGGAATTCTTTGCCACAGAAGGCTGTGGAGGCCAAGTCAACTGATATTTTTTAAGGCAGAGATAGATAGATTCTTGGGCGTGGGTGGCAGGGGTTATGTGGAGAAGGCAGGAGAATGGAGTAAAGCCCCTGTCCCACATAGCAAACCTGAACGGAAACCTCTGGAGACTTTGCGCCCCACCCAAGGTTTCCGTGCGGTTCCCGGAGGTTGCAGGTGGTTGCCGGAAGTTGCAGGTAGTGGAAGCAGGTAGGGAGACTGACAGGAACCTCCGGGAACCTCAGGGAACCGCACGGAAACCTTGGGTGGGGCGCAAAGTCTCCAGAGGTTTCCGTTCAGGTTTCCTAAGTGGGACAGGGGCATTAGGAAGGAGGGATAGATCAGCCATGGCAGAATAGACTTGATTGGCTGAATGGCCTAATTCTGCTCCTAACACTTAAAAGCGATGGGCTTGCAGGGTACCTATACCCATCTCTATCTGTTTGTGGCGTTTTCCAACCCTCTTCCCTCCACCACCCCAGCCAGTTTTGTGCGGGTTTGGTAACTGGTCGGAGATGGTGATAAGTGGTACGCCTTGAAATGCAGGCAAGCTCAATGCATCCACCACCCAAGGAGGGATTAAAAACCTGGCCGGCTCCGCACAGCAGTCCTCAAAGCCACCCCAGAGTGTTTTAGTCCTTTAATTGCCAGCAGTCCGCCTGTAACTAGTGTTGTACAAATGGGTTTACAGCTCCCACTTCTTGACTGGCTGCCCTGTTTAAACAATCCCAGATCCCAATGAACTGTTACACTTACAACAATCAAAGTCTTTTACTGCCGTGTAAAATGTTAAACGGATTTGATAGATGGATGCATGGAAAACCTTGGTGTTAGGGGGCTGGGACAGATGTAGGGGGGGGGGGGGGGTCGGTGAGGAGGTGGGATTCTAGGTGGGTGGTGAACTATGAATATTGGGTCCGTAATCCCAAAATTAGAACAAGACTCCTTCTGCACAAAATCAGGAAATGCTTTTTATCGTGAGATTTAGTTCAGTTTAGTTTAGTTTAGAGATACAGCGCGGAAACAGGCCCTGAGGCCCACCTAGTCCGCACCGACCAGCGACCCCCGCACATTAGCACTACCCCACACACACTAGGGACAATTTATACTTGTGCCAAGCCAATTAACCTACATAGAAACATAGGACATAGGTGCAGGAGAAGGCCATTCGGCCTTTCGAGCCAGCACCGCCATTCATTGTGATCATGGCTGATCGTCCCCTATCAATAACCCGTGCCTGCCTTCTCCCCATATCCCTTGACTCCACTAGCCCCTAGAGCTCTATCTAACTCTCTCTTAAATCCTACGTACCTGTACGTCTTTGGAGCGTGGGAGGATCTCAGAGAAAACCCACGCGGTCTCGGGGAGAACGTACAAACTCCGTACAGACAGCACCCGTAGTCAGGATCGAACCTGGGTCTCCGGCGCTGCGAGCGCTGTATGGCAGCAACTCTACCGCTGCGCCACCGTGCCGCCCACTATAGTTGAAGCTTTGTAATAATAGTTGCTTTCAAAATTAACATAATTTAGTTTAGAACGCGGGGAGGTACGGTGGCACAGCGGTAGAGTAGCTGCCTCACAGCGCCAGAGACCCCGGTTCGATCCGGACTACGAGTGCTGTCTGTACGGAGTTTGTACGTTCTCTCTGTGAGCCGCGTGGGTTTTCTCTGGGAGCTCTGGTTTCCTCCCGCACTCTAAAGGCGTACATGTTTCTCGGCTAATCGGCTTGGTAAAATTGTCAATTGTCCCTAGTGTGAGTAAGATGGTGTTAGTGTGTGGGGATCACTGGTCGGCGCGGACTCGGTGGACCAGGGGCTCGTTTCCCCAGTGTATCTCTAAACTAAACTCGAAAAAACGGTAGTAAGGAAGGCAATTTCAATGCTTGCATTTATATCAAGAGGACTGGAAAACAAAAACAGACTTGTAATGCTGAGGCTCTATAATTTGCTGGTCAGGCCGCATTTGGAGTACTGCGAGCAAATTTGGGCCCTATATCTGAGGAAGGATGTGCTGACTCTGGTGAGGATCCAGAGGAGGTTTACTAGAATGATCCCAGGAATGAGAGGTTTAGCATATGATGAGTGTTTGACAGCACTGGGCCTCGACTCGCTGGAGTTCAGAAGGTTGAGGGGGAGATCTCATTGAAACTTACAGAATAATGAAAGGCATAGATAGAGTGGACGTGGAAAGGATGTTTCCACTGGTGGGAGAGTCTAGGACCAGAGGTCATAGCTTCAGAATTAAAGGCTGCTCTTTTAGAAAGGAGATGATGAGGAACTTCTTAAGTCAGAGGGAAGTTAATCTGTGGAACTCATTGCCACAGAGAGCTGTGGAGGCCAAGTCAGTGGATATCTTTAAGGTAGAGGTGGATGAATTCTTGATTAGAATGGGTGTTAAGTGTTATGTGGAGAAGGCAGGAAAATGGGATTGGGAGGCAGAGATCAGCCATAATTGAATGACGGTGTGGTCTCGATGGGCCGAATGGCCAAACTCTTCTCCTACAACTTGTGAACTAACCTAAACTAAACACAAGACCCTTCCTCAGATCTCTTCCTCAGCTTTCTCTCCCCCATTACAATCAGTCTGAAGATAGGTCTGGACCTGAAACATAGCCCATCCATGTACTCCAGAGATTCTGCCTGACCTGCTGAGTTACTCCATTATTTCGGGTTCTATGCAAGATTCCAGCATCTGCAGTTTCTTTGTCTACATAGTTTAATTGAGTTGAGATTAGTTTAGTTTCGAGAAGCAGCATGGAAATAGCCCACCAAGTCTACGGAAACGCTTCTTCTCACAGAGAGTGGTGAATCTGTGGAATTCTCTA
Organism: Amblyraja radiata; assembly: GCF_010909765.2. NCBI lineage: Eukaryota > Metazoa > Chordata > Chondrichthyes > Rajiformes > Rajidae > Amblyraja > Amblyraja radiata. Next base: position 98,475,055 of record NC_045961.1, read on the forward strand.
CCTCAGAGGCTGGTGGAGGCAGGTTCTCTGGATGCTTTCAAGAGAGAGCTAGATAGGGCTCTTAAAAATAGCGGAGTCAGGGAATATGTGGAGAAGGCAGGAACGGGGTACTGATTGGGGATGATCAGCCATGATCACATTGAATGGCGGTGCTGGCTCGAATGGCTGAATGGCCTACTCATGCACCTATTGTCTATTGTCTATTTTCTATTATCCCACTTCCTCATCCACTCCCTCCACACTAGGGGCAATTTCATGGGGTTCAATTAACCTCCAAATCTGCATGTATGTGGAATGTGGGAGGAAACTGGAGCAACCGGAGGAAACCAATGCTGTCAGAGGGAAGAAAGTGCATAAGAGCCACACGAGCTCCGGATTGAACTGGGATCTCTTACGCTGTGAAGTAGAGGCCTTAACAGCTGCGCCACTGTTCATGTTTTGTGGGGTGAGAAAAAGGAGAAGGTGGGAAAATGTAATAGAGAGAGAGAGAGATATCGAGCATGATCTAATTGAAACCTGTTGGAGACTTCAACTAGTTGCTTCCTTCCATTCTACAGTGGATGCCAGCAGGATCAACAACCCAACCTGGTTTAAGAGCTCTAAACTGAGCCTGGGCTATTTCTGGATTGGCCTTTGCAGATCCAGTTTTAGAATGGAATCAGGGTAATTCATGGTGCACAATCAGGCCTCTGTGTCAGAGCTCATTAATATATCACGTCACAGGTGGACGGGGCGGTCAAAAAGGCTGTTGGCACATTGGCCTTCATCAGTCAGAGTATTGAGTGCCAAAGCTGGGAGGTCATGTTGCAGTTACATGAAGCGTTGGTGAGGCCGCATTTAGAGTATTGTGTTCGGTTTTGCGCACCATGTTATGGGGAAAGATGTTGTCAAGTTGGAAAGGGTACAGAGAAGTTTCACGGGGATGTTGCCAGGACTCGCGGGTCTGAGCTGAAGGGAGAGGTTGTGCAGGCTGGGACTATATTCCTTGCAGCACAGGAGGATGAGGGGTGATCTTATGGAGGTGCACACAATCATGAGAGGAATAGATCGGGTAGATGCACTGAGTCTTTAGCCCAGGGTAGGGGAATTGAAAAGCAGAGGACAGAGGTTTAAGGTGAGGTGTATAAAATCGTAAGAGATATAGAAACATATAAACATCCAATCAGCTTGGAAAAAGGAATGGGAGTCCAAGGACGTCCCAAATAAACATCTGGTGTCAGACCCCACCCTACCGGTCCCTGGCACCAATCTCCCAAGGAAGCAGTGGACGACGCTGAATAGATTCAGGACTGGACATGGCCCCTGCTTGGCCAGCCTTCACAAATGGGGCAGCAGCCCAACCCCATGGTGTGCTTGTGGAGAGCAGCAAACAATGCAACACATCATTGAAGCATGCCCTCAACAAAGACTCAAAGGAGGACTTGTCACCCTTCATACAGCAGATCAAGAGGCAACTGCTTGGCTAAAGGACTTTGCATTCGCTAAATAAAATAAATATAAACATAGAAACATAGAAAATAGGTGCAGGAGTAGGCCATTCGGCCCTTCGAGCCTGCACCGCCATTCAATATGATCATGGCTGATCATCCAACTAAGTATGCTGTACCTGCCTTCTCTCCATACCCCCTGATCCCTTTAACCACAAGGGCCACATCTAACTCCCTCTTAAATATAGCCAATGAACTGGCCTCAACTACCTTCTGTGGCAGAGAGTTCCAGAGGTTCACCACTCTGTGTGCAAAATGTTTTTCTCATCTCGGTCCTAAAGGATTTCCCCCTTATCCTTAAACCGTGACCCCTTGTCCTGGACTTCCCCAACATCGGGAACAATCTTCCTGCATCTAGCCTGTCCAACCTCCTAAGAATTTTGTAAGTTTCTATAAGATCCCCCCTCAATCTTCTAAATTCTAGCGAGTACAAGCCGAGCCTATCCAGTCTTTCTTCATATGAAAGTCCTGACATCCCAGGAATCAGTCTGGTGAACCTTCTCTGTACTCCCTCTAAGGCAAGAATGTCTTTCCTCAGATTTGGAGACCAAAACTGTACGCAATACTCCAGGTGTGGTCTCACCAATACCCTGTACAACTGCAGTAGAACCTCCCTGTTCCTATACTCAAATCCTTTTGCTATGAATGCTAACATACCATTCGCTTTTTTCACTGCCTGCTGCACCTGCATGCCTACTTTCAATGACTGTTCAATGAATGTTAGAAATCATAATAGATTGGGAAGACGCACAGTCTCTTGCCCAGAGTAGAAACATCGAGACATTGAAAATAGGTGCAGGAGTAGGCCATTCGGCCCTTCGAGCCTGCACCGCCATTCAATATGATCATGGCTGAGTCAAGACCTGAGAAATTCATCAGCACACTGCTGCAATTATAAAGAAGGCACATCAACGCCTCTACTTCCTGAGAAGATTATGGAGAGTCGGCATGTCAAAGAGGATTCTCTTGAACTTCTACAGGTGCACAGTAGAGAGCATTCTGACTGGTTGCATCGTGGCCTGGTTCGGCAACTTGAATGTCCAGGAGCGGAAAAGAATGCAGAAAGTTGTGACCACTGCCCAGTCCATCTCCGGCTCTGACCTCCCCACCATCGAAGGGATCTATCGCAGTCGCTGCCTCAAAATGGCTGCCAACATCATCAAAGACCCACACCATCCTGCCCACTCACTCATTTCACCATTGCCATCGGGAAGAAGGTACAGGAGCCTGAAAACTGTAACAACCAGGTTCAGGAACAGCTTCTTCCCTACAGCCATCAGGCTATTAAACACAACAACAAATAAGCTCTGAACTATAACAGACTATTATTATTATTGCACTATATTTGTTTATTTATTGAGTATGCGTGCAAGTGTGTATAGACACACAACTTTGTTTTTCCCATTATGTACTATGTTTACATATTCTGTTGTGCTGCAGCAAGTAAGAATGTCAGTCCTATCTGGGACATATGGCAAAAAAAGATTCTTGACTCTTGATTAAGATTCAAGCACAGCGGTAGAATTGCTGCCTTGCAGAACCAGAGAACTGAGTTCAATCCTGACCACAGGTCTGTACGGAATTTGTACGTTCTCCCTGTAACCGCTTGTGTTTTCTCCGGGTACTCTGGTTTCCTCCCACACTCTAAAGATGTACAGGTTTGTAGGTTAATTCGGTAAGCTGTAAAATTGCCCTGAGCGGGTCAGGCAGCATCTCTGGAGAAAAAGGACGGGTGACGTTTCGGGTTGGAACCCTGCTTCAGACTTCAGACCTATTACTGGGAACTCAAGGGACTGTAGATGCTGGAAACTTGAGCAAATGCAGGAGGTACTCAGACGTACTCAGACAGCAGGTTCTCCGGTTTCCTCCCACACTCCAAAGACATACAGGTTTGGAGGTTAATTGGCTTCGGTAAAAATTGTAAATTGGCCCTAGTGTGTAGGATAGTGCAGGTGTAAGGGGATCGCTGGTTTTAGATTAGATTAGATTAGATTCCTTTATTGTCATTTAGACCTTTCGGTCTAAACGAAATTATGTTGCCTGCAGTCATGCACAGAACCAATAAAAACAAAACATACAATAAACACAAATTAAATATCCACCACAGTGAGTTCACCAAGCACATCCTCACTGTGATGGAGGCAAAGTCTTAGTCTCCGTCTCTTCCCTCCTTGTTCTCCCTCTGCGCTGAGGCGATCGATCCAGGCCGGAGATGCCGCCCTCCAGTCCAGCAGACCTCCGTGGTGATGTCGCCGCCGCCGAAAGCCGGAACGCCGTCTCCGCTCCGAGACGGCCCGCCACAGCATCAGCTCCGGGCAGCCGCCCCAGCTCCAGGCCGCCGCCCCAGCTCCGGGTCCCGCAGTCACCGCTCCGGGTCCCGCAGTCTCCGCTCCGGGCCACCGCCCCAGCTCCGGGTCCCGGGTCCCGCAGTCTCCGCTCCGGGCCACCGCCCCAGCTCCGGGTCCCGCAGTCTCCGCTCCGGGCAGCCGCCCCAGCTCCAGGCCGCCGCCCCAGCCCGGGTCCCGCTGTCTCCGCTCCAGGCCGCCGTCCCAGGTCGCCGCTCCAGGTCGGCGTGGACTCAGTGGGTCGAAGGGCCTGTTTCCGCGCTGTAACTCTAAAACTACTAAAAAACTAAAATTAAATGATTTATTGACTGATCTATTCTCATGGTTAAATTCTCCAGCCCTAACAAAGTTCTTGTAAGTATCTGGAACCCCCCCCCCCCGCCCCTCCTCCCTTCTCACCAGCACTCTCACACCCACCCTATAATGCAATGACCCAGCCTATACACCCGCAAAATTGCCGTGGTCTCACCAGTGTCTTACACACAACTTCAGGATTTATAGAGACTAACTAGACTAAGTGGGACCCGTTGGGTCCCAGCATCACACGGGAGGGCTGGTCCCCCAATGCAATATTTCACCTCTCCACCAATTCCAATATTGGTGGCCAGTGGGGGGGGGGGGGGCTTTCTAGAGCGCTAGTATCAGTGTTGTGGGCTGAAGGGACTGGTTTCCAGATGGCTAGTATGGACATTGTGGGCCGAATGGATTCTTGGCCCAGCAGCTCTGTCACTCAAGCCTGTTGTGCTGGCAGCTCACTCACTCACGGCTGATGGGCTGGCAGTTGACTCACGGCTATTCCTTGAAATTCCATTTTAAGCAGGGTGCAAGGCCACCAAATTCAAGTGCATTTTCATACCATTTCAGGCAGGGTGCAAGGCCACTAAAGACAGCGAGTCGTGACCTCTCCCTCCTCTATCTTGCAGAGACTGAGCCACACCCTGGGCTTTATAGTCCCTCCCCCCCTCCCACCAGAAGGGACGTGGCCTTCATGGCGTGATTGACAGGAGAGAGAATCTCAACATTTTTTAAACACTAATAACTCTTATTTTTCATCGATGGGAAAAATCCTCTTGTCCTGCGCAGCGGAGAGGGACTCTGAGTAAGATAGCCAAAAATCACAACCATAAGTGGCAGCGTTTTTTCTCAAATCAATATACAGAACAACAGGAAGCGGTCAAGATCAGACTTTTAGTAATATAGATAATGTGGGTGGCATGGTGGCGCAGCAGTAGAGTCGCTGCTTTGTAGCAGGGTCCCGGGTTCGATCCTGACTGCCGGTCTTGTTTGTACAGAGTTTGAACCTCTGACACCTGTGCGAATCAAGAATCTATCTATCTCTGCCTTCAAAATATCCACTGACTTGGCCTCCACGGCCTTCTGTGGCAAAGAATTCCACAGATTCAGCACCCTCTGACTAAATATCCTCCCACATCTCAAAGACGGGCAAGTTTTATAGGTAAATTGGCCTCTGTAAATTGCCCCTTGTGTGTGGAGGTTGGATGTGAAAGTGGGAGAACATCGAACCAGTGGGAACTAGTGTGAACTAGAAGACTGTGGAGGGCAAGTCAGTGGATAGTTTTAAGGCAGAGATAGATAGATTCCTAGGTACACAAAAATGCTGGAGAAACTCAGCAGGTGCAGCAGCATCTATGGTGCGAAGGATCCTATCTCCTTCGCTCCATAGATGCTGCCGCAACCGCTGAGTTTCTCCAGCATTTTCGTGTACCTTAGATTTTCCAGCATTCTGCAGTTCCTTCTTAAATAGATAGAGTCTTGATTAGTACAGGTGTCAGGGGTTATGGGGAGAAGGCTGGAGATTGGGGTTAGGAGTGAGAGATAGATCAGCCATGGTTCAATGGCGGAGTAGACTTGATGGGGTGAATGGCCTAATTCTGCTCCTATTACATAAACATTTAAACTTATGAACGGGTGATCGATGGTCGGCATGGACTTGGTGGGCCAAAGGGCCTGTTTCAATCTAAACTAAAACTAAAATAGTGTTAGGCAGGCTGTATGGATCAGGGAGCCTTATCCCATTCTAATAGCTTCAGCACATTACAGGAGACATCTGGGCTGCTGTGGGGTCCCATTGACTTGCTGTTTAATCACACTTCAAATGGTTGTTGCTAATAATCGGGGACTCTTTAAAAGCACATGTGCTAAATCTTTTCGCCAGTTTATCAACATAGGCCTGCTGATCCCCCCCTAACCCTCTGAAGTGAACGGGCTAGCCTCCATTTCCAAGCACTTGCCTTGTGTAAAGTACACTGACATCGATATCACCATAAAGCAGCATTTATTTGGGAAAACGGACAGAAGTAGTATATGGGGTATGAGTTAGCTACATTGAGCAAGTGGTAATGTGCAGTTTCAGGATGTTGGCTACATCTGGAGGGTTTTCATCTGAGAATGAAGATTGAACACATATTTCTTTATTTCAAAGCAACATTAGCAAATTTGCAGACGACACAAAGCTGGGTGGCAGTGTGAAATGTGAGGAAGATGCTATGAGAATGCAGGGTGACTTGGACAGGTTGGGGGAGTGGGCAGATGCATGGCAGATGAAGTTTAAGGCGGATAAATGTGAGGTTATCCACTTTGTTAGCAAAAACAGGAAGGCAGATTACTATCTAAATGGTGTCAAGTTGGGAAAAGGGGAAGTACAACGGGATCTGGGGGTCCTTGTACATCAATCTATGAAGGTAAGCATGCAGGTACAGCAGGCAGTGAAGAAAGCGAATGGCATGTTGGCATTTATAACAAGAGGAATCAAATATAGGAGGAAAGAGGTCCTTCTGCAGTTGTACAGAGCCCTAGTGAGACCACACCTGGAGTATTGTGTGCAGTTTTGGTCCCCTAATTTGAGGATTGACATTCTTGCTATTGAGGGAGTGCAGCGTAGGTTTACAAGGTTAATTCCCAGGATGGCGGGACTGTCATATGCTGAGAGAATGGAGCAGCTGGGCTTGTACACTCTGGAGTTTAGAAGGATGAGAGGGTATCTCATTGAAACATATAAGATTGTTAAGGGTTTGGACATGCTAGAGGCAGGAAACATGTTCCCGATGTTGGGGGAGTCCTGAACCAGGGGCCACAGTTTAAGAATAAGGAGTAAGCCATTTAGAACGGAGACGAGGAAACACTTTTTCTCATAAAGTGGTGAATCTGTGGAATTCTCTGCCTCGGAAGGCGGTGGAGGCAGGTTCTCTGGATGCTTTCAAGAGAGAACTAGATAGGGCTCTTAAAAATAGCGGAATCAGGGAATATGGGGAGAAGGCAGGAACGGGGTATTGATTGTGGATGATCAGCCATGATCGCATAGAATGGCGGCGCTGGCTCGAAGGGTCGAATGGTTTACTCCTGCACCCATTGTCTATTGTCTATTTGCTAAGCGGCCATAATTGGTGCAGACTAATTATTTATCATTTATCCCAGAGCAAATCCTTTTTCCAGCATCTCGTCTGAGTCATCAGACGACACTTCAGATTTGTGTGCAGGAAGGAACTGCAGATGCTGGTTTAAAACGAAGATAGACACAAAATGCTGGAGCGACTCAGTTGGACAGGCAGCATCTCTGGAGAGAAGGGGTGGGGGACGTTTCGGGTCGAGACCCTTCTTCAGTTTTGCTCGGTTGTTTTTTTTGCGGGGAGGATTAATTTGCTGCTTCCGTGCACCAGTGCGTGCAATTGTGAAACGCCATCCTCAAAATGGCAACAACGGTAACCAAACGGATGCAATAACATTCCCAAACACCAGAAAAAGTGGTTGAGAATTGTGGACGCAGCTCAAACCATCACACAAACCAACCACCCTTCCGTTGATTCCATTTACACCGCACGCTGCCTCGGCAAGGCCAGCAGCATCATCAAGGACGAGTCACACCCTGGCCACTCCCTCTTCTCCCCTCTCCCATCGGGCAAAACATAGAAACATAGAAAATAGGTGCAAGAGTAGGCCATTCGGCCCTTCGAGCCTGCATCGCCATTCAATATGATCATGGCTGATCATCCAACTCAGTATCCCGTACCTGCCTTCTCTCCATACCCCCTGATCCCTTTAGCCACAAGGGCCACATCTAACTCCCTCTTAAATATAGCCAATGAAAGGTATAGAAGTGTGAAAACGAACACCTCCAGATTCAGGGACAGTTTCTTCTCAGCTGTTATCAGGCAACTGGACTATCCTACCACAACCTGAGAGCAGTCCTGAACTACTATCTACCTCATTGGCGACCCTTGGACTATCCTTGATTGGACTTTGCTACTTTACCTTGCACTAAACGTGATTCCCTTATCGTGTATCTGTACACTGTAAATGGCTCGATTGTAATCATGTATTGTCTTTCCGCTGACTGCTTAGCACGCAACAAAAACTTTTCACTGTACCTCGGTACACGTGACAATAAACTAAACTGAACTGAACTGGTTGAGAAATCGAAGATAGACACAAAATGCTTGAGTTATTCAGCGGGACAGGCAGCATCTCTGGAGAGAAGGAATGGGTGACATTTCTGGTCGAGACCCTTCTTCAGACTGATGTCAGGGGAGTGGGCGTTACAGAGATAAAATGTAGTCGGAGACAGTGAGACTGGTCGGAGAACTGGGAAGGGGGAGGGGATGGAGAGAGAGGGAAAGCAAGGGCTATGAAGTTAGAGAAGTCAATGTTCATACTGCTGGGGTGTAAGCTGCCGAAGTGAAATATGAGGTGCTGTTCCTTCAATTCCCTCCAGAGATGCTGTCTGTTCCAATAGACAATAGATAAACAATAGACAATAGGTGCAGGAGTAGGCCATTCGGCCCTTCGAGCCAGCACCGCCATTCAATGTGATCATGGCTGATCATCCCCAATCAGTACCCCGTTCCTGCCTTCTCCCCATACCCCCTGACTCCGCTATCTTCAAGAGCCCTATCTAGCTCTCTCTTGAAAGCATCCAGAGAACTGGCCTCCACCGCCCTCTGAGGCCGAGAATTCCACAGACTCACAACTCCCGGTGAGAAAAAGTGTTTCCTCGTCTCCGTTCTAAAGGGCTTACCCCTTATTCTTAAACTGTGGCCCCTGGTTCTGGACTGCCCCAACATCGGGAACATGTTTCCTGCCTCTAGCGTGTCCAAACCCTTAACAATCTTATATGTTTCAATAAGATCCCCTCTCACTCCAGGATTTTGTGTCCATCTTCGATTTAAACCAGCATCTGCAGTCCCTTCCTACACACATGAACTGGTTGAGATCTGGCTGTGTCACTAGTATGTTCACAGCTTGTGGAATTGTGTAACGGTGCTGTGGTCGAGTTGCTGCCTTACAGTCACAGGATAACTCTCTCTCTTTTCAGACTTTAGTTTTAATTTTTAAACAGTTTAGATAAATGATTAGGCAAACGCTTATTGAATAAGTTGTCTGCCATTCTGCAAAGTTAAATTAAAATATTATTGTTTAATAAAACTCTCCCCCCCCCTCTATTTTTTCACATTCCTCCTGGGAGCAGTTTGTAATATAACTTTAAGTTTAGAAATAAAAGCAAAAAGCAAAAATAAACTATTGGGGCATGCTGAGCATATTGTTCGATCAAAGATCAAGTATACCATTAATTTCTTTTCCTAATGGAAACCATACCTTGCATCAACTATGTTTTTCTTAAACATGGTACATTAAAGATTGTTATTACTCAAAAGCATAATCGCTGGATTGATTGGTACCAACGTTTGGACTGATCGGTCTCAACAACAAAGGGACAGATTTCAATTATTCCCATTATTCTCTCCCTTCATCATCTATAGGGAGTTTAGTTTAGAGATTCAGCATGGAAACAGGCCCTTCGGCCCACCTACTCCGCACCGACCAGCGATCCCCGCACATTAACACTACCCTGCACACCAGGAATATTATACCAAGCCAATTATACCAAACTCATCTGTACTCTCAAGCCTTTCTTGACGTCCTCTGAGGGAGGGCTACATGTATGTATTTATAGAAACATAGAAACATAGAAATTAGGTGCAGGAGTAGGCCATTCGGCCCTTCGAGCCTGCACCGCCATTCGATATGATCATGGCTGATCATCCAACTCAGTATCCCATCCCTGCCTTCTCTCCATACCCCCTGATCCCTTTAGCCACAAGGGCCACATCTAACTGTATGTATGTACTTACCTAACATGTATGTACTTAATCTATGAACCACTGTTGTATAATGTTAGTACCTCCACCAATGTGAAGCACTTTGGTCAACGAGAGTTGTTTTTTAAAATGTGCTATAGAAATAAAAGTGATGACTTGACCTGACTTGACTACAAACCGGTACGTCTTTGGAGTGTGGGAGGAAACCAGAGGCCCTGTAGAAAACCCACGCAGTTCACGGGGAGAGCGTACAAACTCTGTACAGACAGCACCTGTAGTCGGGATTGAGCCCGGGGTCTCTGGCGCTGTAAGCACTGTTATGCCCCTGTCCCACTTAGGAAACCTGAACGGAAACCTCTGGAGACTTTGCGCCCCACCCAAGGTTTCCGCTCGTTTCCCGGAGGTTGCAGGTGGTTGCCGGAGGTTGCAGGTAGTGGAAGCAAGTAGGGAGACTGGCAAAAACCTCCGGGAACCTCCGGGAACCGCACGGCAACCTCGGGTGGGGCGCAAAGTCTCCAGAGGTTTCCGTTCAGGTTTCCTAAGTGGGACAGGGGCTTAAGGCAGCAGGAGCTCTACTGCTGCTCCACCTTGCCTGTAGGTGAGTGGTAGAATCGGGGGGGGAAGCTGGCGCGAATGAGTGGAGAAACGCAAATGGGACTGGTGTTGCATTGGTGTGGGAGTGGGTGATGAATGGCATCGAGTTGGTGTTCCTATGCTGTACAACTCCAGCCTACCACAACTCTGCAGTGTATCACTGAAGGCTGAAGAGGTGAAACATTACTCAGCAGCTGTAACACATAACATCAGAAAGCTCCGATTTGATGTGTAAAATAATGGGAAGTGCTGTATTTTCCCAAATACAACCCTTCAGGGGAATGCTGTGGACGAAACTCAAAATATTTACCTCGTTTCTGGTTACTTCAAAATAGACTTCTGCACACAGAATTTGACACCTGTCACTTAAAATTAAGAGAGCACTAACATTTCAGACTGAGAATTCATTCAAATGCACACCATTCAGCAGTAGAAGGGATAAACTACAGCCGTGTGCTTGCACTATCAAGCAATTCAGAAAGATTACAAGGGGATGTAAAGGTTCATGGTTCTTTGTGGTATAAAACTTTGAAAATAGGATCTTGATTTTTTTTGGTTTGTAGTGGTCTTTCAAGCCACCACCACCACTTGAAACCATTTTGTTGCAACTGAGGGTTGAGGCTAGGCTTTCATCAATCTCAAAACCGAGACAGGTGGAGTTTTGTGACGCAAAGATGACATGGAATCAAATGGATCTTTGAGATGCATCAAATGCGCACTTTTAACAAAAGAGTGGAACAAGCCCGAGGGCCTCGAGGGCAGAAGGTTGCAGGAGAATGTGAAGATGAGAATTTCTTACCTGAGGAGAGATAGAACAAAAAACATACAACAATAAAAACGTAGAACAACACAGCACAAGAACAAGGGCGGGCACGGTGGTGCAGCGGTAGATTTGCTGCCTTACAGCGAATGCAGCTCAAGAGACCCGGGTTCGATCCCGACTACGGGTGCTGCCTGCACGGAGTTTGTACGTTCCCCCCGGGGCCTGCGTGGGTTTTCTCCGAGATCTTTGGTTTCCTCCCACACTCCAAAGACGTACAGGTTTGTAGGTTAATTGGCTTGGATTTGTATACTTGGTATGAGAGTAAATGGTCCCAAGTGTGTGATAGGCTTGTGTTAATTTGCGGGGATCGTTGGTCGGTGCGGACTCGATGGGCCGAAGGGCCTGTTTCCCTGCTGTATCTCTAAACTAAACTAAACAGGCTCTTCGGCCCACAATGTCTGTGCCGAATATAATGCCAAGACCTTATCTATCTGCACATAATCCATATCTCTTTATCTCCATGTGTCAATCCAAAAGTCTCTTATACGCCACTATTGTATATGCCACCACCACCACCCCTGGTGGCACCTTCAAGGCACAGTTTGAGCTGTGGGGAGGAACCAGAGTGCGCAGAGGAAACCCTATGGTCACACAAAGTTCACACTCTGCACAAACAGGAGCCGAGGTCAGTATTGAACCTGGGTCCCTGGTAATATGAGGCAGCAGCTCCACCTGCTGCGCTGCTGAGCCACCAAACATTGAACTGGCTTTTAGTGCAAACACAAAGTACTGACCAAAACATAATAACGCTGTGTTATTATTGCTTTGCAAAATGACTTCAGTAGTTCCGTTTAGTTTCGTTAATTATCGTCACGAGTACCGAGATACTGTGAAAGCTATTGCTTGCATGCGATCCAGTTAGAAACACAGAAACATTGAAAATAGGTGCAGGAGTAGGACCATTCGGCCCTTCGAGCCATCACCGCCATTCAATATGATCATGGCCGATCATCCAAAATCAGTACACCGTTCCTGCTTTCTCCCCATATCCCTCGATTCCTTTAGCCCCAAGAGCTAAATCTAACTCTCTCTTGAAAACAGCCAGTGAATTGGCCTCCACTGCCTTCAGTGACAGAGAATTCCACTCCAGTTAAAAGAAAGACTGTACTTGAATACGAACGTGGGGGGTGCTGAGAACAACGAGGGAGCCGGTGTGGAGGAGGGGTGGGGTTGGGGGGGGGGGTGTGTGGGAGGTTGGGGTGGGAGGTGGGGAGATGAGGGTGGAGAAGGAAGAGGGACTATATGGAATAGTTTTGTAACTTTGTCGATGCCCTTTACACGGAGACTCTTGAATACTTGTAAGGTACGTAAATAATCTTTACTGCACCAAGTACATGTGAATACTTGTGCTGTACGCAAACAAAGAACCTCACTGCACCAAGTACGTCTGAAGAAGGGACTCGTCCCGAAACCTCACCCATTCCTTCTCTCCAGAGATGCTGCCTGTCCCGCTGCGGTACTCCAGCTTTTTGTGCCTACCAGTGACCTGTTTTACAAAATGTTAAATGGTCAGCTCGACATAGATTACAAGACCTACACCAAACCCAAACCAATTTGGAGCAGACGAGGGCATTCGATCCAATTTGTGATTCCAGCTACCAAGACAGATGTGTACAGCAATTCGTTCTTCCCCCGCACAATTAAAGCATGGAATAATCTTCACCCTACTATAGTTACCCAACCAGATGCAACTAAATTTAAGGTAGCTCTTTTTTTCGCAAAAAAACCCTTTCAGGCTTAAGTCTTCCCTCCAACACCTCCAGTTTAAATTCCATTTGGAATATTTTGGAGGACCAAGAAACCAAGAAACCATGTATCAATCAATCAAAGATAAAGGATACCCACACACAACTGACTGACTTCATCCACTTCACCACCAACTTCCATCCGGCACTCCAATACACCTGGACGATTTCAGACACTTCCCTACCATTCCTTGACCTCACCATCTCCATCGCAGGGGACAGACTCCTGACCGACATACATTATAAACCCACTGACTCACATGGCTATCTGGACTACACGTCTTCCCACCCTGCCCCCTGTAAAGACTCCATCCCCTACTCCCAATTCCTCCGCCTACGCCGCATCTGTTCCCAGGATGAGACATTTCATACTAGGGCATCGGAAATGTCCTCGTTCTTCAGGGAACGGGGATTCCCCTCCGCCACCATAGATGAGGCTCACACCAGGGTCTCATCCATACCCCGTAACACTGCTCTCTCTCCCCATCCCCGCACACGCAACAAGGGCAGAGTCCCTCTGGTCCTCACCTTTCACCCCACCAGCCGGCAAATACAACACATAATCCTCCGCCATTTCCGCCACCTCCAACGTGACCCCACCACTCGCCACATCTTCCCATCTCCCCCCATGTCTGCCTTCCGCAAAGACCGCTCCCTCCGCAACTCCCTCGTCAATTCTTCACTTCCCTCCCGCACCACCCCCTCCCCGGGCACTTTCCGTTGCAACCGCAAGAAATGCAACACCTGTCCCTTCACCTCCCCCCTCGACTCCATTCAAGGTCCCAAGCAGTCGTTCCAGGTGCGACAAAGGTTCACCTGTATCTCCTCCAACCTCATCTACTGCATCCGCTGCTCTAGATGTCAGCTGATTTACATCGGTGAGACCAAGCGCAGGTTGGGCGACCGTTTCGCCGAACACCTCCGCTCAGTCCGCAATAACCTACCTGACCTCCCGGTGGCTCAGCACTTCAACTCCCCCTCCCATTCCCAATCCGACCTCTCTGTCCTGGGTCTCCTCCATTGCCAGAGTGAGCAGCGGCGGAAATTGGAGGAACAGCACCTCATATTCCGTCTGGGGTCCTTGCGTCCCCTTGGCATCAACATTGAATTCTCCCAATTTGGCTAGCCCGTGCTGTCCCCTCCCCCCCTCCCCTTCCTTCACCCTCTAGCTGTCTCCTCCCATCCGCCCGCCCTCGGGCTCCTCCTCCTCCTCCCTTTGTCCTTCTTTCTTTCCCCACCCCCTATCAGTCTGAAGAAGGGTTTCGGCCCGAAACGTCGCCTATTTCCTTCGCTCCATAGATGCTGCTGCACCCGCTGAGTTCCTCCAGCAATTTTGTGTACCTAAAGATAAAGGATAAATGGGTGTATCATTTAGTGCAAAGATATAAACATTGAATAAGATGGTAAAAATAGGGCGATTGTAATGGATGATGGCGGGTTCTCTTCAGTGACCAGAGTCGCCATTCTGCATCAAAGTGGCTTTGAACATCACCACACAATATTTTTTGACATGTGCATTTGTGTAGAAACTAAGGCAGACTTTAACTTGCATTTAAAGTTAACTTCAAAGCAGCAGCGTGTATATGTGCTGTCAGTATGCGGCAGGAGTTGACCTCTTTATATTACTCCAGATAGCAGGTGCCTTGGGATGACTTATAGCTCCAATGCGACCTCAGCGTTCTGTCTGTGTATTGGCTGCGTCGAGCTTAATACTTTGCAGCTTAAGGTGTCAGCATTGTACTCCTGATTGAGATACAACCTTGCCGTCTGGTCCGGCCAGACTGTTATTCTATACATGTGGTATTTGAGAAAATAGCAGCACAATTCGCACAATAAATCAGTCGCCATGACAAAGCAATATTTTTGTGGAATTCATTCCATTGGACACAAAACCCAGCAGGGGGAAAATAAAAATTACCTTCTGTTCCTCGAGAGGTATTTTTTCATTGAATTAAAGACATATTTGCTGTGCAATCAGAGTGGGGCTTCAGAAGTTTAGTTTAGTTTAGTTTAGAAATGCAGCAGGGAAACAGGCCCTTCGGCCCACCCAGTCCGCGCCGACCAGCGATCCCCGCACGCTGATACTATCCGACACACCCTGGGGACAATTTACACTCATACCAAGTCAATTCACCGACAAACTTGTACGCCTTTGGAGTGTGGGAGGAAACCGAAGATCTCGGGGGAAACCCACGCGGTATCGGAGAGAACGTATAAAACTCCGTACTGACAAGCACCCGCGGTCGGGATCGAACCCGGCACTGCAAGCGCTGTGAGGCAGCAACTCTACCGCTGTGCCAGCGTGCCGTGGTTAAAGCCTTTGACTCAACTGAGAACGCAAACTTCAAAAGATACCGTCTTTGCTGTTCCCATGACCTTTTCATGAAGGCACAAGAAACTAGCAGCTGGAGTAATCCATGTCGCTCATGAGGTCATAAGGTTGTAAGTGATAGGAGCAGAATTAGGCCATTCGGCCCATCAAGTTTACTCCGCCATTCAATCATGGCTAATCTATCTCTCCCTCCTAACCCCATTCCCCTGCCTTCTCCCCATAACCCCTGACACCCGTACTAATCAAAAATCTATCTACCTCTATCTTAAAAATATCCATTGACTTGGCCTCCACAGCCTTCTGTGGGACAGATCTCCACCCTCTGGCTAAAGATATTCCTCCTCATCTCCTTCCTAAAGGAACGTCCTTTAATTCTGAGACTCTGACCTCTGATGCGAGAATCTCCCACAAGTGGAAACATACTCTCCACATCCTATCTATCCAAGCATTTCACTATTCGGTAAATTTCAATGAGGTACCCCCTCATCCTTCTAAACTCCAGCTCATCAAAACCTGCCCTACCATTCAATATGATCCAAGCCCCAGGCATCAACTACTCTTCTGTGCTGGTTCACTCTGTTCGCTGCCCTCTCAAAACTTGACCACCTCTTTAAATACTCTTCCACAAGCCTTTACAAACTCAGTGGCCATACAATGGCGCCATAGACCCAGCTTTGATTCCGTCCTTGGGTGCTGTCTGTGTGGAGTTTGCACGTTCTCAACGCGACAGTATGCATTTCGTCCGGGTGATCCAGTTTCCTCCCACACCCCAAAGACGTGCGGGCTTGTAAGGTAATCGCATTTTAATCTGAGTGCATGCAGTTGGTTGAGGTCATTTAGATGTGAAGTGCATCCCGCCCTTCAGCTCAGTACTTTTAATTTAGTTTAGTTATAGTGATACAGCATGGAAACAGGCCCTTCGGCCCACCTAGACCAACCTTACAGCGGCAGAGACCCAGGTTAGATCCTGATTATGGTTGGTGTCTGTATATACTTTGTACGTTCTCCCCGTGACTGCGTGGGTTTTCTCCGGGTGCACCAGTTTCCAACCACACTCCAATGACCTACAGGTTTGTACACTAATTGGCTTCGGTGGGTAGTGAAAATTGTCCCTCGCAGGGAGGATGGTTGTAGCGTATAGGATGATCGCTGGTCGGTACGAACTCGGTGGGCTGAAGGGCCGGTTTCCGCGCTGTATATAAAATCTGAATCTAAAAAATGAAAGATGCTGGAAACACTCACGCGGGTCAGTCAGCATCTGTGGACAGCGAAACGGAATTAATATTACAGGTCGAGTACCCTTCATCAGAAAATATTTAAGCAAAGTTTTTTACCCAGATTATCAAACCCTTTGACGGATCTATGTACATGACTACAAACTCCATCTGTTTTTGTGCTTCATTCAATATTGTCCTCGTCAATGTGTTTCCATTTGTTATGTTGTATTTCCCCGATGCATCTGCCCAACTGGCCGTTCTACATCTTCCTGAAGTTTAGATCTCTCTTCCATTCTCAGTTTTTGTGTCATCTGCATATTTTCGTTTTTTATCCCCATGTTCTTGACCAGGACTCCACATATTGCACAACAAAGGAGACATTTTAACCAATCATTCATAAGTTCGTATGTTCATGAGACAGAGGAGCAGAGTGTGGCCATTCAGCCCATCAAGTCTACTCTGCCATTTGATCATGGCTGATCTATATTTCCATTCCAACCCCATTCTCCTGCCTTCTCATTAATGGTTTAACATTTAATCCAAGAAGATGATAGTAATGAAGATACGTTTGACTGTCCAGCTAAAACCTGATAAGTTCAACGTTGGAGTAATCGCAATTTAGGAGTCCAATGTTTTCATACAGAATATTCAAATTGCGGTCCTGATATGATTATGGGACACTATATTTTGGGACGGCATGGTGTCGCAGCGGTAGAGTTGCTGCCTTATAGTCCTGGGATGTCAGGACTTTCATATGAAGAAAGACTGGATAGACTTGGCTTGTACTCGCTAGAATTTAGAAGATTGAGGGGGGATCTTATAGAAACTTACAAAATTCTTAAGGGGTTGGACAGGCTAGATGCAGGAAGATTGTTCCGATGTTGTGGAAGTCCAGAACAAGGGGTCACAGTTTAAGGATAAGGGGGATGTCTTTTAGGACCGAGATGAGAATAATATTTTTCACACAGAGAGTGGTGAATCTGTGGAATTCTCTGCCACAGAACGTAGTTGAGGCCAGTTCATAGGCTATATTTAAGAGGGAGTTAGATGTGGCCCTTGTGGCTAAAGGGATCAGGGGATATGGAGAGAAGGCAGGTACAGGATACTGAGTTGGATCGAATGATGGTGCAGGCTCGAAGGGCCGAATGGCCTACTCCTGCACCTATTTTCTATGTTTCTATAGTGCCAGAGACCCGGGTTAGATCCTGACTATGCGTGCTGTCTGTACAGAGTTTGTACGTTCTCCTTCGGACCTGCGTGGGTTTTCTCCGGGTGCTCCGGTTTCCTCCCACACTC
The DNA here is from genome assembly GCF_010909765.2 of Amblyraja radiata. Taxonomy (NCBI): domain Eukaryota; kingdom Metazoa; phylum Chordata; class Chondrichthyes; order Rajiformes; family Rajidae; genus Amblyraja; species Amblyraja radiata. Next base: position 98,493,007 of record NC_045961.1, read on the forward strand.
CAAAGACGTACAGGTTTGTAGGTTAATTGGCTGGGTGTAAAGGTAAATTTTCCATAGTGTGTGTAGGATAGTGTTAATGTCCAGGGATCGCTGGTCAGAGCGGACTCGGTGGGCCAAAGGGCCTGTTTTCGCGCTGTATCTCTAACCTAAACCAAACTAAACTAAACCAAACCCTCGGGAAGTGCACGTGAACACAGGGAGAATATGCAAACTCCACAGAGATAGCACCCGAAGTTGGGATCAAACCTGGGCACGGGACTGTGAGGCAGCAGCATTCAAAGCCAGTTCTCTCTGCTGCCAATGTTATATTTTTTATCGGGATGCATCACAACTTGGTTCGGGAACAGCTCCATCCAAGACCGCAAGAAATTGCAGCGAATTGTGGACGCAGCCCAGAACGTCACACAAACCAATCTCCCTTCCATTGACTCCATTTACACCTCACGCTGCCTCGGCAAGGCCAGCAGCATAATGAAGAACATGTCGCACCCTGGCCACTCCCTCTTCTCCCCTCTCCCATCAGGCAAAATATATCGATGTGTGAAAACGCACACCTCCAGATTCAGGGACAGTTTCTTCCCAGCTGTTATCAGGCAACTGAACCATCCCACCACAACCAGAGAGCAGTGCTGGACTACTATCTACCTCATTGGTGACCCTCGGACTATCCTTGATCGGACTTTGCTGGCTTTACCTTGCACTGTACGTCATTCCCTATACACTGCAAACGGCTCGATTGTAATCATGTATTGTCTTTCTGCTGACTGGATAGCACATAGCAGAAGCTCTTCACTGTACCTCAGTACACGTGACAATAAACTAAACTACACTAAGCTCATGTGAGTGCAGCCAAGCATGAAACAAAGATTGCAGATGGCTAAACATTTAAACACTTTTTCGGGACTGTCAGGATGAAATGTGGGATCTGTCACCTCTATTTCACTGTTAGCATTTCAAAGCACGGTGTTTCTGCTCCAGAGAGGTCAGCTGTTCGGAACAAGTGAGTCAGCCTCGTGTCCCTGAGCCCCTGCCAAGATTCAATTAGATTATGGCTCACTTCCATCTTAACATAGAAACATAGAACCATAGAAAATAGGTGCAGGAGTAGGCCATTCGGCCCTTCGAGCCAGCACCAACATGATCATGGCTGATCATCCAAAATCCTGCTTTCTCCCCATATCCCTTGGTTCCTTCAGCCCTAAGAGCTAAATCCAACTCTCTCTTGAAAACATCCAGTGAATTGGCCTTCTGTGGCAGAGAATTCCACAGATTCACAACTCTCTGGATGAAAAAGTTTTTCCTCTTCTCAGCCCTCAATGGTTTACCCTTTATTTTTAAACCGTGACCCCTGGTTCTGGACTCCATGGGGAACGCTTTTCCTGCATCTACCCTGTCCTATCACTTAAGAATGTTATATGTTTCTATAAGATCCCCTCTCATCCTAAATTACAGTGAATATAAGCCCAGTCGATCCTAACTCCATCTTGGTTCAGTAACCCTAGATACGCAGCCTTGGGATACAGAGTAAGACATTTTGGACCGAAATAACGAGAAATCTCTTCACTTACTGGGTGACGGTTCCATCATAGCAGGCAGTGGAAGCTTTGCACTGAATATGTTTAGGGATTTCCTGATTCAAAAGACATCTAGGGATTTAGTTTAGTTTAGTTTTGGGTGGTGCGGAGGCACAGCGGTGGAGACCTGGGTTCGATCCTGACTACCGGTGCTGCCCGTATGGAGTTTGTACGTTCTCCCCGTGACCTGCGTGGGTTTTCTCCAAGATCTTTCCTTTCCTCCCAGACTCCAAAGATGTACAGGTTTGTAGGTTAAATGGCTTGGTATGAATGTAAAATTGTCCCTAGTGTGTGTAGGGTAGTGCTAGTGTACCGGGGGGCGCGGACTCGGGGGGCCGAAGGGCCTGTTTCTGCGCTGTATCTCTACAAACTAAACTAATTTAGTTTGTAGAGATACAGTGTGAAAACAGGCCCTTCGGCCCACCGAATCCGCGCTGACTAGCAATCCCCGTACACTAGCACTATCCTACACACACTAGGGACAATTTACACTCTTTACTGAAGCCAATTAATCTACAAGCCTGTACGTCTTTGGTGTGTGAGAGGAAACTGAAGAACCCAAAGCAACCGGAGCACCAGTTTTGTTTGGAGAGAAAGCAAAGAAATCAGCCCTTCAGCCCACTAAGTCCACGCCAACCATCTGAACATCTGTTCACACTAGTGTTATGTTATCCTGCTTTTGGCATCCATTCCCTACACACTAGGGGCAATTTACAGAGTTCAATTAACTTACAAATTCGCACATCTTTGTGATGTTGGGGGAAACCTGAGCACCCAGAGGAAACCCACGCGGTCTCAGTGCGAATGTTCAAACCCGGGTCTCTGGCGCTGTGAGGCAGCAGCACTACCCGCTGCGCTAATGTGCCTCCACTTACGGGGAGAGCGCAGAAAAGCGTTGAGACGGAAGATCAGTCGTGATCGCGTTAAATGGCCGTGCCGGTTCAAAGAGACTAATGGCCAACTCCTGCTCCTACTTGCTGTGGTTTCTGTTATTGCCAAGCGGAAAAGTAAACTGTTGATCACACATAAAAATCTAGAATGTAGAAATAAAGAACTACCGATGCTGGTTGATACCAAAGATCGGCACAGAATGCTGGAGTAACTCAGCGGGTCAGGCAGCATCTCTGGAGTAAAGTATTAGGTGGCATTTCATGTCGGGAGGGGGAACTTAATTGCTGGAAGAACTCAGCAGGTGAGGCAAGATTTGTGGAGGGAAGTGATTGGACAATGTTTTGGTGGGTCAGTACCCTTCTACAGTCTGGGTGTGAGAATATGTTATGGCTCTATTGTTAAGGGCCTGTCCCACCAGCATGCGATTGCATGCGTCTAGCGCGACCAAACGTGGTCGCTTGAGGCGTACGGCCGCGCGAGGCCGGTCCCACTTCGAAGCGCTGAGGTGTATAAAGTTGTGCGGGGCTGGTCCCGACATCGCGCAGGGCTCCGAAAATCCTTCACTGTCCGAAAATTCTGTGCGCCAACGGCCTGACGGCCCGCAGGCGCATAGAGGGCGTACGCAGCGTCTTGACGTCGTACGCAGCATCTTGACGGCGTATGCCTAGCGCGTGGCGTTGTGCGATGACGTCACCGCCTGGCGTGCCCTTGCGTGATAACGCCACCACCCGACGTCGTGCGATGTCCAAATTCAGTCGGCCCGCCTCCTGCCCAGCTGATTGGTGAGTATGACGCAAATTACGTCACGCGTGAACTTTGTGCGTACTTACCGCATACTTAGCCCGTACATACCGCGAACTTAGCGCGAACTCCGCTTCCGTTTGGTCGCGCTAGAAGCATACAGGTGGGACAGGCCCTTTACTGCTGTCAAACCTGCAGCTGCAACTTACCAGAATGGCCACATCTAGTCCCGATAGTCACATCTGCCTGTTTATATCTAAATGAGGCAAAAATAGCAGCTGGATTATCAACAGACTGCAATGGGTTTTTTTCCTTCTGCGTTTGTGTAATGCAAGTGGTAGTGGGCCAAGAGAGCATATGTCCCTGTTTTTATTTCAATTTGAAGTCAAAATTGAGAAGGTTGTAAAATAAGCTGCCAACTTATTTGTATCCATTTTAAACTGTTGCCAATGGCAACAATGCATTCCGACAATTTTTTAATAGACAATAGACAATAGATAATAGGTGCAGTAGGCCATTCGGCCCTTCGAGCCAGCACCGCCATTCAATGTGATCATGGCTGATCATCCCCAATCAGTACCCCGTTCCTGCCTTCTCCCCATATCCTCTGACTCTGCCGTTTTTAAGAGCCCGATCTAGCTCTCTCTTGAAAGCATCCAGAAAACCGGCCTCCACCGCCCTCTGAGGCAGAACATTCCACAGACTCATCCACTCTCTCCGTGAGAAAAAGTGTTTCCTCGTCTCCGTTCTAAATGGCTTACTCCTTATTCTTAAATTGTGGCCCCTGGTTCTGGAGGTTTATGAATGATAAGGCATGGGTTTAGAAGTTTTGCACGCTGTAGTCAATCAAACAAGCCAGTGGTTTCACTCTGCGTGCAATGTCTTTAGGTTAACTTTAGAATTTTAAGGTTTATTTTAAGTTGCAATATTTTAAGGTTTGAGGATAGCGGGCACAGCGGTAGAGTTGCTGCCTTGCCGTGCCAGAGGACCGGGTTCGATCCTGACTACGGGTACTGTCTGTACGGAGTATGTACCTCCACCTGGGAACTGCATGGATTTTCTCCGAGATCTTCAATTCATTGAAGGGATTTTATGGCCTGGACGGTATCACACTGCTGTTTGTGGGATGTCTGGTGACCTTAATGCTAATGCAATCAACTTAATAATAGGCGCGGGCTTTTCCCAAGCATTATTCATATTTATATTGAACAAGGATTGGACTGCAGCCTGGTGGTTATCGGACTTTCGACGTCGGGTTCATGGGAGTAGAGGAAGCGTTGACAAGTTCCTCATGGATAGACTGCTCAGGTTGAATCCGTTCTTTCAAAGGCACCAGCACAGAATCATTTTGACTCTCTCAGGTAAAGTTCTTCTTCGACATTCCCTTAGAACCAAGGGTGATTCCCTTCACTCCCTTCTTCAAGTCGCCACCTTGATATGGTTGAGAACATAAATCTCCACAGGAGCTTTTTAGTTTAGTTTAGCTCAGTTTAGAGATATAGTGCGGAAACAGGCCCTTCGGCCCACCGGATCGGTGCCGGCCAGCGATCCCCGCACATTAACACTATTCCACTAGGGCTTATTTTTACATTGACAAAGCCAATTAACCTACAAGCCTGCACGTCTTTGGAGTGTGGGAGGAAACCGAAGATCTCGGAGAAAACCCACGCAGGTCACGGGGAGAATGTACTAACTCTGTACAGACAGCACTCGTAGTCCGGATCGAACCCGGGTCTCTGGCACTGCCTCCGCGCCACCCAAAACTAAACTAAACTAAATCCCTAGATGTCTTTTGAATCAGATAGCACCCATAGTCGGGATCGAACCCGGGTCTCCGGCGCTGCATTCAAGTCAAGTCAAGTCAAGTTTATTCGTCACATACACATACACGATGTGCAGTGAAATGAAAAGTGGCAATGCTCGCGGACTTTGTGCAAAAAGACAAACAAACAAACTACAAACAGAATGGAACAGGATCACATATTCTTTTACATATTACATATTGTGGGAGGAAGGAAAAAGGGAAAAAATTTTTAACAGTACAGTAAAGTTAGTCCCTGGTGAGGTAGGAGTTTACATTCGCTGTAAGGCAGCAACTGTACCACTGAGCCACCGTAAAATGCTTTCTATGGTGCATCAAGTTCAAGCTCAAGTGAGTTTATTGTCATGTGTCCCTGTATAGGACAATGAAATTCTTGCTTTGCTTAAGCACACAGAAAATAGTAGGCATTTACTACAAAACAGATAAATGTAACCATACACCATGATATAAATATATACACACATGAATAAATAAACTGATAGTGCAAATAACAGAAAGTGGTTGGTAATAATCAGAGTTTTGTCCGAGCCAGGTTTAATAGCCTGATGGCTGAGGGGAAGTAACTATTCCTGAACCTGGTTGTTGCAGTCTTCAGGCTCCTGTACCTTCTACCTGAAGGTAGCAGGGAGATGAGTGTGTGGCCAGGATGGTGTGGGTCTTTGATGATACTGCCAGCCTTTTTGAGGCAGCGACTGCGATAAATCCCCTCGATGGAAGGAAGGTCAGAGCTGATGATGGACTGGGCAGTGTTTACTACTTTTGTAGATGTTGGTGAGAGTTGTTGGGGACATGCAAAACTTCCTGTGCCTTCTAAGGAAGTAGAGGCGTTAGCAGGCCTAAGACCCAGAGAGCTAAACCATCTGGAGCCAAATGAACCAGGAAGGGTCACCCAGAGCGGGCAGGTCGAAGGGGGAGGTTCCTGACCAAGTGTGGTCCAAGATGAAGACCTCAATGGTGCAGAAGATGGAGGATAGTGGATGACCAACTGGTGGAGAACCACAATGGCCGTGAAAGGTAGTAGAAGGTTGCAGGATGGAGAGACCTCCAACTGCCATGGAGTCCATGCTGTTGGACCCAGACCCTAGTGATAGTGATTGACTTCAGGAAGTGAAGCGGTACACGTACGCTAGTTTGCATTGACGGAGCGGAAGTAGTCAATATCACCAACAACTTCTCCTGGACCAGCCATATTGAAGCCACGACCAAGGAAGCACACCAATGCCTCGACTTCCTCGGAAGGCGCAGGAAGTTCGGCACGTCCCCTACAACTCTCACCAACGTCCACAGATACATCACAGAAAGCATTTTATCAGGATGCATCACCGCTTGGTTTGGGAACAGCTCCAACCGAGACCGTGAGAAATTGCAGACAATTGTGGACGCAGCCCAGACCATCACACAAACCGACCTCTCTTCCACTGACTCCATTTATACCTCACGCTGCCTCGGCAAGGCCAGCAGCATAATCAAGGCTGAGTTGCACCCGGGCCACTCCCTCTTCTCCCCTCTCCCATCAAGCAAGAAAATATAGAAGTGTGAAAAGTATATAACCATATACCAATTACAGGACGGAAACAGGCCACCTCGGCCCTTCTAGTCCGTGCCGAACACTTACTCTCACCTAGTCCCATCTACCTGCACTCAGACCATAACCCTCCATTCCTTTCCCGTCCATATACTTATCCAATTTATTTTTAAATGATAAAAACGAACCTGCCTTCACCACTTCCTCTGGAAGCTCATTCCACACAGCTACCACTCTCTGAGTAAAGCACACCTCCAGATTCTTTCCAGCTATTATCAGGCAACTGAATCATCCTACCACAACCAGAGAGCAGTGCTGAACTATTATCTACCCATTGGTGAACCTCAGACTATTGGATTCTGCTGTCTTTCCCTCGACTGGCAGGATAGCAGGCAACTAAAGCTATACACTGTACCTCGTTGCATGTGACACTACACTAAACTAAACTGGACTGAAATCATCCTCTGCCAAGGACAATGAGGTGGATGTCCATGCACCAGTCTCCCCACCTTAAAAGATGTCACATACAAGCTTCCACCTGGAAGACCATAAGCCCCTCCACAGGCTCCAGGAACAGCCTCGTCAGCCATCTCAGGTCCCATAGAAAGGACCTACCAGGAGGACCATCAGAGTCAAATTTGACTCAACTGATGTAGGTAATCCAAGTCTCAATATAGGAGGTCACGATCGCTGTTGGCCAGTTGCAGTTCTGAGATCTTCGCCTTCTGAAAGGGGTAAGAGTGTTGTAAAAACAAGCCTGAAGGCTTTGTGTATCAATGCAAGGAGCATTCGTAATAAGGTGGATGAGTTGAACGTGCAGATAGCTATTAATGAATATGATATAGTTGGGATCACGGAGACATGGCTCCAGGGTGACCAAGGCTGGGAGCTGAACATCCAGGGATATTCAATATTCAGGAGGGATAGAGAGAAAGGAAAAGGAGGTGGGGTAGCGTTGCAGATTAACGCAATGGAAAGGAAGGACATTAGCTTGGAGGATGTGGAATCGGTATGGGTAGAGCTGCGAAACACTAAGGGGCAGAAAACGCTGGTGGGTGTTGTGTACAGGCCACCTAACAGTAGTAGTGAAGTTGGGGATGGCATCAAACAGGAAATTAGAAATGCGTGCGACAAAGGCAAAACAGTTATAATGGGTGACTTCAATCTACATATAGATTGGGTGAATCAAATTGGCAGGGGTGCTGAGGAAGAGGATTTCTTGGAATGTATGCGGGATAGTTATCTAAATCAACATGTAGAGGAACCAACGAGAGAGCAGGCTATTCTAGACTGGGTATTGAGTAATGAGGAAGGGTTAGTTAGCAGTCTTGTTGTACATGCCCCCTTGGGCAAGAGTGACCATAATATGGTTGAGTTCTTCATTAGGATGGAGAGTGACATTGTTAGTTCAGAAACAATGGTTCTGAACTTAAAGAAAGGTAGCTTTGAGGGTATGAGACGTGAATTGGCCAAGACTGACTGGCAATGAATTCTAAAAGGGTTGACGGTGCATATGCAATGGAAGGCATTTAAAGACTGCATGGATGAGCTACAAAAATTGTTCATCCCAGTTTGGCAAAAGAATAAATCAGGGAAGGTAGTGCATCCGTGGATAACAAGGGAAATCAGGGATAGTATCAAAGCAAAAGATGATGCATACAAATTAGACAGAAAAAGCAGCATACCAGAGGACTGGGAGAAATTCAGAGACCAGCAGAGGAGGACAAAGGACTTAATTAGGAAAATTAAGGGAAAGGGAAAATAGATTATGAAAGAAAACTGGCAGGGAACATAAAAACTGACTGCAAAAGTTTTTATAGATATGTGAAGAGAAAGAGATTAGTTAAAACAAATGTAGGTCCCTTGCAGTCAGAAACAGGTGAATTGATCATAGGGAACAAGGATATGGCGGACCAATTGAATAACTACTTTGGCTCCGTCTTCACTAAGGAAGACATAAATAATCTGCCGGAAATAGCAGGAGACCGCGGGTCAAAGGAGATGGAGGAACTGAGTGAAATCCAGGTTAGTCGGGAAGTGGTGTTGGGTAAATTGAATGGATTAAAGGCCGATAAATCCCCAGGGCCAGATAGGTTGCATCCCAGAGTACTTAAGGAAGTAGCTCCAGAAATAGTGGATGCATTAGTAATAATTTTTCAAAACTCTTTAGAATCTGGAGTAGTTCCTGAGGATTGGCGGGTAGCAAACGTAACCCCGCTTTTTAAGAAGGGAGGGAGAGAGAAAACGGGGAATTACAGACCAGTTAGTTTAACATCGGTAGTGGGGAAACTGCTAGAGTCAGTTATTAAAGATGGGATAGCAGCACATTTGGAAAGTGGTGAAATCATTGGACAAAGTCAGCATGGATTTACGAAAGGTAAATCATGTCTGACGAATCTTATAGAATTTTTCGAGGATGTAACTAGTAGAGTGGATAGGGGAGAACCAATGGATGTGTTGTATCTGGACTTTCAGAAGGCTTTCGACAAGGTCCCACATAAGAGATTATTATACAAACTTAAAGCACACGGTATTGGGGGTTCAGTATTGATGTGGATAGAGAACTGGCTGGCAGACAGGAAGCAAAGAGTAGGAGTAAACGGGTCCTTTTCACAATGGCAGGCAGTGACTAGTGGGGTACCGCAAGGCTCAGTGCTGGGACCCCAGCTATTTACAATATATATATTAATGATCTGGATGAGGGAATTGAAGGCAATATCTCCAAGTTTGCGGATGACACTAAGCTGGGGGGTAGTGTTAGCTGTGAGGAGGATGCTAGGAGGGTGCAAGGTGACTTGGATAGGCTGGGTGAGTGGGCAAATGTTTGGCAGATGCAGTATAATGTGGATAAATGTGAGGTTATCCACTTTGGTGGCAAAAACAGGAAAACAGACTATTATCTAAATGGTGGCCAATTAGGAAAAGGGGAGATGCAGCGAGACCTGGGTGTCATGGTACACCAGTCATTGAAAGTAGGCATGCAGGTGCAGCAGGCAGTGAAGAAAGCGAATGGTATGTTAGCTTTCATAGCAAAAGGATTTGAGTATAGGAGCAGGGAGGTTCTACTGCAGTTGTACAGGTTCTTGGTGAGACCACACCTGGAGTATTGCATACAGTTTTGGTCTCCAAATCTGAGGAAGGACATTATTGCCACAGAGGGAGTACAGAGAAGGTTCACCAGACTGATTCCTGGGATGTCAGGACTTTCATATGAAGAAAGACTGGATAGACTTGGTTTATACTCTCTAGAATTTAGGAGATTGAGAGGGGATCTTATAGAAACTTACAAAATTCTTAAGGGGTTGGACAGGCTAGATGCAGGAAGATTGTTCCCGATGTTGGGGAAGTCCAGGACAAGGGGTCACAGCTTAAGGATAAGGGGGAAATCCTTTAGGACCGAGATGAGAAAAACATTTTTCACACAGAGAGTGGTGAATCCCTGGAACTCTCTGCCACCGAGGGTAGTTGAGGCCAGTTCATTGGCTATATTTAAGAGGGAGTTAGATGTGGCCCTTGTGGCTAAAGGGATCAGGGGGTATGGAGAGAAGGCAGGTACGGGATACTGAGTTGGATGATCAGCCATGATCATATTGAATGGCGGTGCAGTCTCGAAGGGCTGAATGGCCTACTCCTGCACCTATTTTCTATGTTTCTATGTTTCTGATATCCTTATCCGATATCTGAAGATGGGTCTCAACCCGAAAAGTCACCCATTCCTTCTCTCCAGAGATGCTGCCTGTCCCGCTGAATTACTCCAGCTTTTTGTGTCTATCCTTATCCTCAAAGACTGTGCTGGCACGAGGAAGGGAGCTACGAGATTGAACTGGTCGGTGTGGAGTTGGTGGGCCAAATGGTCTGTTCCCGCGCCATATATGTTTCACATCTGAAAGAGTGAAATCATCCCCTTGAGATTGCCCTTCATAACTCATTTAGCTGCCAACTGATCATGGATTTCATTGATGTCAGATTTTGATAGGGAAGATGTCGAGAGATCCCTCTACCTGCTGGAGCATCTAGAACATTAGCTAGAGTCTTAGGGCTTTAAGACTGAGAGGAGGTGGAATGTCGGTCCTCTGAGGGTGGTGAATCTTCAGTACTCTACACTTCAGGGAGAGATAAATGGTCAATCAAGAATGATATGGATGAACACAAAATGCTGGTGTAACTCAGCGGGCCAGGCGGCATCTCTGGAGATAAAAAGGAATAGGTGACGTTTCTAGTCGAGACCTTTCTTCAGATCGATCCCGTAACGTCACCTATGCCCTTTTCTCCAGAGATGCTGCCTGACCCCACCGAGTTACTCCAGCTTTTTGGTGTCCATCTTCGGCTTAAACCAGAGTCTGCAGTGCCAAACGTGCCAGGGAGCCAGCCACATGAGCAAAGTGCTCGGCCCTCTTCCGAATGAATAGACCAGCCTGGAGAAATGGTTGGTCTTTTCCTGCTATAATGTGTTACCTTCTTAAATTTCACGTTTGCTGCTAAATGCTCGAGTTAACGGGCCTATTAAAACCCGAGCAGGCCAAACAGATGCAGCCACTGACATCTGCACGAGTCTTTAAGAGGTGAAGGACTGGATGCTTTTGTCAGCGTGCAACAATAATACTCAAAGCCGACATAAGTCAGAATTAAAGGACAGGTCCCATTGCACCACCGGAAGGTGATAGTCCTCAAAGTTCTTCCACCCCCTCTCCTCCCACCCCTCCACCTCCCCCCGCCCTCGTCTCCCGACCGCCTGTACATTCTCTCCAAATTTTGACTTGTTTTAAAGAGCAAAGAAGGCTGACTTTTTTTTAATCAACAAAACAGGTCTGAAAAAGGGTGAAGCTCCCTTTAATCTTTCTTGCTTGCCCTCCACAGCAGTACTGCAAATGATTAGTGTTAGGAGATAGACACATGATGCCGGAGTGACTCAGTGGGACAGGCAGCATCTCTGGAGAGAAGGAATGGTTGACGTTTTGGGTTCCGTCTGAAGAAGGGTCTCGACCCGAATCGTCACCCATTCCTTCTCTCCAGAGATGTTGCCTGTCCCGCTGAGTTACTCCAGCGTTTTGTGTCCATCTCAGGTCGGACTTGACCTTCTTAAAACCAACACATGCACAGGACAACCGACTATTAATATTCTGCATGCTGTTAGGACTTTGCTCTGCTTCGACGGCACAAATAAAAGGCAGGATTGACAATTGTCTGTCTCTCATTTCCCTTCCTCTGTGACAATCAGTTTAAGGTGGGAGGAAAGGGAAGGAAGTAAAACAGGTATTAACTGTACAGCATTACAGCAGTGATGTTGCTGTCTTACTGTGCCGGAGACCCGGGTTCAATCCTGACTGTGGGTGCTGTCTGTACGGAGTTTATACGTTCTCACCATGACTGCGTAGGTTTTCTCCGAGATCTTCGGTTTCCTCCCACACTGCAAAGACGTACAAGCTTGGAGGTTAATTGTCTTGGGATCAATATAAAACTGTCCCTTGTGTGTGTAGGATAGTGTTAATGTGCGGGGATCGCTGGTCGGTGCCGACTCGGTGGGCCGAATGGGCTGCTTCCGCGCTGTATCTCTAAAGCTAAAACTAAAACAAATGAGAAAGAATCTCGCCTGGATTTCCTGAAGGAAGAATCATCAACACAACATGTACTTTCAGTTCATGACCTCAGTATAAGCCCAGTAAAATCTTGATTCATTTGGGCAGCGCTTCCTGTATTTAATTACTCATTAGGAGACCACTTCTTCAGCAATAAAAAAAAAAAATTTTGACTGCCTGCGAGGAGAAAGAAAATGCCCTGGCACATTCCCTGTAAAATCAGGCAGACTTTCCACAATGCACTTAAAACCAACAGGGCACAAAAGCTGTTCTGAACCATTACGGAGAGGGCTGTTGTTGGGAGGGAGGTGTGGTGAGAATGTTTACACAGGAACGGCCAGACTATAGATTTGAATCGGAGAAAACAAATGGGTGAAATACATTAGTTCGGAAGTTGGACTTGACTCTCGGCGGAGGCGCTGAGAGGGGAAGATGGGTGGGTTGGAGATGAAGGGCAGAGAGTGGCGTGGAGAACAGGAACAAATTTGTCTCAAAAGTGTGAAAGGTGAAAAATGTTGAACTGAAGTACAGAGCCGATTTTGGACGGATATCAAGAATGGTGCAATTTGGGAAAAGAAAAACCTCAAACATCTTGACTGGCCAACAAGCATCAGGCTATTAAACACTCGACCTCCAAATAAGCTCCGAATTAACTGGACTTGGGGCCCTTTGGTTCTGTCTTTACACATTCACTGCTTGTTTTATTTTAAATGCTGAAAACTTTGTTAAATACTTCTTTGTTGTTTATTATTGTGTTTATGTATCTGTTGAGCTGCTGCAAGTAAGAATTTAATGGTTCTGTTTCAGGACATATGACAATAAAACACTTTAGACTCTTGATTGCTGATCTCAAGTTTGGTTTAGAGATACAGCACAGACACAGGAACCGAGGTCCGCGCTGACCAGCGATCACCATACAACCAGCTCTGATCTACGCACTAGGGACAATTTACAGTTACTAACACCTATGAGAGAGAAGCGAGTGTCACCAAACTTCTGAATTCTCTGGGGTGGAACCCTCTCCAACACAGACGTGAAGCTCACCGTTTGACCTGTTTTTACAAAATGTTAAATGGTCAGCTCGACATAGATCACAAGACCTACACCAAACCCAAACCAATTAGGAGCAGACGAGGACATTCGATCCAATTTGTGATCCCAGCTACAAAGACAGATGTGTACAGCAATTCGTTCTTCCCACGCACAATTAAAGCATGGAATAATCTCCACCCAACTATAGTTACCCAACCAGATGCAACTAAATTTAAAGTAGCTCTTTCTTCCCAATAACCCTTTCTGGCTTAATCCCTCCCTCCACCACCTCCAGTTTAAATTCCATTTGGAATATTTTGGAGGACCAAGAAACCAAGAACCAAGAACCAAGAACCAATTAACCTACAAAAAAAAAGTTAAACGTGAGTGCCCCTTTCCTGATTCATAACTTGTATTTGCAAGCCATGTAGTCCAGGACCATGGTGTCCAATCTTGTGCATTTCTTTAGACTTTAGAGATGGAAACAGGCCCTTCGGCCCACCGAGTCCATGCTAACCAGCGATCACCCCATACACTAGCACTATCCTACACACTAGAGACAATTAACTTACAAACCTGCGCGTCTTTGGAACGTGGGTGGAAACCGGAGCACACGGAGAAAACCCACGTGTTCACAGGGAGAACGTGCAAACTCCGTAGAGACAGCATCTGTGGTCACGATCGAACTTGGGTCGCTGAGGCTATGAGGCAGCAACTCTACCGCTGAGCCACCCTGTGAACTTCTGTGAATTCAATCAGTTTGCTTCTGGTCTATTGGCTTCCTAGCCAAAGCTGGTACTAGATTCCTCTGAAGATAGGCACAAAAAGCTGGAGCAACACAGCGGGACAGGCAGCATCTCTGGAGAGAAGGAATGGGTGACGTTTCAGGGCAACAGCCTTCTTCAGAGTAGTCAGGGGACAGGAAAAACAAGAGATATAGACGATGAAGTAGTCAGAGTGAGGCAAAACTCAGATTGGAGGAACAGCAGCATCTCATATTTCACTTGGGCAGCTTACAGCCCAGTGGTATGGCATATTGATTTCTCTAACTCCAAGTGAACTCTGGCATTCCCTCTCTCTCTATCCAAGTCGCACCAGCTTCTCATTTTCACCCAACAAACAGCTAACAATGCCCTGTTTTCTTTATCATCGTTAATATTTTGCATATCATTCATTCATTGTCCTTAATCTATCTACATCATAATCTATATCTCACATTTTCCTTTCCTGTGACTTTTAGTCTGAAGAAGGGGCTGGACCCGAAACCTCACCTATTCCTTCTCTCCAGAGATGCTGCCTGACCCGCTGAGTTACTCCAGCTTTTTGTGTCTTATCTTCGGTTCCTCTGAAGCCAACAAGCTATCGTCAGTAGGAGCATCAGTGACCCTTCTGTCACTTGGATGAAGATCCTCAAGGCGGGCGGCCACGGTGGCGCAGAGGGTAGAGTTGCTGCCTTACAGCAAAATCAGCACCGGAGACCCGGGTTCAATCCCAACTACGGGTGCTGCCTGTACGGAGTTTGTACGATCTCCCCGTGTCCTGCGTGGGTTTTCTCCGAGATCTTCGGTTCCCTCCCACACTCCAAAGACGTGCAGTTTTGATAGGTTCATTGGCTTGGTAAGTAAAAATTGTCTCGTATTGGGTGTAGGACAGTGTTATTGTGCGGCGGTGTTAACGCTGGTCGGCGCGGACCCGGAAGGCGGAAGGGCCTGTTTCCACGCTGTACCTCTAAAACTAAAAGCTAAAACTAAAGAGGATGACTAAAGACTATCACAATGTGCATTTAGTCCATTTAGCCCGAAATAAAACACATTTTAGAGAGGCACCAAGAACCAGAAGGCAAAGAAGGAATTACTGAAGAACCTAATAAAGATCAAGGGTTTTATTGTCATAGGTCCTGAAACGGAACAATGGAATTCCTACTGGTAGCAGCATGACACATACTGTATGTAAACAAATTCCTCTGTAAAAAAACAACAACAAAAGTTCAGTATATATAAAAAAATAACAGACAAATAAATAGACAATAATAGTGCAAAGTCAAAAATAATATCCTCAAGTCTACATGGTTTGGAGCCTATTTGGAGGTTGTAGTGTTTAGTAGCCTGATGGCTGTAGGGAAGAAGCTGCTCCTGAACCTGGACGTTACAGTTTTCAGGCTCCTGTACCTTCTTCGCAATGGCAGTGGTGAAATGAGTGCATAGCTAGGGTGGCGTGGGTCTCTGATGATGCTGGCTGCCTTTCTGAGGCAAGGACTCAAAAAGGAATGACACAAAACTGACTCAGGCAGGTTTGAAGAATGATCTTAGAGGACGTACGTTTAAGTTTAGGGAGGAGAAAGATACGATAGGAACGTGAGGGGCAACGATTTCACACAGAGGGTGGTGGGTTATGGAACGAGCTGCCCAAAATGTTGTCTATTTCCTTCGCTCCTTAGGTGCTGCTGCACCCACTGAGTTTCTCCAGCACTTTTGTCTGCCGAAGGGATAGTTGTTCACAACATTGAAAAAACATTTGGACTGGTACATGAATAGAAGAGTTTCGAAGGATGTGGGTGAAACTCAGGTTAGTTTATCTTGGCATCATGTTCAGTGTAGACATTGTAGGTCAAAGGTGTAGGAAGGAACTGCAGATGCTGGTTTAAACCGAAGATAGCACAAAATGCCGGAGTAACTCAGCGGGCCAGGCGGCATATCTGGATAGAAGGAATGGGTGATGTTTCGAGTCGAGACCATTCTTCAGTGAGTCAGGGGAGTGGGAGATACAGAGATAAGGAAGTGTAAGGTGTGAAAATGAGACAAAGAGGATGGAGATCAAGGAAAATGTAGAATAGATCATTGTTAGCTCTGAGAGGGTAACCACAAAGCGAACAAAGGGCCTGTTCTTGTGCTGTTCTGTTCTATGTTCTGACATCCAGCCCTGTAACCATCATACCACCTTCCAAATAGTAGTGTTTAATGGGCCTGTCCCACCAGCATGCGATTGCATGCGTCCAGCGCGACCAAACGTGGTCAATTGAGGCGCTAAGTTTGTGATAAGTATGCGCTAAGTACGCGCAAAGTTCGCGCTTAGTACGCGCAAAGCTCGCGCGTGACGTAATTTACGTCATACTCACCAATCAGCTGGGCAGGAGGCGGGCCGACTGAATTTGGACGTCGCATGGCGTTGGACAGTGACGTCACCGCGCAACGGCACGTCGGGCGGTGATGTTATCGCGCAACGGCATGCATTAGGCGTACGCCGTCAAGACGCTACGTACAACCTTAATACGCCTGCGGGCCGATAGGCCGTTGGTGCGCGGAATTATCGGACATTGCAAGATTTTTGGAGCCCCGCGCGATGTCGGGACCAGCCCCGCTAAATTCCATACGCCTCCGCGGTTCGAAGTGGGACCGGCCCCGCGCAGCCCGTACGCCTCAAGCGACCACGTTTGGTCGCGCTAAACGCATGCAATCGCATGCAAGTGGGACAGGACAGGCCCTTAAGAGGCGTTTAGATAAGTACACAGATATGCAGAGAATGGAGGGAGACGGATCTCATGCAGACAGACTGGATTAGTTTATCGTGGCATCATATTGAGCACAGATACAATACAATACAATACAATACCATTTATTTGTCATTTGAACCTCACATGAGGTTCAAACGAAATTTGGTTTCTGCAGCCATACACGAAAAGAACCAAGACACACACCAACACAATTGACACAAACATCCATCACAGTGAATCTCCTCCTCACTGTGATGGAAGGCAAAGTCATGTCTCTCCCCTGCTCTCCATTCTTCTCCCGATGTCAAAGTCAAAGCCCCCGGCGGGCGCTAGCAAGTCCGCGGCCACTTAAAGCCGTGCCGGGCGATGTAAGGCCCTGCTCCGGGTCCTGATGTCGGAGCCCCCGGCGAGCGCTAGCAAGTCTGCGGCCACTTAAAGCCGTGCCGGGCGATGTAAGGCCCTGCCCTGGGTCTTGATGTTGGAGGCCCCGGCGGGCGCTAGCAAATCCGCGGCCATTTAAAGCCGTGCCGGGCGATGTAAGGCCCTGCCCCGGGTCTTGATGTTGGACGCCCCGGCGGGCACTAGCAAGTCCGCGGCCATTTAAAGCCGCGCCGGGCGATGTAAGGCCCCACTCCAGGTCACTCTCAACCCCGCAATTCGAGCGGGAGAAGTCGCCATCGCCGGTGCCCCGCAAAGCGGTCTCCCACCGGGGACCCGCGAGCTCCCGGTGTCACCATCCACCGGAGTCGGGTCGCAGCCGTGCGCCACCGCAGCTCTCCACACTCCGAACTCCTCACGCTCCGAAGCTGGCCAGCTCCACGATGGTATGCCCGCAGCTCCGCCGGCCCCGTGACTTGAGCCCCCAGGTCGCTCCGTTGGAGGCCGCTCCACGGTGCTAGGCCCCAACGACAACGGAGACCCGACAGAGAAAAAGGTCGGGTCTCCGTGCAGGGAAGAGATTTGAAAGTTTCCCCCACCCACCCCCCACCCCCCACCCATACGCATTTAAAAGCCCACTACAAACTATACCCTCGTAGGGCCTGTTCCTGTTCTGTATTGTTCTGTGTTCTAATGACTACTTTCTCTCCTGATTGGGAATTGAAACAATGTTTTGCTTCCTCTGCATGTACCCGACCACCAAAGAATCTACTGACCTGAATTTAACAGAGATTAGTCAACCCATCCACACAGTCATAGTCATAGAGTGATCCAGCATCGAAACAGGCCCTTTGGCTCAAGGTGCCCACACCAACCAACATGTCTCATCTACACTAGTCCCACCGGCCTGCTTTTGGCTCATATCCCTCTAAACCTGTCCTATCCATGTACCTGCTAAATGTTCCTTAAACATTGCATCATCTACCTGCCTCAACTACCTCCTCCGGCAGCTCGCTCCATACACCCACCACCCTCTGTGTGAAAATGTTACCCCTCAGGTTGCTATTAAATCTTTTCCCCCCCTCACCTTAAATCTATTTCCTCTGGCTCTCGATTCCCCTACTCTGGGCAAGACACTCTGCGCGTCCACCTGATCCATTCCTTTCACGATTTGAGAGGAATATTCACTGAGGAGATGATTTTTATATTAGAATAGAATATTCTGTTCCTTCCTACAAGTAGGAATTATTAGAAACATAGAAATTAGGTGCAGGAGTAGGCCATTCGGCCCTTCGAGCCTGCACCGCCATTCAATATGATCATGGCTGATCATCCAACTCAGTATCCTGTACCTGCCTTCTCTCCATACCCCCTGATCCCTTTAGCCACAAGGGCCACATCTAACTCCCTCCTAAATATAGCCAATGAACTGGCCTCAACTACCTTCTGTGGCAGAGAATTCCAGAGATTTACCACTCTGTGTGAAAAATGTTTTTCTCATCTCGGTCCTAAAAGATTTCCCCCTTATCCTTAAACTGTGACCCCTTGTTCTGGACTTCCCCAACATCGGGAACAATCTTCCTGCATCTAGCCTGTCCAACCCCTTAACAATTTTGTACGTTTCTATAAGATTCTATTAATTCTATTAATTCTATTAATCCACATGCTTTGTTGGTCCAAATAGTCTTGGAGAGGAAGGCGATGATGATGATGATTCTCTAAACTGACATCAAACTTCACAGAAACCTCCAGTTTCTCCATGCAGCACTGAAAGCCATAATGTGTCTATGCTATGCAAAGTTAAGGCACACAAAAGGCCCTTTTCGTATGTGTACTCTGCAGTGGTTTCTGCTATTTAATAATGGCCTATTTTATTGAAAAGATCAAAACCAATTATGCTGTCATTTTCCAAACAAAACAGCACTAACTCTATGACTAGTCTGAAAATCCAAGCAATCTTTGATTATGATACAACAGACAAAGAATGTTTGAGAAAGGGGGATTCTTAATGGGAAAATAGCCTAATGGGGAAATTATTTATGAGCCATTTGCAATGCACCTGAAAATACCTCTTGCGAAATTATGTTTGGCAACTTGAACTACTTTGAAGTCAATGGAGTGGCAATAAAAATTAGGCCTTCATTAGAGAACATTGGCTTTAAAATTGATTTGGCGAAGGTTCAGCAGGTCAAGCGCAGTTATGCGGCAATCTGGTCGGCAGTCGTACACACATGGTAGCAATTTCACTGATTCTGTGCTGTTTTTATTATTCTCCCTTTCAGAATTTTCCCTCGCACAGCCTTTAATGTCCGCATTTAGGAAATTAACACTAACCGTCAAATTACTTTGTAAATATGAGAGAGTAAGTATAGAACTTTGGGGGAAAGAGTTTTTCAACCCCTCGGGCAGTTCGTTGCTTGCGAGGCAACAAAGAACTCCTTGATCGCAGTTTCTCAGCGATGTGAATGCGGAGAAGCATGCTTTTTATTTCACCAAGCGCTCATAAGCTTTCAATTGATTTTGTGTGCGGCACTTATTTCCCTGATGTACATTTCCCCGAGGGTTGCAAAGACTGGGAAACCCTGGTGCAAGTGGGCAGAGGTGGTGGGGTTTGGGGGGGGGGGGGGAGTGGGGAGAGGTCTAAGATTTCTGCAGTGTTGGCGAGGTCATTTTCTGACCAAGAACAGATGAACCTCATTGAGTGAAGCAGTTACTTAAACTAGGCGCTGCAATCATCGATAAGCAGAATCAGCACAACTTGAAGGAATTCTAATCTGTAGAGATGTAAGATAATTACTTAATCACTTGCACTTGTAAATCTTATTATAAAGGAATTACTGCCTTCATCAAATTACACAAATAAATATGCTAATCATTTTGATTAACTGGTCATGTTAATCTGTCAGTTCCAAAGCTGATACGGGTAACTTTTATTGTTCTATTTTGTTTTGAGTAGGCGCGGAATAAAGGGTGAGAAGTGGATTCTATTTCGGGGTCATAGGTGATAGGAGCAGAATTAGGCCGTTCAGCCCATCAAGTCTACTCCGCCATTCAATCATGGCTGATCTCTTTCTCCCTCCTAACCCCATTCTCCTGCCTTCTCCACACAACCGCTGACACCTGTACTAATCAAGAATCTATCTACCTCTGTCTTAAAAATATCCATTGACTTGGCCTCCACAGCCTTCTGTGGCAAAGAATTGCGCAGATTCACCACCCTCAGAAGAAATAAATTCTTCCTCTTCTCCTTCTTAAAGGAACGTCCTTTAATTCTGAAGCTATGACCTCTAGTCCTAACATCTCCCACTAGTGGCGGCGCCTAACGGCAGCGGCTCGACTACATTCGTCTGTCTTTTTTTAAATTTTTGTCTTGTTAAATGTATGTCTTTGAGTCCGTTTTTATTATTATTTTTAGCTGTGTATATGTGGGGGGTGGTGGGGGGGCTGTGGGGGAAACCGTTAAATCTCTTCCCTGTGCGGGGACCCGACTATTCCCTGTCGGGTCTCGGATGTCGTTGGGCCTAACATCGTGGAGCCGGCGGCGACCTCCGGCCGGGACTAACCTGAGGGCTCCAGTTGCAGAGCCTGCGGAACTGAGATCGCGGAGCTGGCCAACTTCGGAGCGGGAAGAGCTGTGGTGGCGCGCGGCTGCGACCCGACTTGGAGTTCGGAGGCACCGGCCGCAGACCCGGTGGACGGGAACATCGGGAGTTCGCAGGTCCCTGGTGGGAGACCGCTTTTCCGAGCTCCGCAACGGCGACTTCTCCCGCTGGAATCGCGGTTTTAAGGACATGGAGCCGGGGCCTAACATCGCCCGGCGTGGCTTAAACGGCCTCAGGATTTACCATCGCCCGCCGGGGGCTTTAACATCGGAGCCCCAGTTCGCCTCGACACTGCAGTTGGACTGCTGGACCACGGGAGAAGGAACAAAGGGAAGAGATAAAGACTTTGCCTTCCATCACAGTGAGGAGATGTTGGAGACTCACTGTGATGGATGTTTATGTAAACTGTGTTAAGTGTGGGTTGTTTTGTAATGTAAAAAACTGTAGAAATGGAATTTCGTTCAAACCCTAGGTTGAATGACAATAAATAGCATTCTATAAATTAGCATTCTAGTCTAGTGGAAACGTCCTCTCCACATCCACTCTATCCAAGCCTTTCACTATTCAGTCCTGAAGTCTGAAGTCTGTAGAAAGGGTCCTCAACCCGAAACCGTGACTTATCCACCATTCACAGTAGCCATTGCTGTCTCCTCCCCTTCCAACTCTCCTCACCCGGGCTCCTCCTCCTCCTTCTTCCTTTCTTCTCCCCCGCCTCCCCCCACCCCCTATCAGTTTGAAGAAGGGTTTCGGCCCGAAACGTTGCCTATCTTGTCGGCAGCGTGTCGGGTTTTTTTCAGCTTTTTAAATTTTTTTTTAGTAATGGTTAAAATCAGGTTTTAATGTTCTTTGTGTGTTATGTGTGGGGGGTGGTGTGGGGGGGTGAAGGGGGAAACCGTTTCGGCCGCCTCCTCCATGGAGATGGCGACTTTTTCCACGGTCCGCCTCCCCGTGGCCTAACAGCAAGGATACGGCCGCGGGACTTTTCGCCCGGGAGACGCTCCCGGGGCCTTCCTGCGGCGGGCGGCAGCCGTGGACTCTCGCGTGGAAGTCGGGTGAGCCCTCACTGGAGGGGAGCCGCTCCGTTACGCTGGCTCGCGGCAGCCGGCAGCCTGAAGCCGCAGTCTGCAGAACTCCGCGGGTGCAGCGTCTACAGCCCGGGAATCCCTCGTGGAGGAACCCGGGTGGGAAGAAGAAGCTTTCAACTGCCGACGCCGCGGCCATCTTCTAACCGCGGGAGCGGCATGGACTTACCAGCTCCCCTGGAGGGGAAGCTTCGAAACAGGCCGGCCCTGCAGACTGTGGTGCTTCTGGCTGCGGCACCGGCAGGTACTTTAAAACGTTGAACGCCGGCCTGCGGCCTACCCGAGCCTGAAGCCACGTTCCTCCTGGTTGGGAAGAGCCGATCCTGGACTCACCTTGACTTTGACTTTGTCCCTTACCAGCTGGACGCCCGCAGCAACGGCTGTGGAGGGTGGTGGTCCCGACCACGGGGGGAAAATGGAGGAGGACTGGGCCAAGCTCTGTGCCTCCACCACAGTGAATGAATGCTGTTGGTTGGAGGTTGTGTAAATTTTTATTGTGGTTTGTGTTCCTTATTACTGTAACCGCTGCTTGGCAAACCAAATACCACCGACCCTTGGTTGTGTGGCAATTAAAAATTATATCTAAATTATATCTATCTAAATGTATATCTATCTATCTATCCTTCCTCACGCCATAGATGCCTGCTGGCACCCGCTGAGCTTCTCCAGCATTTGGTGTACCTTCGATTTTCACAAATTATATCTATCTAAATTATATCTATCTATCTATCTCCTTCACTCCATAGATGCTGCTGCACCCGCTGAGCTTCTCCAGCATTTTTGTGTACCTTCGATTTTCCAGCATCTGCAGTTCCTTCGTTAATACTTATCCATGTTCTCCAGGTATGCTGCCTGACCCGTTGAGCTACTCCAGCACATTGTGTCTCTCTTTAGTACAGGCATTAGTGGTTCCGTGCTGAGGTAAGATTGTGATTAGCGCTGTACAGGATGGCTCAAGGACCTGATGCCCAAGGTTGATGGGAAGAAGCTGTTTTTGAACCTTAGGGTGACACGGTGGCACAGCGGTAGGGCTTTCTGCCAAACTGCGTCAGACACCGGGGGTTCAATCCTTCCTATTGGTGTTCTCCGTACAGAGTTTGAACCATGTGGGCTATCTCTGGGTGCTCCGGTTTCCTCCTGCACTACAAAGACATGCAGGTTTGTCGATTACTTGACTTCTATAAATAACCCCTAGGTTGTCGGATAGAACTATTGTACCGACTGCTTCTACACTGCGTCCCGAAAACTAAAACTAAAGAAAATACAACTAAACACTCCATCCACTTGTGTTGCCTCCTTTAGTAATTTTATCTTATCGGTTTAAATCAATATCTGGCACTTTAAATTGCATTAATTATGGCATTGATTAATTAATTAATTAATTGGTTTAAATTTAAGATTATCATAATTTAAAAATGTTTCAAAGGCCTCTGACAGCTGTGACCTCTCTGGTCAGCTTGGGGACAGGGCCCCATGATGCAGCCACCTGAGGTCATGGCTTTCTCTTTCAAGACTATCACGAGGGTGGCACGGTGGCGCAGCGGTAGAGTCGCTGCCTATACAGCGCCAGAGACCCGGGTTCAACCCTGACTACTGGTTCTGTCTGTACGGAGTTTGTAGGTTCGCCCCGTGGGTTTTCTTTGGGAGTTCCGGCTTCCTCCCACACTCCAAAGACGTACAGGTTTGTTTGTTAATTGGCTTCAGGTGAAATTGTAAATTGTCCCTAGTGTGTAGGGTATTGGTAGTGTATGGGGTAATTGCCGGTCTGCATGGACTCTGTGGGCTGAAGGGCCTGTTTACACACTTTGTCTCTAAAGTCTAAAGTCTACAGTCGAAAGACTATGGGTTGGTTCCATGACTTTGGACTTTGGATTCTCCCAGACTTTGATCTGGGATAATCCAACTCATATTTCGCTTGGGCAGGGTACAATCCAGTGGTCCGAATATTGATCCCTCTAACATAATATAACCCTTGCATTCCTTCTCCCTCCAATCCTCCCCTATCTATACACTGTAAATGGTTTAATTATAATCATGTGTTGTCTTTCTGTCAACTGGATAGCCCACAACATAAACTTTTCACTGTACTTCGATACACGTGACGATAAGAAACTGAACTGAAACAAAACTAAAATAAACTAAACTATATAAACCTTATCATTGTACTAGTTTCACTGTAATCCTGGTGAGTTTCATTGTCTGCAACTAGTTCTCACCTGGCCCACAGCTAACAATGACCTGCTTCCATTATCATCATTACTTTTTTTGCATATCTTTCATTCATTTGTTCGATATCTCTCTACATCACCATCTATATCTCTTGTTTCCCTTTTCCCCCCCGACTCTCAGCCTGAAGAAGGGTCTCGACACGAAACGTCACCTTTTCCTTTTCTCCCGAGTTGCTATCGGACCTGCTGAGTTAACTCCAACTTTTTGTGTCTATAATCGAACTCATGTTCAACTGTGGCGACGCTGCACAGTTTTTATGTCAATTGAACCACCTAAATAAAATAACTTGAAGTCACAAACCTTCCGTATACGGATTAGTGAGAAGAGCTTTAAGAAATACTAAACTCTAATGCATCTGGAAAATCTTCCGCTATTAAATTGGAAAGCAGAGACAGGGAAGGAAGGATCTGAGTTACGGGTCAGGTAGAATGTAGTCAGTTTGGCCCTGATACCGATCATGAGCTGATTAAATAGTTCCTGCTTGTAATTGCAATGATCTCACCCCCAGAATTCCCACATTAATAGGAATTCCTCTTCAGCATTCCGGGAAAGAAAAATAAGGTCAAGGGCAGGTCACAGTTTGCAGAGTTCGGAGTGAGATGGAGAAAAGCCCCACTGGGTCAGTCGGTAGAGCATGGGATACTTAATCTCGGGGTTGTGGGTTCGAGACCCACTTTGGGCTTCACTTTCTTCCGAATAGATAAAATAGTACAGTCTTTTAGGGTGGCACGGTGGCACAGCGGTAGAATTTACAGCGCGAAGATCTGGGTTCGATCCCGACTACAGGTGCTTGTCTGTACGGAGTTTTTACGTTCTCCCCATGACCACATGGGTTTTCACCCAGTGCTCCGGTATCCTCCCACACTCCGAAGACGTACAGGTTTGTAGGTTAATTGGCTAGGTATCAATGTAAAATTGTCCCTAGTGTGTGCAGGATGGTGTAAATGTGTGGGGATCGCTGGTCAGTATGGACTGGGTGGGCCGAAGGGCCTTTTTCCGGCCATATCTCTGGACTAAAACTAAACTAAAAAAAGGGTAGAGAACATAAAGCGCGCCAGAGAGAAAGAAAAAGCAGAGGGAATAGCGGGGCAAAGGAAAATGATAGTAGGGCAGTAAACTGCAGGAAAATAATAGAATAAAAATAGAGAAATGGGACAAGTAAAAGCAGGAGGAGAGTAGGAGAGGAATGTATCTTCAATATTTAGAATTTCGGCCCACCGAGTCCGCACCGACCAGCGAAGCCCGCACATTAACACCAGTCGAACACACGTTAGGGGCAATTTACATTTGTACCAGCCAATTAACCTACAAACCTGCATGTCTTTGGAGTGTGGGAAGAAACCGAAGACTTCGAAGGAAACCCATGCAGGGCACAGGGCGAACGTACAAACTCCGTACAATTTTGTCCTACCTTTTAAACTACCTAGTTTAAAACCTTTAACTGGGGTCAATTTACAATTTGACCAAAGCCAATTTGCCAAAGGCAGCAACTCTACCACTGTGCCATCTTGCTGCCCAATAGCGGAGTCAGTGGATATGGTGAGAAGGCAGGAACGCGGTACTGATTGTGGATGATCTGCCATGATCACAGTGAATGTCAGTGCTGGCTCAAAGGGCCAAATGGCCTACTCCTGCACCTATTGTCTATAGTCTATTTACTATAGCTATAGCTCCCTATCGCTTCCCTTATAGATGCCAGTGTTGGGGCAATGGGTATCTGAACTGTGCAAGATGCATTGATCACATATATCCCCGGGCTAGTTCCCTTCATATTAATTCAGCTTACAGCATAGGAGGTCATGCAGCCCATTGAGTCAATACCAGCTCTCAGAGTCCTCCCATTCCCTCACATTTTCCCGAGTAATTTATTCTCTCTCACATGCCCGCCCACTCCCTCCATATTTTCCTAGCGCCTACCAATAAACCC
This sequence comes from Amblyraja radiata, assembly GCF_010909765.2. NCBI lineage: Eukaryota > Metazoa > Chordata > Chondrichthyes > Rajiformes > Rajidae > Amblyraja > Amblyraja radiata. The sequence goes on from NC_045961.1 coordinate 98,518,876, forward strand.
ACCAACCACAAGTTTTGGAAAATCCACTCCATCACAGGGAGAACATGCAAACTCTATGCAGACACAGTACCGGAGGTCAGGATTGAACCTGGGTTTCAGGGATTGAGGAGGCAGCAGCAGCACTAACCGCTGCGCCACCACTCCGATCACTGCCTGAAGGATCTGAAGATTGCTGCAGTGGCAGCAATTGAGAGTTAATGAGATGCAGTCGTCTCAATAGAGAAAAAAACTACTGTATTTCCTTTCAATTTAGCAAATTGCAGCAATAATTTCTTTGTTTCCATACCTACCTTGGTATGCTTCCAGTCACGTGGACACAGGCAGAAATATGGAAGAAATTATACGCACAAAGTACACATAAGAAAATATAATTCACAGGAGAAACCCAGTCATGATGTCGGAGCAGTATTTGCTTCGCTCCCTCAGCCGTAGCTATAAGACATAACAATCAACTCTACAGTAATGTGGAGAAAGCATGACCTCATTGGAGAGTTTCCTACCATTGTGCAATAAGCAACAGTTCCCCTCACGGTCTAATGGTTATTTGCAAGGTGTGTTCACGCCTGGGTCAGGGAGCTGTGGACACTGTGTCAACCCCAGAAGGTTGACTGAAGGAGCCATTGAGCCACATAGCATGGTAGTAAAGAAAGCAAACTCAATGCGAGCATTTATTTCAAGAGGGCTTGTGTACAAAAACAGGGATGTAATGTTGAGGCTCTATAAGGCGCTGGTAAGGCTGCATTTGGAATATTGTGAGCAATTTTGGGCACCATTTCCGAGGAAGGATGTGCTGGCTCGGGAGAGGGTCCAGAGGAGGTTTACAAGAATGATCCCAGGAATGAGTAGGTTAATCTCTGATGAGCGTTTGTCGGCACTGGGCCTGTACTCGTTGGAGTTTAGAAGAATGAGGGGGGGGGGGTGGGACCTCATTGAAACATACTTAATAGTGAAAGGCTTGGATAGAGTGGATGCGGAGAGGATGTTTCTACTAGTGAGAGAGTCTAGGACTAGAGGTCATAGCCTCAGAATTAAAGGACATTATTTTAGGAATAAGATGAGGAGAAATTTCTTTAGTCAGAGGGTGGTGAATCTGTGGAATTTTTTGGCCGTCAGCGGATATTTTTAAGGCAGAGATAGATAGGTAGTACAGGTGTCAGAGGTTATGGGGAGAAGGCAGGAGAATGGGGTTAGGAGGGAGAGATAGATCAGCCATGATTGAATGGCGGAGTAGACTTGATGGGCCGAATGGACTAATACTACTCCTATCACATGACCTTATGAGCACGGGAACTGGATCTTCGGCCCAACCTGCCCATGTTGACCACTTCTCCATCTAAGTTAGTCCCATTGGCCTGCGTTTGGTCCATATCAATCTCAACCTTTCCTACCTTATCATTTTTTACCTGGAGTATTGTGTGCAGTTTTTGTCCCCTAATTTGAGGAAGGACATTCTTGCTATTGAGGGAGTGCAGCGTAGGTTTACAAGGTTAATTCCCGGAATGGCGGGACTGTCATATGCTGAGACAATGGAGCAGCTGGGCTTGTACACTCTGGAGTTTAGAAGGATGAGAGGATATCTCATTGAAACATGCAAGATTGTTAAAGTGCTTGGACACGCTAGAGGCAGGAACCATGTTCCTGATGTTGGGGGAGTCTAGAACCAGGGGCCACAGTTTAAGAATAAGGGGTAAGACATTTAGAACGGAGACGAGGAAACACTTTTTCTCACAGAGAGTGGTGAGTCTGTGGAATTCTCTGCCTCAGAGGGCAGTGGAGGCAGGTTCTCTGGATGCTTTCAAGAGAGAGCTAGATCGGGCTCTTAAAAATAGCGGAGTCAGGGGATATGGGGAGAAGGCAGGAACGGGGTACTGATTGGGGATGATCAGCCATGATCACATTGAATGGCGGTGCTGGCTCGAAGGGCCAAATGGCCGACTCCTGCAGCTATTGTCTATTGTTTAAACATTGTAATTGCATCCGTCTCTACATCTTCCTTTGACAGCGCATTCCATATATCCACCACCCTCTGTTTAATGTTCCTGTTGTGTGCACGTTTATAAAATGGTGGTGATGAGCTTTGGTGAGATGGTGAGATGCAGGCATCGGTTCATGGGACGGCCGCAACGGATGCAATGGGCCTCTGTGACCAGCTGTAAATGGTACCAACACGGTGCCTCTTGCATACGGACTCAGTGGGCCGTTCTGTACATCCAGTACTAACCGCAGGATTGCGTTCATGTACGGGGATAGTCTTGCTGAGCTGTATGCAAACAATGTATTTCACTTTACCTGGTACAGCTTCCTGTCATATGCTGAGAGAATGGAGTGGCTGGGCTTATATACTCTGGAGTTTAGAAGGATGAGAGGGTATCTTATTGAAACATAGAAGATTATTAAGCGTTTGGGCACGCTAGAGGCAGGAAACATGTTCCCAATGTTGGGGGAGTCCAGAACCAGGAGCCACAGTTTAAGAACAAGGGTTAAGCCATTTAGAACGGAGATGAGGAAAAAACATTTTCACACAGAGGGTTGTGAGTCTGTGGAATTCTCTGCCTCAGAAGGCCAATTCGCTGGATGTTTTCAAGATGGAGCTCTTAAAGATAACGGAGTCAGGAGATATGGGGAGAAGGTAGGAATGGGGTACTGATTGGAGATGATCAGCCATGATCACAATGAATGGCAGTGCTGGCTCGAAGGGCCAAATGGCCTCCTCCTGCACCTATTGTCTATTGTCTATTGTCTATAACAAAGAAACCATTGAATCATTAAGTCCCACAGAGTGTTGAGTCGGCAAGAGAACCAACATACTTTGTTCTTTCCCCAGTCCTGCATAGTTTGGTTTGGTTTATTATTGTCATGTGTACAGATATACAGTGAAAAGCTGTCTTTGAGATGGTGTGTTATAGACTCATAGAGTCATAGAGTGATACAGCATTGAAACAGGCCCTTTGGCCCAACTTACCCACACCGGTCAACATGCCCCACCTACACTTGTCCCACCTGCCCACGTTTGGCCCATATCCATCCAAACATGTCGTATCCATGTGCCTGTCTAACTGTTTATTAAATGTTGGGATAGTCCCTGCCTCAACTACCTCCTCTGGCGGCTCGTTCCATTCACCCGCCACCCTTTGTGTGAAAAAGTTACCCCTATTAAATCTTTTCCAATTCACCTTTAATATTATGGTCTCTTATCCTCGATTCACCTACTCTGGGCAAGAGACCCTGTTCATCTACCCTAAGATAGACACAAAATGCTGGAGTAACTCAGCGGGACAGGCAGCATATCTGGAGAAAAGGAATGGGTGCTGTTTCGGGTCGAGACCCTTCTTCAGACCAGACTGAAGATGGGTCTCGATCCGAAATGTCACCCATTCCTACTCTCCCGAGATGCTGCTTGTCCTGCTGTTACTCCAGCTTTTTACGTCTATCGGCGGTTTAAACCAGTATCTGCAGTTCCTTCCTACACTGCTCATCTACCTGATCTATTTCAGAAAGAACTGCAGATGCTGGAAAAATCGAAGGTAGACAAAAATGCTGGAGAAACTCAGCGGGTGAGGCAGCGTCTATGGAGCGAAGGAGAAGGTGACATTCGGGTCGGTCTGAAGAAGGGTCTCAACCCGAAACGTCACCTATTCCTTCGCTCCATACATCCACCTGATCTATTCCTCTCATGATTTTACACACTACAAGATCAAACAAGGGTGTATCATAGAAACATAGAAACATAGAAAATAGGTGTAGGAGGAGGCCATTCAGCCCTTCGAGCCAGCACCGCCATTCATTGTGATCATGGCTGATCGTCCCCAATCAATAACCCGTGCCTGCCTTCTCCCCATATCCCTTGACTCCACTAGCCCCTAGAGCTCTTTCTAACTCTCTCTTAAATCCATCCAGTGACTTGGCCTCCACTGCCCTCTGTGGCAGGGAATTCCATAAATTCACAACTCTCTGGGTGAAAACGTTTTTTCTCACCTCAGTCTTAAATGACATCCCCTTTTTTCTAATATTTTATACACCTCTATAAGATCAAACAAAGGTGTATCATGATTTTATACACCTCTATAAGATCAAACAAAGGCTATTTGTGGTTTCAGAAAGGGACGTATGAGTCTGTGTAAATATGAGTTTATTGGTGTGCAAGAGTTTCCCTCTCCAGTGTGAACACAAACCAGGGCTGGAAATGAGATTTTATAGTATTCTTTCCTTCAGCATGACACGGCCGACTAAATATAAACGTTAGGAAGTTCATGTTCGCTGAAACATGATGAATTCCATTAACACTGTGGCTGCAAGAACAGGTCAGAGGCTGGGTATCCTACGGCAAGTGACTCACCTCCAGCCATCCAGAAGAATTTCCGCCATCCACAAGGCGCAAGTTCCAAGTATAACTAGAGTATTCTTCATTTACTTGGGTGTGTGTGTGTGTGTGTAACTTCAGTAACACTCAAGCAGTTAAACCTTCTTCCACGACTCAGCAGTCTGACTGGAATCTGTTCCACCTTCCTCGTTGGCCCGATGGTTCAATGGTTTCTTTGTTATCACCAAGGTACAGTGAGATACTTTTTTCTGCATTCATGTTTTCTTCCCAAAACATTTATTCTCTCTATCAGCGGGGCACAGTGTGTTCCGCTTCCAAATCGCTGCAGTTCCACGGCTATGTTAATCCAAGCACGGGTAGACACAAAATGCTGGAGTTTGTGCGGAGTTTGCACGTTCTCCCCGTGACCGCGTAGGTTTCGTCTGGGAGCTCTGGTTTCCTTCCTCACTCCAAAGACGTACAGGTTTGTAGGTTAATTGGCTTCGCAATAAATTGCAAATTGTCCCTTGTGTGTAGGATAGTCAAGTTAAGTCAAGAGAGTTTATTGTCGTGTGTCCCAGATAGGACAATGAAATTCTTGCTTTGCTTCAGCACAACAGAATATTGTAAGCATTAATACATAACAGTTCAATTCAATTCAATATACACATTAATAAACAGATAAAGTGCAATAGGCTGTTACTGTTCAATAGACAATAGACAATAGGTGCAGCAGTAGGCCATTCGGCCCTTCGAGCCAGCACCGCCATTCAATGTGATCATGGCTGATCATCCCCAATCAGTTCAGAATCTGTTTGTTGGCGAGTTTAATAGCCTGATGGCTGTGGGTAAGAAACATAGAACATAGAAACAAAGAAAATAGGTGCTGGAGTCTGTACCGCCATTCATATGAAGAAAGATTGGATAGACTCGGTTTGTACTCGCTAGAATTTAGAAGATTGAGGGGGGATCTTATAGAAACTTACAAAATTCTTAAGGGGTTGGACAGGCTAGATGCAGGAAGATTGTTCCCGATGTTGGGGAAGTCCAGAACAAGGGGTCACAGTTTAAGGATAAGGGGGAAATCTTTTAGGACCGAGATGAGAAAAACATTTTTCACACAGAGAGTGGTGAATCTGTGGAATTCTCTGCCACGGAATGTAGTCGAGGCCAGTTCATTGGCTATATTTAAGAGGGAGTTAGATGTGGCCCTTGTGGCTAAAGGGATCAGGGGGTATGGAGAGAAGGCAGGTACAGGATATTGAGCTGGATGATCAGCCATGATCATATTGAATGGCGGTGCAGGCTCGAAGGGCCGAATGGCCTACTCCTGCACCTATTTTCTATGTTTCTATGTTTCTAATATGATCATGGCTGATCATCCAACTCAGTATCCTGTACCTGCCTTCTCTCCATACCCCCTGGGATGAGCTGGGGGGTAGTGATAATCCCCCTGGGAGCTGGGGGGATAGTTATAATCTACTGGATCAGTGGTTGGCACGGATTTGGAGGGCCGAAGGACCTGTTTCCAATCTGTGCCTCTGAATTAAACTAAACTAAATTAAACTCAGTGGGTCAGGCAGTGTCCCTGGAGAACATGATAGGTGACTTTTTAGGTCTGAAGAATGGTCCTGATTGTCCAGTGATGCTGCCTGACCCACTGAGTTACTCCAGCATTTTGTGTCCTTCAATAATGTAATCTGGCCACTTCTCTCCATAGATGTCTGGTGGATGGCTGGAGGGCGGCACGGTGGTGCAGTGGTAGAGTTGCTGCCTTACAGCACTTGCAGCGCCGGAGACCCAGGTTCGATCCCGACTACGGTTGCTGTCTGAACAGAGTTTGACCGCGTGGGTTTTCTCCGGGATCTTCGGTTTTAGTTTTAAAACAATAGTTTTAAAGCACCTAAATTTTAATTTAAGACTTTAGGGATGCAACGCAGAAACATGCCCTTCGGCCCAACGTGTCCATGCTGACCATCGATCACTCATTCTCACGTTCTATGTTACTCCATTTTCTCCTCCACTCCCTATATATTAAGGACAACTTACTGAAGCCAATTAACCTGCAAACCTACACATCTTCGGGATGTGTAGGAAGGAACTGCAGATGCTGGTTAGACACAAAAAGCTGGAGTAACTCTCCGGGTCAGGCAGCATCACTAGGGAGAAGAAATAGATGACGTTTCTGACTCAGGTCTGAAGAAGGGTCTCGACCTGAAACGTCACCTATTCCTCCTCTCCAGAGATGCTGTCTGACCTGCTGAGTTACTCCAGCCTTTTGTGCCTATCTCCAGAGATGCTGTCTGACCCACTGAGCTAGTCCAGCTTTTTGTGTCTATCGCCAGAGATGCTGTCTGACCCGCTGAGTTACTCCAGCTTTTTATGTCTTCGGGATGTGGCAGGAAACCAGAGCACCCCGAGGAAACCCACGCGGTCACAGCCAGAACGGGCAGACTCCACAAAGACAGCGTACGAGGTCAGGATTGAACCGGGGTCTCCAACTCTGTGAGGCAGTGGCTCGATCAGTGATTCCACCATGCTGCTGGGGTACATACAGACCCACTGCACCCCCTTTCTGCTTCTCTCAATCCCCAATGTTAGAATTGAGACTAGTGCCATTATATCCGCTGATTCATTCTCTCTGACAACTTCAGAACTACCTCTCATTCCCTTCATCCAACTTCATTCCCCGCTGCATTCCTTAAGCTCTCCCGCAACCGAGTCTGACATCAACCAATAACCACATCCTAATTTATTTTATCATCCCTTTCATGCATTTTTAAATTTGGCCATGTCATTCACTGTTTTATTTTATTTTACACATATGTTTTTTTCCCCTCAATTTCAATATGTAAAAAAAAAAATCCTCATTAAAATCTGGTTCTTGACAGTTCCAAGCCTATGGTTCGGAAGACGGCAACCACCGCCTTATTGCTTAACGCTAAAGTTTAACCATTAAAAATAAACATCGAGAGCCAAGGTCCCTGAGTCTTAGAAGAGCGATAGAATCTTTGCCTTGTGCTGCTTCTAATGAGAGAATAGGCGTGATGCAATGTAAAACAAAATGAGCTTGAGATAAGGGAAGCATGGTGCGTGTAATGAGATTTTAAAACATCTTTAGTTTTCCGATCAGTGCAAAATGACACTGCCATGGTGTCAGTGCAGACAGGACAAGCTAACTTTTTGCATAATTCAAGTAGAATTCTGCACCTCAAAACCGACTCACGTTTTAAATATACAGGGAAAGTGTGAAAATCAAGATACGGGTTTCCAAAGGGGGTCGGCACAAAGGTTTTTGACAGACAAAACATCACACTAACTTGTTTAGGTGACAATTAAATGCTTGCATCATTTGACTAGTTTATAATGGAATCTGAACGCTTAGGGTCGAATCTTCCATTGGCTTGCAGAGCGGTGCCCGTTATAATGGGGGCAATTCTGAGACAGATGTGTCGGTATTTCTCCTTCTATCTTTTTATAAAAGCACAAAGATATCTGGTAATGGGATTCTATTAACGATCATTCAATTATCTTGGCAATTGCTTGCGTACACCAGTGAGTTCCTCGTGACACCATTTTGGCCCCCTGAATCTGTTCCATTCCATTAGCAACATTTCATTGAATCATTAAAATCTATGGCACAGATAAGGACATTCACCCCAGCGGGTCTATACCAACGGAAATGGAGTTGTTGAGACTGATCCCATTGTCGTGCCTTAGGTCCGAGATTCAGTGTATCCAAATACTTTATAAACACAGGGCAACAGGGTGGCAGCAACAGTAGAGCTACTGCCTTGCAGGGCCACAAACCCGAGTTAGACTCTGACTACAGGTGCTTATCTATACGGAGTGTGTACGTTCTCCCCGTGACCTGCGTGGGTTTTCTCCGAGATCTTCGGTTTCCTCCCACACTCCGAAGATGTACAGGTTTGTAGGTTAATCTGAGGAAAGACATTCTTGCCATAGAGGGAGTACAGAGAAGGTTCACCAGACTGATTCCTGGGATGTCAGGACTTTCATATGAAGAAAGACTGGATAGACTCGGCTTGTACTCGCTAGAATTTAGAAGATTGAGGGGGGATCTTATAGAAACTTACAAAATTCTTAAGGGGTTGGACAGGCTAGATGCAGGAAGATTGTTCCCGATGTTGGGGAAGTCCAGAACAGGAGGTCACAGTTTACGGATAAGGGTGAAATCTTTTAGGACCGAGATGAGAAAAACATTTTTCACACAGAGTGGTGAATCTGTGGAATTCTCTGCCACAGAAGGTAGTTGAGGCCACAGTTCATTGGCTATATTTAGGAGGGAGTTAGATGTGGCCCTTGTGGCTAAAGGGATCAGGGGATATGGAGAGGCAGGTACAGGATACTGAGTTGGATGATCAGCCATGATCATATTGAATGGCGGTGCTGGCTCGAAGGGACGAATGGCCTACTCCTGCACCTATTTTTATGTTTCTATGTTTCTAATTGGCTTGGTGTAAATTGTCCCTCGTATGTATAAGACCTTTCAATGTGTGGGGATCGCTGGTTGGTGTGGACTTGGTGTAGCTGAAAGGCCTGTTTCCGTGATGCATCTCCAAACTAAACTAAACTAAACATAAGGATTTCATAAGTTCATAACCGATAGGAGCAGAATTAGGCCATTCGGCCCATCAAGTCTACTCCACCATTCAATCATGGCTGATCTAACTTTCTCTTGAAACCCCATTCTCCTGCCTGTTCTCCATAACCCTGACACCTGTACTAATCAAGAATCTATCTATCTCTGCCTTAAAAATATCCATTGATTTGGCCTCCACAGCCTTCTGTGGCAAAGAGTTCCACAGATTCACCACCCTCTGGGGTGGGAGACTGCAACCTTCACGTTGGACCACCCTGTTTCGGCTAATGCAATCAACCCGACGTGCACAAACAAATAGATCAAATAGAACACGTTGACCGACAACTTTAGGTTGTGCACGCTACACGCAAGAAGAAGAAGACCACCCTCCGACAAAAGAAATTCAATCAATCAATCAATCAATCAACCTTTATTGTCATCTTGCAAAGCAACATTTGGACAGTGCAAAATGAGAAGACGTTTCCCAGGGAATAGCGGAGCATCGCACATGAAACTTAAAACATTTCACACATAATAACAATAAAAACAATCCAGTCCCTGATGAAAGTATAAATAGTTAAAAGCAGGTAAAACAGCAACATTAAAATACAGTAAAACCAATCATTAAAATGTCCAGGGCAGCTGATTTGAGTGGCCAGTGCCAGAGTTATTAAAATGTCCGTGCAAAGCCGCAGAATCAGGTGACTGTGAGTACAGAGTGACTGTTTAGCAGCCTCACAGCCTGTGGCAGGAAGCTGTTTAGCAGTCTGGTTGTCCGGGCTTTGATGCTGCGGTATCTCTTGCCTGATGGCAGGAGATCCAGGTGTATGTGGAGGGGGTGCAGTTTGTCCTTAGCTATTCTCAGAGCTTTTTTCAGACAGCGGCTCTGGAACAGTTCTTGTACCGAGGGTAGGGAGACGCCAATGATCCTCTCTGCTCCCCTCACTACCCTCTGCAGAGCCTTCCTGTCCGAGCAGTTGCAGGTGGAGTACCACGTGTTTATGCAGTACGTGAGTACAGACTCCACCGTGCCCCTGTAAAATGTCCTGAGGATGTTGGTGGGGAGTGAGGCCTGTTTGAGTTTCCTCCGGAAGTGCAGTCGCTGATGGGCACGTTTGACAATCCCAGTGTTGTTCCTGGACCAGGTGACAATGTCTGTAATTTGCACTCCAAGGAACTTTATGCTCTCCACTCTCTCCACCGTGGTGCCACTGATGTTGAGGGGTGTATGTTTTGGCTGCGCCCTCCTGAAGTCGACAACCATCTCCTTTGTTTTGTCAACATTTAATGCTAGATTGTTGTTGCCGCACCAGTCCACTAGTTGTTTTACTTCCTCCCTGTACATTGATTCGTCATCTCCGCTGATGAGTCCCACCACTGTTGTGTCATCTGCGAATTTTATGATCTTATTGTCCCTGAATCTGGCAGCACAGTCATGTGTGAGCAGTGTGAACAACAGCGGGCTGAGCACACAGCCTTGAGGGGAGCCGGTGCTCAGCGTGATCGAGCCTGAAGTGTTCTTGCCAACACGGACTGACTGCGGTCTCTCTGTCAGAAAGTCCAAGATCCAGTGACACAGGGTGGTGTTGAGGCCCAGCAGGGTTAGTTTCTCCACAAGTCTCCGTGGGATGATGGTGTTAAAAGCTGAGCTGAAGTCAATGTACAGGATTCTGGCGTCTGAGGATGAGGATTCCTCCTCATCTCTAAAGGAACTTCCTTTAGTTCTGAGGCTGTGACCTCTGGTCCGAGACTCTCCCACTAGTGGAAACATCCTCTCCACATCCACTCTACCCAAGCCTTTCACTATTCAGCAAGTTTTATTATAACAATACATTATAATAATACATGATTTACAATCGAGCCATCCACAGTGTACAGATACATCATGAAGGGAATAAAGTGAATGACACAGGTTCAATTAAAACCTACACACTAGGGACAATTTACAATGTTTAACCAAAATCAAATTAACCTTAAAATCCCGTACATCTTCAGAGTTTACAGCAGCAATGCAGGAACGTAGACTCAGACAAGATACAAAACATAAATTATACACAAATTTGATAAGAAACTTCAAAGAATGAAACCCCCTGATTTCCTCCGGGATTGTGTCTTTTTTTTCCTGTAGAAAGGAATACAGATTTTGGTTTATACCAAAGGTACAGTAGACACAAAATGCTGGAGTGACTCAGCAGATCAGGCAGCATCTCTGGAGAAAAAGAATAGGTGACGTTTCAGGTTGGAACCCTTCTTCAGAGATGTTGCTAGACTCGCTGAGTTATCCCAGCATTTTGTATCTATCTTGTGTCTCTTTTTGTGTCATATATATTTTAAATTCTGAATAAAGTTTAATTTTGAGAAATAAAAAAATTATAAAAAAAATAAAAACATTACCCAGCCAAACTGTTTATTTCGGCAGCGCATTTAAAAAATATAGATAGAAACAAGAATGACTCGGCAGAAGGGCAACTCGTTGAAGACTTCAAGGAGTTGGTCAGAGATTCGTATTGGGCATTCTAGAATTGTGTTATTCTAGACAGGCTCTTTCTGGAGTTAGCCTGCTGCATGAATTGTACCAAGCCTGGGAGAGGACCTAAATAAGATCATAAGGAACAGGAGGAGAAATATGCCCCTGTCCCACATAGCAAACCTGAACGGAAACCTCTGGAGACTTTGCGCCCCACCCAAGGTTTCCGTGCGGTTCCCGGAGGTTGCAGGTGGTTGCCGGAGGTTGCAGGTAGTGGAAGCAGTTAGGGAGACTAACAAAAACCTCCGGGAACCGCACGGAAACCTTGGGTGGGGCGCAAAGTCTCCAGAGGTTTCCGTTCAGGTTTCCTAAGTGGGACAAGGGCATTAGGCCCTTCGGCCCATCAAATCAACTCCGCCATTCAATCATGGCTGATCTATCTCTTTCTCCTAACCCCATTCTCCTGCCTTCTCCCCATAACCTCTGACACCTGAACTAATCGAGAATCCATCTATGCTTTAATAATATCCACTGACTTGGCCGCCACAGCCTTCTAGTGAACACTCCAGGCATAACATGTAAGGTAGTCAACACCAGGCTCATGTCAGGCCTGTAATATAATGCTTCTTAGCATAGGAACTAAATCAGAGCAGCTGTAGGTAAAATACTTCAGGAGATCATATTCACGCTAGGCTGCTGAAGTAATCTGAATGCTGTCACTTAAAACTTGGGCGAGTAGGGAACTGCAGATGCTGGTTTAAACCGAAGATAGACACAAAAAGCTGGAGTAACTCAGCGAACCGGTAGCATCTCTGGAGAAAAGGAAGTCCAAGTCCAAGTCCAAGTGAGTTTATTGTCATGTGTCCCTGTATAGGACAATGAAATTCTTGCTTTGCTTCAGCACAACAGAACATAGTAGGCATTTACTACAAAACAGGAATTGGTGACATTTCGGGTCGAGTCCCTTCTTCAGATTCCTTCTCGGTCCCTTTTCTTCAGAGTCTTTACCCCAAACGTAACATATTGTTCTCCTCCAGGGATGTTGCCTGACTTATTTTTTAGGCAGAGATAGATTCTTGATTAGTACGGGTGTCTGCGGTTATGGGGTGAAGGGAGGAGAATGAAGTTAGGAGAGAGAGAGATAGATCAGCCGTGATTGAATGGCAGAGTTAGACTTGATGGGCCGAATGGCCTAATTCTGCTCGTATCACTTTTGAACGCATGAACTTATGACCCACTGAGTTACTCCAGCATTATGGGTCTATCTTCACTTGAACCTTGGGATCAAGCTGCCTATCCTCTAATTCTCAATTATCATTTTCATAATTCATACCACTTCATACCATTTTCACTCAGTCAATGAAAATTCACCAACCACTGGCTTTGATTAGAAGTAACTCAATAATATTACCCACTAATTAGAACGTTGACCTTGAAGGTGCACTCGGAGACTTGTTTCCTTATGCTGCAATTATGTTGAGCTCTTGGCCTTTCACTTCCCAATTCCAGTGGAGAGAACAACAAGATTTGAGATATGGCGCGGCACAGTGGTAGAGTTGCTGCCTTACAGTGCCGGAGCTCCCGACCGCGGGTGCTGCCTGTACGTAGTTTGTGTCACACTCCCCGTGACCTGTGTGGGTTTTTTTCCGGGTGCTGCAGACAAGTGTTGATGGAGTCAATGGAAGGCAGGGAGATTGGTTTGTGTGATGGTTGGATCCACGATTCTCTTCGATTACTTGCAGTCTCGGACGGAGCTGTTCCTAAACCATGCTGTGATGCAACCCGATAAAATTATTTCCAAAATAAATTTACAATAAACTATAACACAATATATTATTAGTCATACTAGGTGCCCTGGCCATAATAATGTGAGTTGAAGCATTTGCACTGTCTTATCCATTTCAATTCATCATCGCTGAAAACATTAGCGACGCAGTGGCGCTGGTTTCCAACGGGAACGGTGACGGACGCACCACACACCTCCAGTTCCTGTGGACATCCGCCGCTGGAAGTATAGGATGTTGGTGTGTGTGTGCTTTATCATCATTCCTTACAATGCCGTGTACGACAGTGATCGCAACTTCTACTGAAGTGTGGATGGCCGTTGGCTCGCTAGGAGCTCATCCGCCCTTTGACAGGTCTTGTTTTTGGTCCTGCTGGGGGTCCACAGCCCACTCCTCACTTGGCAAACCAGTTGGGGGAGATGGTTTAGTCGCCGACTATCTGACCATGGAGCAGGTAGTACGGGATTACATGATACCCGTGGCGGGGGGGGGGGAACTGAACTGAATGTCGACTTGTCGACTTATTATCGACTTATCCAAAGTCCATAATAGTGGTTTGTTGCTGACTCAGTATTGAGCATTGGGTGGTACATGGTGGCTCAACAGCCCAATGGTCGATGTGAAGATGATCACAAGATGATATGACATTAACCTTGAATCTGGAGCTAACTGCTCCCATACTCCTTGTACCTTCTTCCTAATGATAACAGCGAGATTAGGACATGGACAAGGTGGTTTGGGTTTTTGATATTTGTCGCCTTCTTGAGGCATCATTTCAATGGTAGGAAGGTCAATAACTGCGATCCACCACTTTCTGCAGCCTCCTTTGTTCTTGGGCATTAAAGTTATTCCAACCAGGCCTTCGGGTGACCACCTTACACGCAGCGGATTGTGGACACAGCCCAGACCTTCACACAAACTAACCTCCCCTCCATTGACTCCATTTATTTATACCTCACGCTGCCTCAGCAAGGCCAGTGACATAGTCAAGGATTAGTAACAACCTGGCCACTCCCTCTTCTCCCCTCTCCCATTAGGCAAAAGGTGTGAAATGCACATTCCAGATTCAGGGACAGTTTCTTCCAAGCTGTTATCAGGCAACTGAACCATCCTATCACAACTAGAGAGCAGTCCTGAATTTCTATCTACCTCATTGGTGCCTCTTGGACTATCCCTGATCATACTTTACTGGCTTTACCTTGCGCTAAATGTTATTTCCTTATCATGTATCCATGCACTGTAAATGGATCGATAGTAATCATGTGCTATTTTTCCGCCACAAACGATCAACAGAGGATGCGATCTTGCCAACCCTCCACCTTGCACAGCCTGGACCACTTGGACAATAGAAACACATACATCAGTCTGTTTAGTTCAGTTTAGTTTAGAGATACAGCGTGGAAACAGGCCCTTCAGCCCACCGAATCTGCACTGACCAGCGATCACCCGGTAAACTAGCACTGTTCTAGTGTTCTAGCACACTAGGGGTTTTGGGCTAGAAACATGGAAACATAGAAAATAGGTGCAGGTGGGACTAGTGTAGCTGGGACATGTTGGTTGGTGTGGGCAAGGTGGGCCGAAGGGCCTGTTTCCACACTGTATCACTATGACTCTATGACGCTATGTGTGGAAGTATCTGCAGATGCCACCACACAAGGTAGCTAGGGACGGCACGGTGGTGCGCTGCCTTACAGTGCTAGGGACTCGGGTTTGATCCTGACTATGGGTGCTGTCTTTATGGAGTTTGTATGTTCTCCACAAGACCATTTGGGTTTTCTCCGGGTGCTCCGGTTTCCTCCCACACTCCAAAGACATAGAAACATAGACAATAGGTGCAGGTGTAGACCATTCGACCCTTCGAGCCATTCAATATGATCATGGCTGATCACTCAGAATCAGTACCCCGTTCCTGCTTTCTCCCCATTTCTCTTGATTGCATTAGCCTTAAGAGCCACATTCAACTCTCTCTTGAAAACGTCCAGTGAATTGGCCTCCACTGCCTTCTGGGGCAGAATATTCCACAGATTCACATCTCTCTGGGTGAAAAAGATTTTCCTCTTCTCAGTCCAAAATGGCCCACCTATTATTGGTAAACTGTGACTCCTGGTTCTGGACTTCCCCCAACATGGGGAACATTTTTCCTGCATCTAGCCTGTTTAATCCCTTAAGAATGTTATATATTTCTGTAAGATTAGGCTGAAGAAGGGTCCCAACCCGAAACGTCGCCAATCCATAATTCTCCAGAGCTGCTGCTTGACATGCTGAGTTACGCCATGATAGGAACATAGAAAATAGATGCAGGAGTAGGCCATTCTTCCCTTCGAGCCAGCACCGCCATTCAATATGATGATGGCTGATCATCCAAAATCAGTACCCCGTTCCTGCTTCTTCCCCATATTTTCCCCATTTCCCCTTGATTCCGTTAGCCCTAAGAGCTAAATCTAACTTTCTTGCAACGTTTTGTGTCATTTTGGCACATTTTGTGGGATTTTGTGTCTTTCCAGGGGAACATATAATGAGCTTGGATGGGGGCATCTTGGCTGGCATGGGTGAGTTGGGCCGAAGGGCCTGTTTCCGTGCTGTATGACACCATGACTATAACTGCAATGATGTAACCTATCTTCAGCCTATCTTCTGCCGGATTGGATTGCATTCTATTTCCTTGCTTGTTAAATCATTCCATTTGTTGCTTGCTGTTTTCACTGCAATTCTTTGTTTTTATCATTAGACCTAATTAGCCAATCAAGTGATTAGCCTTGCCAGGATGACCAAGATTAAGCAACGCGCTGATGCTATCTTTGGCTCTAATTAGAGACATCAGTGTTCTCTGGTGCGGGGCGGGGGGGTTGATGGAAGACGCATGGATTGTGGGCACTGGAAATGATTACAAGGCATTGGGCAAATGAACAAACGTTAAAAGCTATTTTATCTATCTGTCTATCTGCACTATAATAAACGGATATATTTCCAGCGCTAACACAGATGCTACAAACTTCACAATTATGGGGGAAGTAGATAATTAGCTGCCGATATCTGTAGGGAATTTTCGACATACAGTCATAGGGTCAAGCAGCATAGAAACAGGCCCTTCGGCCCAACTTTCCCATGCCGAGCATGATGCCCCATCTACACTAGTCCCACGTTTGGCCCATATCCCTCTAAACCTCCAGTCATTCCTTATAGAGTCATACCGCCATACAGCGCGGAAACTAGCCCCTTGGTCCAACTTGGTCATGCTGACCAAGATGTCTCATCTACACTAGTCCCACATTTGGCCCATATAACCCTCTGAATCTTTCCGATCCTGTACCTGTCCTGATATATTTTATTGTTGTGATAGTTGCTGCCTCAACTAACTCTTCTGCAGCTCGTTCCATACACCCACCACCCACTCCCGTTGAGCCACTGTGGCAGACGCCACCGGTCGGGCCGCGGAGTAGCGGTGGCCGGAGTCCCCGTCCCCCCCCCCCCCCCAGATCGCCGCCCATGGCTGACGGGGCCCGCTGTCGATGTCGGAGCCCGCGCGCCGTGAGTCACCGGATCCTGCGGCTGGGGCCTGCGTCGGCACCATGGAGGCGACTAAAGGTACCCGGCAGCGACAGTGGAGAGGTCGATGCGGCGGTCGATGATGGCGCCAACTGACAGACGAGGACGGACACGTGGAAGTGAGAACGTTGCTGCCGAGGGATGGAACGAAGGGGGGAACGCCGTGGGGGGAACGCCGTGAGGGAGGTGGGTGGGGGACGGGAGGAGAACAAAGGGAGACCTGGTGCGAATACTTTGTGACTTTGTAAGCTCCCTTTATGTGGTGACTATTTGTATACCTTGGGTATGCAAACAAAGAATTTCACTGTGACTTGTCACTCACTATGTGAAAACACTGCCCCTCAGGTTCTGAATAACCTGATAGTTTGGGGGGGAAATAAAAGGAAGCTCCATTTCTCTACATCCACGAGAGCCGCAATATTTACAATCTGCATTATTTATCCTGACGGTCTCCTGTTGGAACCCTTATCCAAGCCTCAATTGCCTGTAGACTCAACTATTCTGACATTCTTCCATTTATCCGCCTTCTTCTTGAAGTCATCTCGGACCCTGTTGCTCAGCAAGTTCTGACCGCCCTCCATTTGTAGGTATTGCATGAGGTTCTGTTTGCCCCATTACAGAAAGATGTGGAGGCTTCGGAGAGGGATTAATCCGAGTCTGAGGAATGATCCCGACCCAAACCACCCCAAAGTTGTGTTCTCCAAAGTTGTTGTCTGACCCGTTGAGTCGCTCCAGCACTCTACGTTTATTACTGAAACTAACTTGTTTTCTCTCTCTCTCTCTTCCAGTTCTGCAGAAGGTTGTTTGATGCGAAGATTTACCTCTCGTCTTCTCTCCACAGATGCTGCCTAACCAGGTGAGTGATTTGGGGTTTGGGATCGTGAGCCTTCTGACTGATTGCGGGGGTGGGGTGGGGGGGAAGCAAGCTGGAGGAGGGAGGAGCAGTGTGGCGCCTTCACCCCCATATCGGTTTTGCATCTCGCCTGTTACCACTGGCGACACGCCAGCAGCCTCACGAGAAGGTTCAGCCACAAGAGCTCAACTCTGAGGTCATACGCAGTGTTGTGGGATCTAGTAGATTCTACAGCAGGACAAAGCCTGGCAGATAATAGTTGGGTAATCCCCTTCCCCTCACCTCATCTTCCCCTCCCCTTCCACAATCCTTCCTCTAGCTTCACAAGTTTGCAACTCTTCAGTCTCACACCTTTGGGGTGGTACAGTGGCGCAGTGGTAGAGTTGATGCCCCATAGCGCCAGAGACACAGGTCCGATCCTGACTACGGGTGCTGGGTGTTTGGAGTTTGTACGTTCTCCCAGTGACCGTGTGTGTTTTCTCTGGCTGCTGCGCTAACTGTTCCTATTGTGTAGGATATGCAATATCAACCTGCATCAAGCTATTACCGGCCAGCCTGGGGCACAGTGGTCGGCATGGGCAAGTTGGGCCGAAGGGCCTGTTTGCACTGTGTATGAGTCTCTGATTCTAGTGCAGGTAGTTCAGTTTATGCTTTTATAGCCAGCACGTGGCACTGTTGAGGAAGAGCTTTAAAGCTAAAACAGACCATTCTTCAGTTGCATAAATGGAGAAGTCTTTTGCTTTGTCACTGAGGTGTACTGGGAATCTCTTCACGCCTCGGTTGGAATATTGCTTTGAGGATTTTCTTGGCCCAAAGGGCTTTTGCCCGTGCCACTCACAAAGGCTGGCACCAGCGCCAGGCCATCCACGCTGCCAACTGCAGATATTAAAAGCCTGGCCCAGCTGGCAGCTGCCAAGAGATAGAAGTGAAATGAGGACGACAGTCTCAAGGCAGCTCGGAATCAGGCAGCGGGCCATCGCACTATTCATGCCGGGAACAAAAGCAATGCAGTTTTTTTAAAAGGATTGAAAAGAATGGTCTTGGCTTATTGGCACCTCCTCGCAATATCCTCATCACCAGTTCAACGGGACCAACACCC
Organism: Amblyraja radiata; assembly: GCF_010909765.2. NCBI lineage: Eukaryota > Metazoa > Chordata > Chondrichthyes > Rajiformes > Rajidae > Amblyraja > Amblyraja radiata. Next base: position 98,537,528 of record NC_045961.1, read on the forward strand.
TTCACATTGACTGTGTGGTAGCGACTGACTGCTAAAGGGGCCACAACATTGAGATGGTTCCCCTTCCCCTTCTCTTAACCTCACCTAGACCCACCTGCCTGCATTCGGCCCATATCCCTCTAAACCTCTCCTATCCACGTACCGTGTGGGAAGGAACTGCAGATGCTGGTTTAAACTGTAAATGGACACAAAAAGCTGGAGTAACTCAGCGGGACAGGCAGCATCTCTGGAGAGAAGGAATGGGTGACCTTTCGGGTCTGAAGGACGAGCCTCGACCCAAAACGTCACCCATTCCTTATCTCCAGAGATGCTGCCTGTCCCGCTGAGTTACTCCAGCTTTCCGTGTCTATCTTCTAACCATGTACCCGCATAAATGTTTCGTAAACGTTGCGATAGTACCTGCCTCAACGACCTCCTCCGGCAGCTCGTTCCATACTGTGGCACAGAACTCCCTTTCGTTGCTTCTCTTAGAAATCTCATTACTGAGGTCGGAGGCTCCCACCTGCTTTAAGAGGGCATCAATGATAATAGGGGAGAAGGCAGGAAAGGGGTCTACTGATTGTGGATAATCAGCCATGATAATAATAATAATAATAAATTTTATTTAATGGGCGCCTTTCAGACATCTCAAGGACACCTTACATAGTAATCGGAATAAAAACATATAATCGGAATATAACAAGTAATAAAGACATCACAGAGACACAAATTAAAAACAGAATTCAATCCAAAAACAGAAAATCAAAAACACAGTGTGAAGAGAGAGCAGCGGCAGCCAAAGCGCGCCAGCGTCCACTCTCTCTTCACGGCAGCCATCTTGGACACAGACCTACAGGACTACAATTAGACAAAAAAAAAAAAAAATAAAATAAAAAAAATGATCACATTGAATGGAAGTGTTGGTTTGAAGGGATTAATGCCCTACTCCTGCACCTATTTTCTCTTGTCTATTGGTCCAAGAAGAGTAAGGTGACTTGCCTCAATTATTATTGACCGGTGGAACTAACGTCTGTGGTGATGAAATGCTTTGAGGCAAGGTGGACACAAACACCTGGAGTAACTCAACGGGACAGGCAACATCTCTGGAGAGAAGGAATGGGTGACGTTTTGGTTCGAGACCCTTCTTCAGGTTGGTTATGGTGTATATCAACTCCTATCTCAGCAAGAACCTGGACCCTCTTCAATTTTCCCACCGCCACAAACGATCAAGGGAGGATGCGATCTTGCCGATTCTCCACCTTGCACAGCCTGGACCATTTGGGCAATAGAAACACATACATCAGTTTCTATTCTTTAGTTCAGTTTAGTTTAGAGATACAGCATGGAAACAGGCCCTTCGGCCCACCGAATCCGCACTGACCAGCAATCACCCTGTAAACTAGCACTGTTCTACACACTGGGGACTTTAGGGTAGAAACATGGAAACATAGAAAATAGGCGCAGGTGGGACTAGTGTAGCTGGGACATGTTGGCTGGTGTGGGCAAGTTGGGCCGAAGGGCCTGTTTCCACACTGTATCACTATGACTCTATGACGCTATGTGTGGAAGTATCTGCAGATGCCACCACACAAGGTAGCTAGGGACGGCATGGTGGTGCACTGCCTTACAGTGCAAGGGACTCGGGTTCGATCCTGACTACGGGTGCTGTCTGTATGGAGTTTGTATGTTCTCCTCAAAACCATTTGTGTTTTCTCCGGGTGCTCTGGTTTCCTCCAACACTCCAAAGACATAGAAACATAGAACATAGGTGCAGGTGTAGGCCATTCGGCCCTTCGAGCCCGCACCGCCATTCAATATGATCACAGCTGATCATCCAGAATCAGTTCCTGCTTCTTCCCCCATATCCCTTGATTGCGTTAGCCTTAAGAGCCACTTCCAACTCTCTCTTCAATCCATCCAGCGAATTGGCCTCCACAGCCTTCTGTGGCAGAGAATTCCATAGATTCACAACTCTCTGGGTGAAAAAGATTTTCCTCATCTCAGGTGTGGGAGGAAACTGGAGCGACCGGGGAAAGTCCACGTGGCCACAGGGAGAACGTACAAACTCCATACAGACAGCACCCGTTGTCAGGATCGAACCAGGGTCTTTGGCGCTGTAAGGCAGCAACTCTACCGCTGCGCCACTGGGCCGCCCTGGCGTTTCATTCCATTTACAGACAACCCTCTGAATACAAAAGTTGCCCTGAGGTTTCTCTTAAATCTCACCCCTCTCATATTAAGCCTATTCCCACAGGCTTTAGAATCCTCTACCCTAGGAACAGGTCCGTGAGCATTCATCTTTCCACGCATGCTCCACTGAATTGCCCGCTTTGTGTCGGGAGTGGATGTGAAAGTGGGATAACATAGAACTAGTGTGAATGAGTAATGGATGGGTCAACATCAGTGGACTCAATGGGCCGAATGGCCTGTTTTCATGCTGCATCTTTCTATCAAGGAATTAAGGAATGTCAGGAAGTGGCACAGAAGCGGATTCGAGGCTAGCATTAATCAGCCATCAATTAGAGTCGTACAACACAGAACCAGTCTGAAGAAGGGTCTCAACCTGAAATGTCATCCATCATTTTTCTCCGGAGATGATGACTGACTCATTGAGTTACTCCAACTCTTTGTGTCTATCTTTGGTATAAACCGGCATCTTCAGTTCCTTGTTTGTACTGAACCAGACTCACCTTACACCCCAGCGGTATGAATGTTGAATTCTCTAACTTCAAGTAACCCTTGCATCCCTTCCCTCATTCCGTCCTTCCCCCACCCTAGTCGTCGTTCTAGTTTCACTGTCGTCTTGCCGAGTTTCATTGTTTGTATGACCCGTTATCACCTTCCCCCACAGCCAACAGTGGACCATTGTGGGCTCCACCTTTTATTGATCATCGTTTTACTGGCTTTGAAGATAGACACAAAACTCAGCGGGACAGGCAGCATTTCTGGAGTGAAGGAATGGATGATGTTTCGGGTCGAGACTCTTTTTCAGACTGGCTTTGATCTGCCTTTTTGTATATCTTGGATTAGTTTTCTCTATGTACCTTTTCATATCTCTCAGTTCCCTCCCCCCTGACTCTCAGTCTAGAGAAGGGTCTCAACCTAAAACGCCACCTGTTCCTTTTCTCCAGAGATGCTGCCTGCCCCGCTGAGTTAATCCAGATTTTTGTGCCTACCTTCGGCCCAACTCGACCACGCCGACCAAGGTGTCCCGTCTAAGGTTAGTTTAGAGATACAGCGTGGAAACAGGCCATTCCGCCCTCCAAGTCCGCACCCACCAGCAACCTTCGAACATTAACACTACCCGATACACACAAGGGACAATTTATATTAAGGCAATTAACCTACAAACTTGTGCGTCTTTGGAGTGTGGGAGGAAACCGAAGATCCCGGAGAAAACCCATGCCGGTCACGGGGAGAACGTACAAACTCCGTGCAGACAGCGCCCGTAGTCGGGATCAAACCGGGGTCTCTGGCGCTGTAAGCGCTGTAATGCCCCTGTCCCACTTAGGAAACCTGAACAGAAACCTCTGGAGACTTTGCGCCCCACCCAAGGTTGCCGTGCGGTTCCCGGAGGTTGCAGGTGGTTGCCGGAGGTTGCAGGCAGTGGAAGCAGGTAGGGAGACTGACAAAAACCTCCAGGAACCGCACGGAAACCTTGGGTGGGGCGCAAAGTCTCCAGAGGTTTCCGTTCAGGTTTCCTAAGTGGGACAGGGGCATAAGGCAGCAATTCTACCGCTGTACCATCGTGCCGCCCCAAAGCTAGTCCCGTATGCCTGCGATCGGCCCATATCCCTCTCAACTTTCCCTCGCCGAGATCACATCGAATACAGGGCTAGCTTGAGGGGCTTAGTGTCCCCCTCCTTCTCCTATTAACTTCTGTTCCTGATTTAAGAAAACTCCCGCACTTAATAACATTTGCTTTGAAACTAATCTCGTTCATCGTTTTCTAAAAATACCCCACTATTGTTACTTTTATGAATGTAGATGTTAATTAAATCCATTTGGGGTCTTATGTTTTAGTTCAAATATCAGAACAAGATGCATTTTGATATAGTCTGAAATATATTGACTAAATGCATTTTTAATGAAAGATGTTTTTAACACATTTGCTGGCCCATCAAGCTAGTGAGTCCAATGCAATTTGGAAATGTTTTGTGAAGGAGCATGTTTAATTCAATATTCAAATAAGAACACAATCAAAGATCTAAAGATATTCATTACACATAAAATATAGGCTAAGCCTGGTTAATAAATATTTATACACAAGCAGCATGGGGCTGGCAGCTCCACAATGTCAGGAGATTTGTAACCAGTGAATTTTGAAGTAGCTCGTTGATGCCGTGGTTTGAGACGCTAACAAAGAACACCGGACTCCAGAGACCAAGACAATTCATTGCCAATATTACATTGATGATTGTTGGTCTGCCACTGAACTCTCTAAGGGCACAAGTGATCCCACATTGCTGGAAATTCAATGAAACCAAACCTTGCGCTATCTGTCTCTTTGGTGACCCTCGGACTATTCCTGATCGGACTTTGCTGGTTTTACCTTGCACTAAACGTTATTCCCCTTATCCCTCTGGATATCCAGTGATGCTGCCTGCCCCGCTGAGTTACTCCAGCATTTTGTGTCTATCTCCAGGGTAAACCAGCATCTGCAGTTTCTTCCTACACATTCCTTTGTTGTGTATCTCTACACTGTAAATGGCTCGATTGTAATCATGTATTGTCTTTCTGCTGGCTGGGTAGCACGCAACAAAAGCTTTTCACTGTACCTCGGTACACTTGACATTAGACTAAACTGAACTGAACGGTTTTCTCTTCCTAAGGCCAGGTATCACTCCTATTTTTCTGATGTCCTCACCGCACATAAAGGCCTTGGGTACTGTCTGATTCGCCTCTCCCTCATTGTGGACATTGGACTTTGTCTCTGGAACTGTTGTGCCACAATGCTCAGAAGGCAGTGGAGGGCGATTCACTGGATGCATTCAAAAGAGAGTTAGATAGAGCTCTTGGGGCTGGCGGAATCAAGGGGTATGGAGAGAAGGCAGGAACGGGGTACTGATTGGGGATGATCAGCCATGATCACATTGAATGGCGGTGCTGGCCCAAAGGGCTGAATGGCCTACTCCTGCACCTATTGTCTATGCATCTACGTATCTATGTACCTTTGTATGCTGAGAACTATATTCTGCAGAGAGATCGAGCAACTGTCCATATGGTGCCAGCGCAATAACCTGGCCCTCAACACCAACAAAACCAAGGAACTGATTGTGGACTTTGGAAGGAGTAGGAGGGGGACCCACAGCCCCATTTATATCAACGGGTCAATGGTTGAAAGGGTCAAGAGCTTCAAATTCCTGGGCGTGCACATCTCTGAAGATCTTTCCTGGTCCGAGAACACTAATGCAATCATCAAAAAAGCACATCAGCGCCTCTACTTCCTGAGAAGATTACGGAGAGTCGGATTGTCAAGGAAGACTCTCTCTAACTTCTACAGGTGCACAGTCGAGAGCATGCTGACCGGTTGCATCGTGGCTTGGTTCGGCAATTTGAGCGCCCTGGAAAGGAAAAGACTACAAAAAGTTGTAAACACTGCCCAGTCCATCATCGGCTCTGACCTTCCTTCCATCGAGGGGATTTATCGCAGTCGCTGCCTCAAAAAGGCTGGCAGTATCATCAAAGACCCACACCATCCTGGCCACACACTCATCTCCCTGCTACCTTCAGGTAGAAGGTACAGGAGCCTGAAGAATGCAACAACCAGGTTCAGGAATAGTTACTTCCCCTCAGCCATCAGGCTATTAAACCTGGCTCGGACAAAACTCTGATTATTACCAACCACTTTCTGTTATTTGCACTATCAGTTTATTTATTCATGTGTGTATATATTTATATCATGGTATATGGACACATTTATCTGTTTTGTAGTAAATGCCTACTATTTTCTGTGTGCTTAAGCAAAGCAAGAATTTCATTGTCCTACACAGGGACACATGACAATAAACTAACTTGAACTTGAACTTGCACTCTGTATCTTCCCCTTTGCTCTACCTATTGCACTTCATCTGGATTGTTTCAATATATAGGATTATCTGATTTATTTTTATTTTTTGAGATACAGCAGGGAAACAAGTCTTGCCATCCATGGTGACCATCCGTTCACACTAATTCTATGTCATCCCACTTTCTCGTCCACCTTGTACATCAGGGTAAATTTTACAGAGACCACTTCAACTACAAAAGGTAGACAAAAGTGCTGGAGAAACTCAGCGGGTGAGGCAGTATCTATGGAGCGAAGGAAATAGGCAACGTTTCGGGAAGAAGGGTTTCGGCCTATTTCCTTCACTCCATAGATGCTGCCTCACCCGCTGAGTTTCTCCAGCACTTTTGTCTACCTTCGATTTTCTTCTTTCAACACTGAAACTACAAACACTAGTTCTATGCTATCCCACTTCCCATCTGTTCCCGACACACTAAAGGCGATATACAGTGGCCAATTAACCTACTAACCAACATGTCTTTGGGATATGGGAGAAAACCGGAGCAAATCCATGCAGTCACGGGGAGAACGTGCAAACTCTGCACAGACAGCACCCGAGGTCAGGATTGAACCCAGATCTCTGACGTGTGTCATCCGACAAACCGGCACACCTTTGGAGTGTGGGAGGAAACCGGAGCACCCAGAGGAAACCCACGCAGTCACAGCGAGAATGTGCAAACTCCACGCAGGCAGCACCCGAGGTCAGGATTGAACCCAGATCTCTGACGTGTGTCATCCGACAAACCGGCACACCTTTGGAGTGTGGGAGGAAACCGGAGCACCCAGAGGAAACCCACGCAGTCACAGCGAAAATGTGCAAACTCCACGCAGGCAGCACCCGAGGTCAGGATTGAAACAGAGAAATAGACAGAGAAATAGATGCTGTGCCTTAGTTGGTGCTTGTGACAATAAACGCGAACTTGAACTTGAACTGGAAAAGCTGACAGAAAGAAGAAAAGAGATAAGAGTAAATTAAAGAATAAAGGAGAAAAGAAAAGTGGGCGGCATGGTGGCGTAGCAGTAGAGTTGCTGCCTTACAGCGCCAGAGACCCAGGTTCAATCCTGACTACGGGTGCTGTCTGTGCGGAGTTTGTACGTTCTCCCCGTGACCCGGGTGGGTTTTCTCCGAGATCTTCGGTTTCCTCCCACACTCCAAAGACGTACAGGTTTGTATGGTAAATTGGCTTGGTATAAATTTAAAAAATGTCACGTGTGTGTGTGGGATGGTAATGTGTGTGGATTGCTGGTCGGCGCGGACTCGGTGGGCCGAAGGGCCTGTTTCCGCGCTGTATCTCTGAACTAAATTAAAACTAAACTAAAAGAGAAAGAGAGAAAAGGAAAGAGAAAAGAAGATTAGATGAGTTAGATAGAGCTCTAGGGGCTAGTGGAATCAAGGGATATGGGGAGAAGGCAGGCACGGGTTATTGATTGGGGACGATCAGCCATGATCGCGATGAATGGCGGTGCTGGCTCGGAAGGGCCGAATGGCCTCCTCCTGCACCTATTTTCTATGTTTCTATGTAAGACAGAAAATATGAAGGAGAGAAGAAAAGAGCAAAGGAAAAAAGAAGAGAGGAAAAAAGAGATAAAGTGAGAAAAAAAGTTATTAAGCGATAACAGAAAAGAGAGAAAGATAAAAAGATGAAAAGACAGAGAGAACGCTGTAAATCAAACACCAATGTAGGGATGGGAAATGCTGTTTACCCTTTTAACTGAAGGGCAATGTGCCTGATTGGATGAGTATTGATTGAAAGCCACGGTTATTAAAGGAGTGATGTGCTTTAAATACATGAAAGAGCAATTGCTTCAGCTTAAATAGAGTCCTGTCGAGATTACAACGGTATATAAATTAGAGCTGCAGCCGCCACGCTTTGCATAAAATGTACGACTGCAGGAACCGCCAATGTAATTGCCCGACCTGCCATTTTGAATCGATCTACCAGCGGCCGAGAGTGACAGACAGAGGTCACAAATTGGTCTGCCTTAGTGTTCCAATCTCTCACTCCCTTCATCACTCACCGCAAAGCGCACAAAACGGCATCTGACTGCCGGTTTAAAAATGTGGACCATTGTTGGCGCGCTGGTCACTACGGTGGGCTCCGTTTATGGTGGGATAGCCTGCTGCCAATCAGCATCTTGGTCAGTATCTTTGGAAGTAATTTTAAGTTTGCATAGCAATTTGTGTCTCAAAACAGGTGTGGTTCAATCATGCAGACATCAAGCAGATTATACATCGTTAAGTGTGTAGGAAACATAGAAATTAGGTGCAGGAGTAGGCCATTCAGCCCTTCGAGCCTGCACCGCCATTCAATATGATCATGGCTGATCATCCAACTCAGTATCCTGTACCTGCCTTCTCTCCATACCCCCTGATACCATTAGCCACAAGGGCCACATCTAACTCCCTCTTAAATACAGCCAATGAACTGGCCTCAACTACCTTCTGTGGCAGAGAATTCCAGAGATTCACCACTCTCTGTGTAAAAAATATTTTTCTCATCTCAGTCCTAAAAGACTTCCCACTTATCCTTAAACTGTGACCGCTTGTTCTGGACTTCCCCAACACCGGGAACAATCTTCCTGCATCTAGCCTGTCCAACCCCTTAAGACACAAATCAGGTGTGGCTCAATCATGCAGAAACCGAGCAGATTATACATCGTTAAGTGTGTTGGAAGGAAGTGCAGGTGATGGTTTGCACGGAATATGGTGTCTGAAGAAGGGTCTCGACCCGGAACATCACCCAAAAATGCTGCCTGCCCAGCTGAGTTACTCCAGCATTTTGTGTCTATCTTCAGGTAATAGTTAATTCCCATTATGGCAACTATACACATTTGGGTGGCACAGTGGTGCAGTGGTATAGTCACTGCCAAATAGCACCAGAGACCCGGGCTTGATCATGACTACGGAGTTTGTACCTTGTCCCCGTGACCCGCGTGGGTTTTCTCCGGGAGCTCCGGTTTCCTCCCACACTCCAAAGACGTACAGGTTTAAGAATAAGGAGTAAGCCATTTTGAACGGAGACGAGAAAACACTTTTTCTCACAGAGAGTGGTGAGTCTGTGGAATTATCTGCCTCAGAGGGCGGTGGAGGCCGGTTCTCTGGATGCTTTCAAGAGAGAGCTAGATAGGGCTCTTAAAAATAGCAGGGTCAGGGGATATGGGGAGAAGGCAGGAACGGGGTACTGATTGGGGATGATTAGCCATGATCACATTGAATGGCGGTGCTGGCTCGAAGGGCCGAATGGCCTACTCCTGCACCTATTGTCTATTGTCAATTGTCTATTGTTTGTAGGTCAATTGGCTTTTGTAAATAGTAAATCGTCCATAGTGTGTGGTTGTGCTAGTGTGCGGGGTGATCGCTGGTGAGCACAGACCCGGTGGGCTGAAGGGCATGTTTCCATGCTGTGTCTCTAAACGTTTGGTCTCCCTGTGAACGTATTGGGTTTCTCCGGGTGCTTTGGTTTCCAAAGATACAGGTTTTCTAAGGTATTTGACCTCTAAATTGCCCTTAATGTGTAAGACAGAGCTAGTGTATGGGTGAACCTATACCCTCTAGTTCTCGATTCCACAACTTTTGGCACAAGACTCATGTTCTCAATGTTTCATTGAATTTCCAGCAATGTGGGATCTCTTGTGCCCTTATCGCTCCTCAGCCCCACTGTAAAGAGATACTTGGGATAACTTTGCTTGTGTGATTGATTAAAGCAAATAAATTAAATTAAATTAAATTTCTTTATTTATATAGCACATTTTTAGTCAACTTGCATTGACCCCAAAGTGCTTCACATAATTACATCCACACACACAGGCAAAGGTGGGTGAAGTGTCTTGCCCAAGGACACACACAGGCAAAGGTGGGTGAAGTGTCTTGCCCAAGGACACAACGACAGTATGCACTCCAAGCGGGATTCGAACCAGCTACCTTCCGGTTGCCAGCCGAACACTTAGCCCATTGTGCCATCTGTCGTCCCCCAGCAATAAGTGTAAACAAAGTTAAGAGGAATGCAAAACAGAGTTGCTTCCTAATGAAAAGATTGCTTTTATGCAGCATTGGTCACATGGTGAATGACCTGGTTTTTGAAGAGAGAGAGAGAGGCCACTTTTCAATGTAGAAAATGCAACAACCAATTTTTTTTTCGCTTTAGAAAAACAGCATGGAAACAGATCCTTCGGCCCACCAACTCCACGCTGACCAGCGATCGCCCATACACTAGCTCTGTCTTACACATTAAGGGCAATTTAGAGAACATGAGTCTTGTGCCAAGAGTTGGGGAATCGAGAACTAGAGGGCATAGGTTGAAGGTGAGAGGGGAAAGATTTAATAGAAACCAGAGGCAACTTTTCATGTAGAGCTTGGTGGGCATATGGAACCAGCTGCCAGAGGAGGTAGGTGAGGCAGGTACTATGATAACATTTAAGACATTTGGACAGGTAATCCATAGGAATGATTTTGAATGATATGGGTCAAAGGGGTCAATATGGATCAAATTTGACTCGTACTCATGTCGGGGGTTATGGGGAGAAGGCAGGAGAATGGGGTTGAGAGGGGTTGAGAATGGAAATGGGGTTGAGGGGGAAAGATGGATCGGCCATGATTGAATGGCAGAGTTGCCTTAATGGGCTGAATGGCCTAATTCTGCTCCTATCGAATATGAACTTATGAACGCGGGCAGGTGGGACTAGTGCAGATGATGCATTTTGGGCAAGTTGGGCTGGAGTGCCTGTTTCTGTGCTTTATGACTCTCTGACTCGAAAAACAAAGATATTAATACCCAACTGTGTTATTTACATTGACAATAATATCATAACCAATAATTAATTCGGCTGATTTTAATTTGAAATCTAAGAACGCTAGGAATTTCAGGATGAGTTTTGAAATTTGACATAGTCCAAGAAGGTGAATTGCTATTGGAGAGCACCACAAGATGGGAGGCACGGTGGCACAGCGGTAGAATTGCTGCCTTACAGTCCTTACAGCGCCTGAGACCTGGCTATGGGTGCTTGTCTGTACGGAGTTTGTGCATTTATCGCAATCGCTGCCTCAAAAAGGCTGGCAGTATCATCAAAGACCCACACCATCCTGGCCACACACTCATCTCCCTGCTACCTTCAGGTAGAAGGTACAGGAGCCTGAAGACTGCAACGACCAGGTTCAGGAATAGCTACTTCCCCACAGCCATCAGGCTATTAAACCTGGCTCGGACAATACTCAGAACATCAATAACCCATTATCTGTTATTTGCACTTGATCAGTTTATTTATTCATGTGTGTCTATATTTATATTATGGTATATAGACAGTGGGTATATGGTGTATATATATCAGTTTATTTATTCATGTGTTTTGTAGACAATGCCTACTATTTTCTGTGTGCTGAAGTAAAGCAAGAATTTCATTGTCCTATCAGGGGCACATGACAATAAACTCACTTGAACTTGAACTTGAACTTGAACTCCCTGTGACTTGCCTGGGTTTTCTCCGAGAACTTCAGTTTTCTCCCACACGCCAAAGACATACTGGTTTGTAGGATTATTTTTTTGGTATAAATGTAAAATTGTACCTCGTATGGGATAGCGTTGATGAGCGGGGATCACTGGTCAGTACGGACTTGGCGGGCCGAAGGGCCAGTTTCCGCGCTGTGTCTCCAAACTAAACGAAACTCAACTGAGAGGTTCATCCATAAAAGCGTAGTTTCATTTTAAAACCATAGGAGCTTTCATAACTCTCAATGAAAGCAGTGACATTTGTCTTCTCTCAAGAGGTTACCTCTGTGATATTATTAGTTTGTCTCTCTGGGCCCAGCAGCTTTCGTAGACAAAAGAAAGAAGTCACTTAATAGGGGAGCATTCATGCTCTCTTATCGAAGAGTAACAGTGTCTGGAGGCTAAGATTGGGCAAGCCTGAAGCATGTTTTTGGATAGCTTTACGTATACACCAGGGAGGCTTGTGTTATTTCTTGGAAAGGAAGGCTTGAATAGCTGCTGAGGATGCCTCAAGGATCTATCAGATGAAGTCTAGATGACTTTGCACTGTGTGATGCTGGGAGGATCTGGTGTCCCTCCTCCCTTGTAGATTTAAAGGCACTCCTAGTTAAAAAATAGGGAGATTTTCCTCCAAAACCTGGTCCTCCACCGATTTTCCGGCATCTGCTGGTCCAGCATCTTCCTTAATCTGGACAAAATTTCGAGAGTGCACTTGAAATCCACTCCCCCACACACTCCCCCCCCCCTCCTCCCCGGAAATGGGGCACCCAAGCTGGGTGAGGCTGCCGATCTCGACCCCATCGGGACTTCCGCGGCCCACCGGCGTGTCGAATTTGACCGAGGTTCGATCCTGACTGTGGGTGCTATCTCTGTGGAGTTTGCACGTTCTCCCTGTGACATAGAAACATAGAAAATAGGTGCAGGAGTAGGCCATTCGGCCCTTTGAACCTGCACCGCCATTCAATATGATCATGGCTGATCATTCAACTCAGTATCCCGTACCTGCCTTCTCTCCATACCCCCTGATCCCTTTAGCCACAAGGGTCACATCTAACTCCCTCTTAAATATAGCCAATGAACTGGCCTCAACTACCTTCTATGGCAGAGAATTCCAGAGATTCACCACTCTCTGTGTGAAAAATGTTTTTTTCATCTCGGACCTAAAAGATTTCCCCCTTATCCTTAAATTGTGACCCCTTGTTCGGGACTTCCCCAACATCGGGAACAATCTTCCTGCATCTAGCCTGTCCAACCCCTTAAGAATTTTGTAAGTTTCTATAAGATCCCCCCTCAATCTTCTAAATTCTAGTGAGTGACCGCGTGGGTTTTCTCCGGGTGCTTTGGTTTCCACTCACATTCCAAAGACGTGCAGGATGTTAGGTCATTGGCTTCTGTAAATTGCCCCTAGTGTGTAGGATGTGAAATTGGTATAACATAGAACCAGTGTACGGGTGATTGGTCAGCGAGCACTCGATGGGCCGAACAGCCTGTTTCCATGCTACATCTCCAAACTAAAGCAAAGAATGTGGAATTGCTCATTGGAGAGAACCTCTTCTCCCCTCTCCCATCAGGCAAGAGGTACAGGCATGTGAAAATGCATAGTTCCAGATTCAAGGACAGTTTCTTCACAGCTGTTATCAGGCAACTGAACCATTGGTGGAGTTTAGAAGAATGAGGGGGGACCACATTGAAACATACAGAACATACAGAATAGTGAAAGGCTTGGATAGAGTGGATGTGGAGAGGATGTATTCATTATTTATAGCCACTAGAGGTCATAGCCACAGAATTAAAGGGTGTTCTTTTAGGAAGGAGATGAGGAGAAATGTCTTTAGTCAGAGGGTGGTGAATCTGTGGGATTCATCGCCACAGAAGACTTTGTCAGTGGATGTATTTAAGGCGGAGATAGATAGATTCTTAATTAGTACAGAAGTCAGAGGTTATGGGGAGAAGGCAGGAGAATGGGGTTAGGAGGGAAAGATAGATCAGCCATGATTGAATGGCGGAGTAGACTTGATGAGCCAATTGGCCTAATTCTATGACATTATGATCCTCTCACCAACTAGAGAGTCGTCCTGACCTCCCATCTACCCCATTGGAGACCTTCAAACTATCATTAATCAGACACGTTGATACGTTGATAGAATGGAGCGGCTGGGCTTGTACACTCTGGAATTTAGAAGGATGAGAAGGGAACTTATTGAAACATGCAAGATTATTAAGGGTTTGGACACGCTAGAGGCAGGAAACATGTTCCCGATGTTGGGGGAGTCCGGAACCAGGGGCCACAGTTTAAGAATAAGGGGTAAGCCATTTAGAAAGGAGATGAGGAAAAACAATTCACATAGAGAGTTGTGAGTCTGTGGAATTCTCTGCCTCAGAGGGCTGTGGATGCTGGTTCTCTGGATGCTTTCAAGAGAGAGCTAGACAGAGCTCTTAAAGAGAGCGGAGTCAAGGGATAAGGGGAGAAGGCAGGAACGGGGTACTGAATGTGGATGATCAGCCGTGCTGGCTCGAGGGGCCGAATGGCCTACTCCTGCACCTATTGTCTATTGTCTATTGTCTATTGTCTAACTGTGGGGAGGCATTCTGCTGGGCAGAAAAGCTTGTAGTACGAAGGGAACGTATATTCCAGTTACCTTTAGCTAGTTTGTGAAGATCTAAATTTGAGACACTCGCACAGATGTTATGCTGCGATTTAAGGGATAATTTATAAGCAGGCAATGTGACGTGATTAGCTAAGTTATTGTAAAAGCCTCGTACATTTCCAACCTGTGGCACAGTTTTTTTTCTTCTCGTCTCCAATTGGGAATAATAACGTTGGCATGAATTAACAAATAAACACCTGTCATGTTGGTTTGCAGGGATAGAGAGACCAGAACATTACAGCTGTACTGATCAATGGGAATATGTTTAATCTCCCTGTGAATTCCTGCTTACAAAACTGAGGGATACTCTCGATTTCCCACCCATTCAGCAAAAGCACTCCCCAGTCAAATCGTTTATAGATTTCTTTCAGGCGAAGAAAAAACGCTTTCATGCAGTGATTTTCACAATCCTGTGTTGCCGCAGTGTTTAATGGCCAATAAAGTATTTTTCTTTGCTGTTTTAATGTAGGTAATTCAATAACCTATTTTACGCTGTGAGATCCCACAAATAACAACGGTATACTGAGCAACTAATCTTTTATTTGTTGGTTGATGGATAAGAATTTATCAGAGTGCAAGTAGAAACAGAGAACATTAAAATGGGACTAGTAGGGTGCCATATAATCTCTCAAGCCAAGTCTAGCGTTGATTTCAAATCCTTAGTGCTGGAGTATCTCAGTGGGTCAGGTAGCATCCGTGGGGAAAAAGGTCAGGTGACGTTTCGGCTCGGGACCCTTCTTCAAACTAGTATTTAGTTTGAGGTTAGTTTATTGTCACGAGTTCCGAGGTACATAGAAACATAGAAATTAGGTGCAGGAGTAGGCCATTCGGCCCTTCGAACCTGCACCGCCATTCAATATGATCATGGCTGATCATCCAACTCAGTATCCCGTACCTGCCTTCTCTCCATACCCCCTGATCCCTTTAGCCACAAGGGCCACATCTAACTCCCTCTTAAATATAGCCAATGAACTGGCCTCAACTACCTTCTGCGGCAGAGAGTTCCAGAGATTCACCACTCTCTGTGTGAAAAATGTTTTTCTCATCTTGGTCCTAAAGGATTTCCCCTTTATCCTTAAACTGTGACCCCTTGTCCTGGACTTCCCCAACATCGGAAACACTACTGGAAACATCCTCTCCACATCCACATCTAGGCCTTTCATTATTCAGTAGGTTTCAATGAGATCCCCTCTTTTCCTTCTAAACTCCAGAGAGTGCAGGCACTGGGCCTTCAACATCTCTTAACCCAATTAGCTCAGCATCATTCTCATGAATCTCCTCTGGATCCTCTCCAACGCCAGCACATCCTTCCTCAGATATGGGGCCCAAATTAATCACCATGTTCCAAATGTGGCCCGACCAGCATCCTATAAGGTCTCAGTGTTACATCCCATATCTCTTGATCTTGAACACTGAGAGTTAGATAGAAAACATAGAAAACACAGAAAATAGGTGCAGTAGTAGGCCATTCGGCCCTTCGAGCCTGCACCGCCATTCAATATGTTCATGGCTGATCATCCAACTCAGTTTCCCATCCCTGCCTTCTCTCCATACCCCCTGATCCCTTTATCCACAAGGGCCACATCTAACTCCCTCTTAAATATAGCCAATGAACTGACCTCAACTACCTTCTGTGGCAGAGAATTCCAGAGATTCACCACTCTGTGTAAAAAATGATTTCCCCAACATCGGGAATAATCTTCCTGCATCTAGCCTGTCCAACCCCTTAAGAATTTTGTAAGTTTCTATAAGATCCCCCCTCAATCTTCTAAATTCTAGCGTGTACAAGCCGAGTCTATCCAATCTTTCTTCATATGAAAGTCCTGCCATCCCAGGAATCAGTCTGGTGAACCTTCTCTGTACTCCCTCTATGGCAAGAATGTCTTTCCTCAGATTAGGAGACCAAAACTGTACGCAATACTCCAGGTGTGGTCTGCATAAGACCCTGTACAACTGCAGTAGAACCTCCCTGCTCTTATACTCAAATCCTTTTGCTATAAATGCTAACATACCATTTGCTTTCTTCACTGCCTGCTGCACCTGCATTCCTACTTTCAATGACTGGTGTACCATGCCACCCAGGTCTTGTTGCATCTCCCTTTTTCCTAATCGGCCACCATTCAGATAATCATCTACTTTCCTGTTTTTGCCACCAAAGTGGATAACCTCACATTTATCCACATTATACATAGATAGATATATCTCAGAACGGAATATATCTCACTAATGGAATCAAGGGATATGGGGAAAAAGTAGAAGGCAGATAAAAAGCTGGAGAAACTCAGTGAGTGAGGCAGCATCTATGGAGTCAAGGAATGGGTGACGTTTCGGGTCAAGACCCTTCTTCAGACTGGGGAAAAAGCAGGAACAGGGTACTGATTCTGGATAATCAACCATGATCATATTGAATGATGGTGCTGGCTCAAATGGCCAAATGGCCTACACCTACACCTGTTTTCTATGTTTCTATCTCCTTACCTATTTGAATTAAATGTAACATAATACCGCAATGTTAGGGTTGCAGACTTACAGCGACACAGACCGGGTTCGATCCTGAATACACACGCAATGTGTAAGGAGTTTGTACGTTCTCCCCATTACCTAAGTGACTCTTATGGGAGAGAAGTTGCACAGACAGTTATTACTAGTGTGGTTCAGCTGTTAGCACTCTTGCCCTCTTGGTCAGAGATTCTGGGTTCAAGTCCAACTCTAGATTGTGGGCACAAAATTCAACATTGAGACCAGTGCAATATTAAGAGGCTGAAACAAAGGTGGAAGTGCTGCCTTTCAGATATGACATTAAACCAAGGTAGTGTCTGGTCTGAAGAAGGGTTTCGGCCCGTAACGTTGCCTATTTCCTTGGCTCCATAGATGCTGCTGCACCCGCTGAGTTTCTCCAGCACTTTTGTCTACCTTCGATTTTACTGCTGTTCCTTCTTAAACATAGTGTGTGGTCTCACAAATTTGGTAAAAAGGGTACCACTCTTCTTTGAAGACCATGTGAATTTATCATTGGTGTCCAAGTTAAAACCAAGTTAAAGTGTGAAAACGCACACAACCAGATTCAGGGACAGTTTCTTCCCAGCTGTTATCAGGCAACTGAATCATCCTACCACAACCAGAGAGCAGTGCTTCTTCTTCTTCTTATCGAGTCCACATGCAAGATTAGAAGTTGTTCAGTCAGAGCTGAACACATTTCTCGGCATCTGCATACAATGGTGTCTGTCTTGTCACTACTTGAGCTTCTTGTGCGTGGTGGTGGAAAGATTGGTGGAAACAGGGCAGCAACGTGAACGCTCTTTCCTTGACTCCAGAGCAGTGCTGAACTACGATCTACCTCTTTGATGTCCCTTAGACTATCCTTGACTGGACTGTACTGGCTTTACCTTGCACTAAACGTTATTCACTTATCATGTATCTATACACTGTAAATGGATTAGAAACATAGAAACATAGAAAATAGGTGCAGGAGTAGACCATTCGGCCCTTCTAGGCAACACCGCCATTCAATATGATCATGGCTGATCTTCCGAAATCAGTATCCCGTTCCGGCTTTTTCCCCATATCCCTTGATTCCTTTAGCCCTACGAGCTAAATCTAACTCTCTCTTGATAGTAATCACGTATTGTCTTTCCGCTGACTGGTTAGCACGCAACAAAAAGCTTTTCACTGTACCTCGGTACACGTGACAATCAACTAAACTGAGCTGAAGTAAGCTTCATCCAACACCACAGTGGAAGATGCTGTGTGGAAATTAGCTGCTGTGTTTCTCAGAGCAGATTTAGTCGTGAAAATACTCTGCTATCCTCAAGGCACGTTGGGATGTCTGAAAGGAATGTAAATGCAAGTGTTTTAGCTGCTAATGTCCCTTTCAGAGTGGCACAGTTGTGCAGCTGAGAGAACAAGATCTCTTGCCCAGTGTAGGGGAATCGAGGACCAGAGGACAGAGGTTCAAAGCAGAAGGGGAAAAGATTTAATAGGAATCTGATGGGTAACGTTTTCCACACAAAGGGTGGTGGGTGTATGGAACAAGCTGCCAGAGGGGGTCGTTGACACTGGGACTATCCCAACATTTAAGAAACAGTTGGACAGGTACATGGATAGGACAGATTTGGAGGGATGTGGACCAATTGCAAGAAAGTGGTACTCGTGTCGCTGGGACATGTTGGTCGGTGTGGGTAAGTTGGGCTGAAAGGCCTGTTGCCACACTGTATCACTCTATGACTCTATGGCTAACTGCTGCCTCGTGGCGCTTGAGACCCAGGTTCGATCCTGACCTCGGGTGCTGCCTGTATGGGGTTTGCGCATTCTCCCTGTGAATGCGTTTCCCCTGGGTGCTCTGGTTTTCTCCCACATCCCAATAACGTGCAAGTTTGCTAATTGAAGAAGGGTTTCGGCCCGAAACGTTGCCTATTTCCTTCGCTCCATAGATGCTGCTGCACCCGCTGAGTCTCTCCAGCTTTTTTGTGTACCTTCGATTTTCCAGCATCTGCAGTTCCTTCTTAAACAAAGGTTTACAGATTAATTGGCCTCTATAAAATGTCCCTCGTGTTTAAGGAGTTGATGACAAAGTGGGAATAACATGGAATTTATGTGATCAACGGTCAGCATGGATACGGTGGGCCGAAGGGCCTGTTTCCATGCTGTATCTCTAAACTAAATATACCAATAGCCTCTTTGAGGGATATTGGTCAAAGGAGCCAATATTGGTCAAATTTGATTAGTACGGGTGTCAGGACTTATGGGGAGAGGGCAGGAGAATGGGGTTGAGATAGATCAGCCATGATTGGAAGGTGGAGTACACTTGATGGGCCGAATGGCCTAACTCTGCTTCACGATTTGTGAACATGAACGTTAACTCTTCAAAAAGACATTTTTTAAGTAATTTGAGGCATTATTTTGGATTTACTTTATTGCAGCCTGGAGTATTGCGTACAGTTTTGGTCTCCTAATCTGAAGAAGGACATTCTTGCCATAGAGGGAGTACAGAGAAGGTTCACCAGACTGATTCCTGGGATGGCAGGACTTTCATATGAAGAAAGACTGGATAGACTCGGCTTGTACTCGCTAGAATTTAGAAGATTGCGGGGGGGATCTTATAGAAACTTACTAAATTCTTAAGGGGTTGGACAGGCTAGATGCAGGAATATTGTTCCCGATGTTGGGGAAGTCCAGAACAAGGGGTCACAGTTTATGGATAAAGGGGAAATCTTTCAGGACTGAGATGAGAAAAACATTTTTTACACCGAGAGTGGTGAATTCTCGGCCACAGAAGGTAGTTGAGGCCATTTCATTGGCTATATTTAAGAGGGAGTTAGATGTGGCCCTTGTGGTTAAAGGGATCAGGGGGTATGGAGAGAAGGCAGGTGCAGGATACTGAGTTGGATGATCAGCCATGATCATATTGAATGGCGGTGCAGGCTCGAAGGGCCGAATGGCCTACTCCTCCACCTATTTTCTATGTTTCTATGTTTCTATGCAGCGAAGAATTCTGCTTATATGGCAGTGGGTACAAAGGGGCTTAATTTTGAGCTCAGCAAATCTCTGAGAAGTTAGCCATGCCACCAAACACTAACTGGATTCTATAAATTATTATTCTGTGAAAGAGTTATCAATATATTTTATTGAATCCGGCTTTGTCGACACTTGCAATCGAACGGACGGGAAGAATTTGCATCCATTGCTTAATGAACTCTGATGGATAGACGTAAAAGGTCTGCAAGATTTGCACAGAGTTTCAGAAGCAGTCGCTAATCAATTGAGCGAATCTTAACCACAGCAAGTCATAAATACTTGTCGACAGCCTTAATCGAAAGTTCCGAGATTTGCATACATTTGAATCTTCTCAACTAGCCCGTGATTGTTTATGAACTCAAAAAAGGTGCTACTTAAGGTAAATATCTCTGCAGAGGCCATGTGAACATTGACTGCCACAGATGGATTGCTATTGGAAAATCACAAATTTATCACAGGCAACCTTTGACGCTTCCTAATCATCTCTTGGCAATGAAAGGAGGAGGAATTGACAGTCTCTTTTCATTCATTGACACACGGTCTAGATTGTCAACAGGAATACTGTCACAGTTGTGGTTTAGTTACTGGACTGGACTGCAGAGCTCCATCAGATATGCCGAGACGTAAGTCTGAGTCCCACAATCGCAGGTTTAGTTTAGTTTAGTTCAGGGATGCAGCATGGATCACTGCAGCCCACCGAGTCCGCGCTGACCAGCGATCCACACACACTAACACTATCCTACACACACAAGGGACAATTCACATTTATACCAAGCCAATTAACCTACAAACCTGTTGGTCTCCGGTGTATTGGAGGAAACCGAAGATCTGTACACTCTGGAGTTTAGAAGGATGAGACGGAATCTCATTGAAACTTTATAAGATTGTTAAGGGTTTGGACACGCTAGAGGCAGGAAACATGTTCCCGATGTTGGGGGAATCCAGAACCAGGGGCCACAGTTTAAGAATAAGGAGTAAACCATTTAGAATGGAGACGAGGAAACAGTTTTTCTCACAGAGAGTGGTGAGTCTGTGGAATTCTCTGCCTCAGGCAGGTTCTCTGGATGCTTTCAAGAGAGAGCTAGATAGGGCTCTTAAAAACAGCAGAGTCAGGGGATATGGGGAGAAGGCAGGAACGTGGTACTGATTGGGGATGATCAGCCATGATCACATTGAATGGCGGTGCTGGCTCGAAGGGCCGAATGGTCTACTCCTGCACCTATTACCTATCTCGGAGAAAACCACGCAGGTCATGGGAAAAACGTACAAGGTCAGGATCGAACCCGGGTCTCCAGAGAATTTAAATTCAAAACTAAATCAATTTGGTATTAAACGAAAATCCGATCTCATAATGTGACCCCAGACCGATCAATATAGTGGATTCTTAACTGCTCCCAAGTTCATAAGTTCATGAGTACTAGGAGTAGAATTAGGTCATTCGGCCCATCAAGTCTAGTCTGCCATTTAATCATGGCTGATCTATCTTTCCCTCTCAACCCCATGCTCATGCCTTTCACCCCATGACCTCTGACACCCTGAGTAAACTGCTGATCAAGGGCAAGAATGGTGAAAAATGCAGGAATTCACATCCCCTTTGAACAAATTCACTACACAAAGTCGCTGAACATGAAGCGGGTGGAAATAATCTCAACTGAAGGGTTTCAGCGAGTTAGCAAATTTGAGGATGGTGTAAACAAGCATCTACAGTTCCTTGTGTCTAAATTTACTGTTGTACTGTAGAAAGTATTCTGGCGGGATGCATCTGCACATGGTTTTGGCAACTGCTGTTAGGGCTGCACTGGTAAAGCTGCTGCTTCACAGCGCCAGTTCGATCCTGACCTCAGATGCTGTGTGGAGTTTATACCTTCTCCCTGTGACCACGTGAATTTCCTCCTGGTGCACTGGTTTCCCTCACACATCCCAATGACATGCAGGTTTGTAGGTTAATTGGCCTCTGTAGATTTCCCCCAGGTTTGTAGGAAACATGTTAACATTGTAACTGCAGTTGTACAGGGTCTTGGTGAGACCACACCTGGAGTATTGCGTACAGTTTTGGTCTCCAAATCTGAGGAAGGACATTATTGCCATAGAGGGAGTGCAGAGAAGGTTCACCAGACTGATTCCTGGGATGTCAGGACTGTCTTATGAAGAAAGACTGGATAGACTTGGTTTATACTCTCTAGAATTTAGGAGATTGAGGGGGGATCTTATAGAAACTTATAAAATTTTTAAGGGGTTGGACAGGCTAGATGCAGGAAGATTGCTCCCGATGTTGGGGAAGTCCAGGACAAGGGGTCACAGCTTAAGGATAAGGGGGAAATCCTTTAAAACCGAGATGAGAAGAACTTTTTTCACACAGAGAGTGGTGAATCTCTGGAACTCTCTGCCACAGAGGGTAGTCGAGGCCAGTTCATTGGCTATATTTAAGAGGGAGTTTGATGTGGCCCTTGTGGCTAAGGGGATCAGAGGGTATGGAGAGAAGGCAGGTACGGGATACTGAGTTGGATGATCAGCCATGATCATATTGAATGGCGGTGCAGGCTCGAAGGGCCGAATGGCCTACTCCTGCACCTAATTTCTATGTTTCTATGTTTCTATGTAACCATGTGTTGTGTTTCCGCTGACTGAATAGCACGCGACAACAAGCTTTTCACTGTACCTCGGTACATGTGACAATAAACTGAACTGAATTGTGCGGAATCAAGGGATATGGGGAGAAAACAGGAACAGGGTACTGATTCTGGATGATCAGCCATGATTATATTGAATGGCGGTGCTGTCTTGAAGGGCCGAATGGCCTACTCCTGCACCTATTTTCTATGTTTTTTTTGTTTCTAAGATACAGAAGCTTGAAAGCTCACATATCCAGACTTACGATAGCCACAAATATGATTAAGGTAAGATGGAGCCTGCAAAGGTCCATTGGCCTACATGATCTCCCGGTTGCCAAACACTTTCACTCCCCCTCCCATTCGCACATTGACCTCTCTGTCCTGGGCCTCCTCCACTGTCAGAGTGGGGCCAAACACAAATTGGAGGAACAGCGCCTCATATTTCAGCTTACAACCCAAAGAATATTGATTTGTCTATCGTGAAGTAACCCTTGCATCCCCTCACTCTCCGTCCCTCCCCCACCCTTGTCATCGTACTAGTTTCATTGTTATCCTGCTTCATTTCACTGTTTAGTATCCACTCGTTATCACCTTCTCCACAGCCAACAATGGACCATTGTGAGCTCCATTTTTCCTTAATCATCATTGCTGGCTTTGATTTGTCCTTTTGCAAACCTTTCATTCATTTGTTCTTTGGACCTTTTCATGCCTCTACTCTAATTCTCAGCCTGACCCTAAACTTCACCTATTCCTTTCCTCCAAAGATGCTGCCTGTTCCGCTGAGTTACTCCAGCATTTTGTATCTATCTTTGGTGTAAACCAGCATCTGCAGTTCCTTCCTCCACATATCCAGACTTACGTATATTTTCTTCCCCGGTGCTATCAGTCTCCTGATCCAACCATCTCATCACACCCTTTTCCCGGAGGTGCTGCCACCTACTGTCACTTTTCACTCTGCCTCAGTTGGTTATTCTGTTATTTGTATTTGCACTGCGATCTTGCACCATTCTGCTGCTTTGCACATTTGTCTTTGGTTTTAATGTTGTATTAGAAACATAGAAACATAGAATATAGGTGCAGGAGGAGGCCATTCGGCCCTTCGAGCAAGCACCGCCATTCATTGCGATTATGGCTGATCGTCCCCAATCAATAACCCGTGCCTGCCTTCTCCCCATACCCCTTGACTCCACTAGCCCCTAGAGCTCTATCTAACTCTCTCTTAAATCCATCCAGTGATTTGGCCTCCACTGCCCTCTGTGGCAGGGAATTCCATAAATTCACAACTCTCTGGGTGAAAAAGTTTTTTCTCACCTCAGTCTTAAATGACCTCCCCTTTATTCTAATTCTTTATTCTTTATCCTTTATTCTGATTATTGCTGTTTGAATATTAGTTACTGCATGTGAACAATGTTTTTTCTTGCATGTTATTGGCACGATGGCGCAGCGGTAGAGTGGCAGCCGTATCGCGCAAGAGACCCGGGTTCAATCCTGACTACGGGTGCTGTCGGTACGGAGTTTGTACGTTCTCCCTGTGACCTGCGTGGGTTTTCTCCGGGAACTCCGGTTTCCTCCCAAGCTCCAAAAACGTAGAGGTTTGTCGGCTAATTGGCTTGGTATAATTGTAAATTGCCCCTTGTGTGTGATTTGAGTATAGGAGCAGGGAGGTTCTACTGCAGTTGTACAGGGTCTTGGTGAGACCACACCTGGAGTATTGTGTACAGTTTTGGTGTCCAAATCTGAGGAAGGACATTATTGCCATAGAGGGAGTGCAGAGAAGGTTCACCAGACTGATTTCTGGGATGGCAGGACTTTCATATGAAGAAAGACTGGATAGACTCGGCTTGTACACGCTAGAATTTAGAAGATTGAGGGGGGATCTTATAGAAACTTACAAAATTCTTAAGGGGTTGGACAGGCTAGATGCAGGAAGATTATTCCCGATGTTGGGGAAGTCCAGAACTAGGGGTCACAGTTTAAGGATAAGAGGGAAGTCTTTTAGGACCGAGATGAGAAAATCATTTTTTACACAGAGAGTGGTGAATCTCTGGAATTCTCTGCCACAGAAGGTAGTTGAGGTCAGTTCATTGGCTATATTTAAGAGGGAGTTAGATGTGGCCCTTGTGGCTAAAGGGATCAGGGGGTATGGAGAGAAGGAAGGGATGGGAAACTGAGTTGGATGATCAACCATGAACATATTGAATGGCGGTGCAGGCTCGAAGGGCCGAATGGCCTACTACTGCACCTATTTTCTGTGTTTTCTATGTTTTCTATCTAACTCTCAGTGTTCAAGATCAAGAGATATGGGATGTAACACTGAGACTTTATAGGATGCTGGTCGGGCCATATTTGGAACATGGTGATTAATTTGGGCCCCATATCTGAGGAAGGATGTGCTGGGATCAGGGGGTATGGAGAGAAGGCAGGTACAGGATACTGAGTTGGATGATCAGCCATGATCATATTGAATGTTGGTACAGGCTCGAAGGGCCGAATGGCCTACTCCTGCACCTATTTTCTATGTTTCTATGTTTCTATGTCTATGATTGCTGGTCGGCGCGGACTCGGTAGGCTGAACGGCCAGTTTCTGCACTAAATAAAACTAATCTGGAGAAATTGCCGCCTAATCCCACTTCACCTTATTTTGCCTTTATATTTCCTTGTTGCTGCTGGCAATCCGATTTTACAAGTTGTAGAAAAGAGGAACTGCAGGTTTGAAACCGGGTTTTGAGTTTTGAGTTTGGGTTTGAGTTTAGTTTATTGTCACGTGTACCGAGGTACAGTGAAAAGCTTTTGCTGCGTGCCAACCAGTCAGCAGAAAGGCAATGCATGATAAAGGGAATAACGTGACACCATCTACACTTCACCAACCCCGGCAAGGCCACCAGCATCATCAAATGTTAGCCTCACCCCGGACACTCCCTCTTCTCCCTTCTCCCATCAGGCAAGAGGTACATGAGTTTTGAAATGCACACCTCCACATTCAGGGACAGTTTCTACCCAGCTGTTATCAGCCAACTGAACCGTTCTTTCACCAACTAGAGAGCGGACCTGACCTCCCAATTACCCTATTGGAGACCTCCAAACTATCTTTAATCGGACTTTACTGGACCTTATCTTGTACTAAACGTTATTCCCTTTATTCTGTATCTGTACACCACGGATGGCTTGATTGTAATCATGTATAGTGTTTACATTGACTGATAGCACGCAATAAAATGTTTTTCATTGTACTTCAGTATATGTGGCATCATAAACTAAACTTAAACTAATAGACTAAAGTCAAATAAATTGATATATATTACAGGAAAATGGATTAATAAGATGATGCAATGGATTAATAAGATATCTGCATTCTATCTATCTATCTATCTATCTATCTATCTATCTATCTATCTATCTATCTATCTATCTATCTATCTATCTATCTATCTATCTATCTATCTATCTATCTATCTATCTATCTATCTATCTATCTATCTATCTATCTATCTATCATAAAAATGCTGGAGAAACTCAGCGGGTGCAGCAGCATCTATGGTGCGAAGGAAATAGGCAACGTTTCAGGCCGAAACCCCAAAGTTGCCTATTTCCTTCTCTCCATATATGCGCTGAGTTTCTCCAGGATTTTTGTCTACCTTCGATTTCCCAGCTTCGATGTGCTGCTCCTTCTTAAACACATATCTATCTATCTGTCTGTCTGTCTGTCTGTCTGTCTGTCCGTCTGTCCGTCTGTCCGTCTGTCCGTCTGCCCGTCTGCCCGTCTGCCTGTCCGTCTGTCCGTCTGTCTCTCATCTTGGAGTGTGAGCATCACAGACAAGACCAAGATGTTGTGTCCCAGCTACACTAGTCCCACAAGCCGGCGTTTGATCCATACACTTGTCCTATCCATGTACCGCCGTCTTGGTGAACATATTCCCATGGTGTTATTGGGTATGGAGTTTCAGGATGTTGATGATTCGGGACCATCCATTACCTGGTCATTGACCTATGATTTGAAAGGGAGTTTTCTGGCATTGGTATTTTCAAACACCTTTGCTCTTCCTGGTGGTGGAGTTCATGACTCAGGGAGACGCTCATGAAGTAGTCTAATAGAGTGACCTTAGTTTAGCTCAGTTTAGAGAAACAGCATGAATACAGTTTAGAGATACAGAGATACCTTCGGCCCACCGAGATCACCCCATCCCCTGATCACCTGTTCACACTAATTCAATGTTATCCTACATTCTTATCCACTCCCACATGCTCAACATTAGGGGCAGTTGCCCGGAGGCCAATTAGCCCACAAACGTTCACATCTTTGGCTTGTGAGGAGGAAACCGCAGCACCCAAAGAATCCCAAACAATCACTGAGGTGCATTTTGTAGATTGTAGATATTGCAGCCACAGTACACCAGTGGTGGTGAGAATTAATATTTTTAGTGATGGATGGGTGCCAATTTAAAAGCCATGAATTAAATTCATGTCAACCCTGAAAAGATAGGAACAAGGCAAGTCTGTGGAATTCTCTGCCTCAGAGAGTGGTGGAGGCAGATTCTCTGGATGCTTTCAGGAGGGAGCTAGATAGGGCTTTTAAAAATAGCGGAGTCAGGGGATATGAGGAGAAGGCAAGAACGGGGTACTGATAGGGGATGATCAGCCATGATCACATTGAATGGTGGTGCTGGCTCTGAGGGCCAAATGGCCTACTCCTGCACCTATTGTCTATTGTCTATTGATTGTGTTAGGATAATATTGTACAGTGTTGGAATTCTGGACGCAGAACACTGTTCATGTTTAATTTAGTTTACTTCGGTTGAGTTTAGTTGAGTTGAGTTTAGTTTAGTTTAGTTCAGAGATACAGCATGGAAACAGGCCCTTTGGCCCACCTAGTCCACGCCGACCAATGATCACTGGTTCTATCCGACAAATTAGGGAACAGTTTACAGAAGCCAATTCACCTGCAAACCTGCACATCTCCGGGATGTGGGGGAACCGGAGGACCCGGAGGTTACCCATGCAGGTCACAGGGAAAAGGTGTAAAAACTCCGTACAGACATCGCCCGGAGCCAGGACTTCACACACATCTAGATCTCCTGCCATCAGGAAAGGGATACCATAGCATCAAAGCCCGGACTACCAGACAGCTTCCTTCCACAGGCTGTGAGGCTGCTAAACAGTCACTCCACCTGATTCTGCTGCTTTTGCACTGACAATTTAATAACTGGCACTGAGTAATAACTCTGGCACTGGCTCAGGCCACTTAAATCAGCTGCCCTGGACATTTTATGACTGTTTTCACTTGTATTTTAATGTTGCTGTTTTTTACCTGCACTTTTTTAAACTATTCGTACTGTTTTATCAGGAACTGGATTGTTTTTTTATTGTTTTTATTTTATGCGTGAAATGTTTAAGTTTTTATGTGCGATGATCTGGTATTCTCTGGGAAACATCTTCTCATTTTGCACTGTACAACTGTTGCTTTGCAAGATAGAAACATAGACATAGAAACATAGAAAATAGGTGCAGGAGTATGCCATTCGGTCCTTCGAGCCTGCACCGCCATTCAATATGATCATGGCTGATCATCCAACTCAGTATCCTGTACCTGCCTTCTCTCCATACCCCCTGATCCCTTTAGCCACAATGGCCACATCTAACTCCCTCTTAAATATAGCCAATGAACTGGCCTCAACTACCTTCTGTGGCAGAGAATTCCAGAGATTCACCACTCTCTGTGTGAAAAATGTTTTCCTCATCTCGGTCCTAAAAGATTTCCCCCTTATCCTTAAACTGTGACCCCTTGTCCTGGACTTCCCCAACATCGGGAACAATCTTCCTGCATCTAGCCTGACCAACCCCTTAAGAATTTTGTAAGTTTCTATAAGATCCCCCCTCAATCTTCTAAATTCTAACGAGCACAAGCCGAGTCTATCCAGTCTTTCTTCATATGAAAGTCCTGACATCCCAGGAATCAGTCTGGTGAACCTTCTCTGTACTCCCTCTATGGCAAGAATGTATTTCTGATGACAATAAAGGATGATAATAATAGTGATCGAACCCGGGTCTCTGGCGCCGTAAGGCGGCGACTCGACCGCTGCGCCACTGTGCCGCGCTCACGATAGAACAAATCGGGAAACAGTCAATTCTCCCTCTTGGAGTATCTGTCCCGTATCTAAAAGAGGTGGAGAGCAAGAGAATAGGCCCATGGAGTTTACCTTCGCTGTAACACAGCTTACCAGAAAGTAATCTACCTAAACAGTTCCAGACGCAGCGGCGTGTGAGGGAAAATGTTATTTCTATCTGTCACCTGCATGCATCGCCTGGATTACAGCCGCTATGAGTTGTATTTTATACACTGAGACACTCGGCATAGGAGGTCATCTGGCCCATTGTGTTTCCCTCAACTCTTTGAAATCGCTGACAATTAGTCTCACTCTCACGGCCACGCAAGGGTTTCCTTGTTAAACAGAGATCCAGTTCTGCTCCTTTCAAAACACATCCACCGCCTTCCGCATCAGCAGAAAGTCCCATCTCACAACAAATCCCTACAATTAAAATAAAGTTCTCCACATCCGATCTTTAATCCTTGCCAAACTAATTTTTTCCCTCTCTTGTGTGTGGGACCCAAGTTCTATTTTTTTTCCTAATGTTTTGCAATATGTGGCCTAATGTGGAAATTATGAGACTCAGCAGTGGTAATGGCTTAAAACGATACATTGTCAGGGAACCTTCCCAAGTTGCTGCTGGTCCACATTCTTTGAAGTGCGAGACATGACTTGGAAGTATAAGTGTGTTCAATAATATCATCGGATTGACGCACGTTCTTAAAGGGATAAATATGGATGTGGAGGAGAAATAGATGACACTCCTGTACAAATCTTGTGTATCATTCAAGGACGAGTCACACCCAGGTCACTACTCCCCTCTCCCATCAGGCAAAAGGTATAGAAGTGTGAAAACGCACACCTCCAGAACCAGGGACAGTTTCTTCCCAGCTGTTATCAGGCAACTGAACCATCCCACCACAACCGGCGAGCAGTGCCGAACGACTATCTACCTCATTGGTGACCCTCGGACTATCATTGATCGGATTTTGCTTTCCGAAAGCTGGCAAATAATCAGTAGCAGATTGCCACGGTTACGGAGAGCGGGGGAAAGTAACGCAGGCCACAACACTTCATTTTCACACCTTTTAATTCAATTCAATTCAATGACACCTTGATGTCGCACTGTACCCAGGTACAGTGAAAGTCTTTGTTTTTGCATAAAACCCAGTAAAACCAGACGGCAGACCTCACTGAGGCAGCGCACAAAGTGTCGCCACGTTTCTGGCGCCGACAAAGTTACAAAAAAGTCCTTTGGACGGTCAATATTTCCTTGCAGCGATGAACCAGGCAGCAAGCGGCCCCTCGTCGGGTCCCCCTTAGATCTCGACAGCCCCCCAGCCCGGTCCACCTCCATTCTTGGCGCCCCCTGCTGGGTCCCCCTGATAGGCCCCTACCTTTATTCTCGCCAGCCTCCCGTCAGGCTCCCCCTTCGATCCAGGCAGCACCCCCCCTTTCCTTCGGGTTTCCCTACATTCTCAACAGCCCACTGTTGGGCCTCCCTCCGATCTAGGCAGCCCCCTCCCCTCCATCAGATCCCCTTCATTCTCCGTTCTCCCCCCCCCCCAACCACCGTGCCCCCCTTAGATCTCTGCTGCCCCCTCAATTAGGTCTCCCGTCATTCTTGGCGACCCCTTTCTGGGCCCCTCTCTGTTCCTGGTGACCCCCCCCCCCCCCCTAGTCGGGCCCCCCTTCATTCTCGGCGGCACCCCGTTGGTTCCCCCTTCATTTATGGCAGCGCCCACCCCCCCCCTCCCGCTGGTTCCCCCCTATGTTCTCGGCGACCCCCCCTCCCCCCCCCATTGCTGGGTCCCGATTAGATCTCGGGAGTTCCCCTTATATCTCAGCCCCCCCCCCCCCCACCCCCCCCCCCCACCCTAATGCATCCCTTTGCCGATCATCCCGTTGCCACATCAACAGCGAGGGGGGGGACGGACGTAACCAGGAGCTTATTGCTCGCCGCCTTTGAGGAATGTTCCGTTTTATTGCCATCTGCTTCAATTATACATATATTCCTGACTGCTTCAGTTTGCACATCTGTTGAAAATCAAGAGGTCTCTCATTGAGCTGTATCTCTCCACGACTTCATATGTTGGGGGGGGGGGGGGGGGGGATTTACGTGGAAGGCATATCTGGATTGGTATTCTTTTCTTTCGTTTCAGATCAAGCCAAGAATTTCGCAGGCCAATGGTGAATTGATTTCCACTCGGTGTAAGCGTCCTAAGGATAAACAGGCCGGGATCACTTGAATGGAGGATTTTTTTAAATTATCGGATGTTCTGTTGAAGTGAACAGTTGGAGCACACGTCGACTTGTGGGAACAGCGAAACACAAACGCTTCCAATCACCGCCACAGCGAAATGAAATGAAATGTCTTTTCCCAAAGAGTGTGGGCCTTTTCGACACAGAGGGCTGGGCAAGATATATAGTAGAGGAACAAAGAACTGTGGATGCTGGTTAATACATAAAAGGACACATAGAAACATAGAAACACAGTTGCAGGAGTAGACCATTCGCCCCTTCGAGCCAGCACCACCATTCAATATAATCTTGGCTGATCATCCTAATTCAGTAGGTAGACAAAAATGCTGGAGAAACTCAGCGGGTGAGGCAGCATCTATGGAGCGAAGGAAATAGGCAACGTTTCGAGCCAAAACCCTGGTTCCTGCTTTCTCCCCATATTCCTTGATTCTGTTAGCCCTTTTCCACAAAAAGTACACTGTGTGTTGTGGTTATTAGGTTAGTAATCAAGGGATATGGGGAAAAGCAGGAACGGTATTGATTTTAGATGATCAGCCATCATCATATTGAATGGTGGTGCTGACTCGAAGGGCCGAATGGCCTACTCCTGCACCTATTTTTCAAATTTTCTATTAGGAATGCAGTCATTTACAAAGTTGCTTCAGTTCCAACTTTCCACGGGAATTAGGGATATGTAATTGATTGAATTGATTAAATGGATTGAAAGATATGTGGGAAAAGGCTCTTTGGATCACCTGATCCACGCTGACCATCGGTGGGTCACCTGTTCACACAAGTTCTGCGTTATCCCACTTTCTCATCCACTCCCAACAAACTAAGGGTCATTTACAGAGGCCAACTAGCCAACAAACCAGCACGTTTTTGGGGTGTGGCAGGAAACGGAAGGAAAGGCCGGGTTAAAATCGTCCCGGGTGTAGGATGGGACTAGTGCACGGAGATCAGAGGTCGATGAGGACTCGGTGGGCCGAAGGGCCTGTTTCCACGCTGTAACTTTAAAGTCCAAAGCCATTTGTGGTAGGACAGGAATTCAGATGAAGGAATTAAATGTAACCCCTCCAAGTTTGCGGATGACACAAAGCTGGGTGACAGTGTGAACTGTGGGGAAGGATTCTATGAGGCTGTAGGGTGTTTTGGATAGGTTGGGTGAGTGGGCAGATGCATGGCAGATGCAGTATAATGTGGATAAATCTGAGGTTATCCACTTTGGCGGCAAGAACAAGAAGATTATGATTTGAATGGTGTCAGATTAGGAAAAGGGGAGGTGCAATGAGATCTGAGTGTCATAGAAACATAGAAACATAGAAAATAGGTGCAGGAGGAGGTCATTCGGCCCTTTGAGCCAGCACTGCCGTTCATTGTGATCATGGCTGATCATCCCCAATCAATAACCCGTGCCTGCCTTCTCCCCATATCCCTTGATTCCACCAGTCATTGTAGCATCAGCCACTGAAAGTAAACATGCAGGTACAGCAGGCAGTGAAGAAAGCTAATGACATGTTGGCCTTCATAGCAAGAGGATTTGAGTATAGGAGCAAGGAGGTCCTACTGCAGCTGTACTGGGCACTGGTGAAACCACACCTGGAGCATTGTGTGCAGTTTTGGTCTCCTTAATTTGAGGAAGGACATTCTTGCTATTGAAGGAGTGCAGCGTAGGTTCACAAGGTTAATTCCCGGGATGGCGGGACTGACATATGATGAAAGATAACTCAAATTTCACTACACCATTTTGTGTACGTGACTATAAATGTCCTTTGTCCTTTGAATGGATCGACTGGGCTTATATTCACTGGAAGTTAGAAGGATGAGAGGGAATCTGTTTCCGTGCTGTATCACTAAACTAAATTAAACTAAACTAAATTGATAAATGACGTTTTCTAATCTCTAACCTTGTTGCAAGGGGTTGGATTCCAGGTGAATTTGGAGTTGTTAGAAACATTGAAACATAGAAAATAGGTGCAGGAGTAGGCCATTCGGCCCTTCGAGCCAGCACCGCCATTCGCTATGATCATGACTGATCATCCAGTATCAGTACCCCGTTCCTGCTTTCTCCCCATATCTCTTGGTTCCGTTAGTCCAAAGAGCAATATCCAACTCGACGTGTTCTAACATGTTCTGCTCAATCGTGATAGAGGCTTAACAAAGAGTAAACCAAACGGCCACATCTCCTGACAGTAAAGGAGCTTTTCATACCAGCAAACACTCTCTTTCGTTCAGCATCTTTATTTGGTTGCTGTAAGCCCATTAAATGTACTCCGGGGTTTCTGTCGCTCTAAGTTTTCAAATAGCTAACGGGAGATTGAAAGCTTTAACGCAGTGAAACTATTGCATTTATGGAGCAAATGCTATTAGGGGGAAAAAATTCACATCAGGGAAGGCTGCAATATTATATGTTCATGGAACTTCCAAATTTGCCATCCCATAAATGGGTCGGCTACACGATGGTCAGATGCTTCAATTCTACAGCATTTCTGGGCTGATTGGCTTTGCTTAATGAAAATTTATAGTCCTTATAACCAAACGTCTTTGAGCCATTCTCCATAATTGCACAAGAATTGGTATGGAATGAAAGAAAGTTAATAGGTTCCAAATCAGCATGCCTTTCAGATTAGAACGATGTACTGGGCTTTGAACGTAGGGGGTTCAATTAGTCAGAACTCATTAACCTACTTCAGAATGTGGACCAGGACAAAGTCTTGTGCAACATTATTGTGCATAGAGCACTTTCATTGCAAACACGTTGTGAATAAAGTGTGGAGGCACGGTGGAGCAGCGGTAGAGCTACTGTCTTACAGCGCCAGAGGCCCGGGTTCGATCCCAACTACGGGTGCTTCTCCGTACGAACTTTGTACGTACTCCCCGTGACCTGCGTGGGTTTTCTCCGAGATCTTCGGTTTCTTCCCACACTCCAAAGATGTACAGGTTTGTAGGTTAATTGGCTTGGTGTAAATGTAAATTGTCCCCAGTATGTGTAGGTTAGCGTTAATGTGTGGGCATCGCCGGCCGGTGTGGTCTTGGTGGGCCGAAGCTGTATCTCTAAGCTAAACTAAAAACTAAACTGAAAAGACATTTGACTGCTTTCATTTGGTTGAAAGGACCTTATATCCAGTTGGACACAAAATGCCCAGCAGCACAGGCAGCATCTCTGGAATGGGTGATGTTTCAGGTCAAGACCTTTCTTCAAACTGAGAGTCAAGGGAGAGGGAGACAAGAGATATGGAAGAGTAAGGTGTGAAAACGATCAAAGCATACAATGATCAAGGAAATGTAGAATGTAGTAATGTACTTTACTTCTAATAAATAAAAGAAAAAAATAAAAAAATAAATGTAGAATGGCTCATTGTTGGTTGAGGGGAAGATATCCAGTGGTTTCTGAATGATTTTTCTAAATTTGTCCTTCATTGGAATCCATTTTCTTTACATAATGAAGTTAGTCTTTTCACGTTGCGTTTCCATGCATTGGTGTCCAAGACTACTCCACATAATGCCACCTATGATGCTGAAGGGAACTTAATGCAAAACGGGAACTTTTGTCAGTGTGATTCTCCTGATTCGATGGTGTAAATAATTTTCCCCAGTCTTGCAACTCTCTCCACTATGACCATATAATGCTGGTTCAGATCTTTATCCAATCCCCGGTCCCATCCCATCTCAACCCACCGTAACCCCTCTGCCTTGGACCACTGGATCTGGTGTATTTTAGAAAGTTTTCAAGTCCCAATCAAGAGGTTGGTCAACGTGGAGACTCAGATATCTAGAACTGCAGCTTCATGCCATTTTTCATGAGAGGAGTTGAGGACAGGTGTCTTATTGGAGTTATGTCGGGCCTCAGTAAGACTACACCTGGAGTATTGTGTAGTTTTGTTCTCCTGATTCCAAAATAGGGCATATTTTCCACAAAGTCATAGTCACAGTTTTACAGCACAGAAACAGTGCCTTTGGCCCAACTAGCCCATGCTCTGCCTCAGATGGCGGTGGAGGCCGGTTCTCTGGATGCTTTCAAGAGAGAGTTAGACAGAGCTCTTAAAGATAGCGTAGTCCGGGATATGGTGAGAAGGGGTACTGATTGTGGATGATCAGCCATGATCACTCTTAGGGCTAACGGAATCAAGGGATATGGGGAGAAAGCAGGAACGGAGTACTGATTTTGGATGATCAGCCATGATCACATTGAATGGCGGTGCAGGCTCGAAGGGCCGAATGGCCTACTCCTGCACCAATTGTCTATGGTCTATTGTCTCTTGTCTATAACCAAAATGTCCAACCTAAGCTAGACCCATTTGCCTGTGTTTGGCCCACATCTCTCTAAACCTTTCATATCCATGTACTTGTCGAAATATCTTTTGAATGTTGTTATTGCATCAGCCTCCACTGTTTCCTCTGCCAGCTCATTCCATAAACCCATCACCCTCTTTGTGAAAATGTGGCTCCTCGGGTTCCTATTAAATCTTTCCCCTCTCACTTCTCCACGGAGGGAAGTGCAAAAAAATTCACCTGATTGCTCCCTGGGGAGGCAGCGTTGTCTAAAGAGGAGAGGTTGAGTAAATTTAGCCTGTGTTCTTTGGAGTTAAGGAAAATGAAAAAGATATTCACTCAGAAGGTGGTGCATAAAACCAGGCTGCAGAATATAGTGTGACGGTGCTGCAGTATTGCAGTTAGACGACTCCCGAAGGCAGGAGTAAAATGAGAGCGTGGCCAGGGTGGTGAGGATCATTGACGATGCTGGCTGCCTTTTTGAGCAGCGCCACCTAGAGATCCCTCCGATGGGTGCGGAGGTCAGTACCCGTGATGGACTGGGCAGTGTTCACCACTTTTTGCCATCTTCTTCATCCCTGGGCATTCGAGTTGCCGAACCAGGCCGTGATGCAGGCAGTCAATATGCTCTCGACCGTCCACCGGACAAATAACCTAACCACCCATGTGTATTTGAGATGGGCAAGGAGACTGGAGCACCTGGAACAAACTCACTTGGAGATAACGTGCAAACACCACATAGACAGCAACAGAGGTCAGGGTGGAATCCACGTCATTGGAGCTGAAAGGCTGCAGCTCAACTAACTGTGCCATTGTGTCCACCAACTCTGAACAGTTTGTGTGTGTGCGTGCGTGCGTGCGTGCTGCGTGTCTGTGCGAACGTGCAGGCAAATTATTTTTTATGAATTGAGCACAGATGGTTGGCAATGTGGCGCAGCGGTAGAGGTGCTGCCTCACATCTCCAGTGACCTGGATGCAATCCTAACCTCAACGGTGCTCCAGTCATCTCCCACATCCAGGCACTGAAATCTTTATCAATACATGGGGGGGGGACACAATTTCTGGGCGGGGGCATGCACATGCGTACAATCACACATGCGAGGCTTCGGAGGCTCCAGCCGTGGGCCCTGTGGACGGGAACGACGGCCCAGCCTTACGGCCAGCGCGGTGAAGCAGCGCTAAATGCAGCTCAACTCTGCCTGTCTCGCCGGGTTAACCTACAGCCCTGCCTGGACTGACGGGCCACCAGTCCGGAGCTGTGGAGCTAACGCTGCTTCTCAGCGCTGGCTGTAAATTGGGCCACCGTTCCCACCAGGACGTCTCCCTCCTCCAATCACCGCGCTCTATCCTCAGTCCCACCCCCTTACTCCCGCCGCTGACCGACACCTCCCTCCTCCAATCATTGCTCTGATCATCATATCCCGCCCCCATTGCCTGCTGACCGACGTGTCTCTCGTCCAATCGGCGCCCTCGATCAGCAGTCCCACCCCCACTGTCTCGCGGGAAGCGGAGATTTCATCGGGTTTTAGAATCCGGATTACAAAAAATTGGGGGGAATCGTCCCCCACCTCTCAAAACAGGGAGGGGGACGTGTGGCCCCTCCCCCGGGATTTCCGCCCCTGCCCACATCCCAAAGTCATGCAAGGTGGTAGCTTTCGGGAGGCACGGTGGTGCAGCGGTAGAGCTGCTGCCTTACGGCGCCAGAGACCCGGGTTCGATCCTGAGCACGGGTGCTGTGTGTACGGAGTTTGTACCTTCTCCCCATGCCCATGTCCTCCCACACTCCAAAGACGTACAGGTTGGTAGATTAATTGGCTTCGGTAATATTGTAAATTGTCCCCAGTGTGTGTAAGATAGTGCCAATGCGCGGGGATCGCAGGTCGGCAGGGACTCGGTGGGCCGAAGGGCCTGTTTTCGTGCTGCATCTCTAAACTAAACTAAACTAAAAGGTGTTGAGTGACGATAGCTCCCTCCTGCAAAGGTATATCATTTTCTTTTGCACAATTGTTGCTGAAGGGCCATTGTTAGCAGCAGCGTTTAATAAATATCACCTCCCTATAACTTTCTGCTGCAAGATGAAAAGCCGTCATATTGTTCTGTTTGACTGGATTTAAAACTACATTTCAATCTGTTTCAATGCAGAGCTGACAAGCTCACAAGTGGTCTGCGTTACGTAGCTTTGATCTTTGGCACCTTTTGAGGTTCGAACCTGGAGAAAGAAAGGTGTGAGCGAACCGAGCGATGTTGCTGCAGATCATTAGGGAACCTTCAGCAGCTCTCCACCATGAAGCAGGCCAGGTGACATAACTCAACTCCATCAGAACGTTGAACACTCGGTTGAAAAAGAGCCCCTTAACGATTCGTCTCTGTGAGAGTTAGCCAAGAATCTGTTCCGTTTACTTCATTGTCACGTGTACCGAGGTACAGTGAAAAGCTTTTTGTTGCGTGCTATCCAGTCAGCGGAAAGACACTACATAGAAACATAGAAACATAGAAATTATGTGCAGGAGTAGGCCATTCGGCCCTTCGAGCCTGCACCGCCATTCAATATGATCATGTCTGATCATCCAACTCAGTATCCCGTACCTGCCTTCTCTCCATACCCTCTGATCCCCTTAGCCACAGGGCCACATCTAACTCCCTCTTAAATATAGCCAATGAACTGGCCTCGACTACCCTCTGTGGCAGGGAGTTCCAGAGATTCACCACTCTCTGTGTGAAAAAAGTTCTTCTCATCTCGGTTTTAAAGGATTTCCCCCTTATCCTTAAGCTGTGACCCCTTGTCCTGGACTTCCCCAACATCGGGAGCAATCTTCCTGCATCTAGCCTGTCCAACCCCTTAAGAATTTTATAAGTTTTTATAAGATCCCCTCTCAATCTCCTAAATTCTAGAGAGTATAAACCAAGTCTATCCAGTCTTTCTTCATAAGACAGTCCTGACATCCCAGAATCAGTCTGGTGAACCTTCTCTGCACTCCCTCTATGGCAATAATGTCCTTCCTCAGATTTGGAGACCAAAACTGTACGCAATACTCCAGGTGTGGTCTCACCAAGACCCTGTACAACTGCAGTAGAACCTCCCTGCTCCTATACTCAAATCCTTTTGCTATGAAAGCTAACATACCATTCACTTTCTTCACTGCCTGCTGCACCTGCATGCCCACTTTCAATGACTGGTGTACCATGACACCCAGGTCTCGCTGCATCTCCCCTTTTCCTAGTCGGCCACCATTTAGATAATAGTCTGCTTTCCTGTTTTTGCCACCAAAATGGAGAACCTCACATTTACATTCGAGCCATTTGCAGTCTATAGGTACATGGTAAGGGAATAACGTTTTAACGCAAGATAAAGCCTGCAAGGCCCGATCAAGGATAGCCTGAGGTAGACAAAAATGCTGGAGAAACTCAGCGGGTGAGGCAGTATCTATGGAACGAAGGAATGGACGACGTTTCGGATCGAGACGCTTCTTCAGACTGAAGAAGGGTCTCGGCCTGAAACGTCTCCTATACCTTCTCTCCATAGGTGCCTCACCTGCTTGCTTCTACAGCATTTATGTCAAGCTTTGATTATTCCAGCATCTGCAGTTCTTATTTAACCAAATGATAGCCCGAGGGTCGCCAATGAGGTAGAAAGTCATTCAGCACTGCTCTCTGGTTGTGGTGGGATGGTTCAGTTGCCTGATAACAGCTGGGAAGAAACTGACCTTGAATCTAGAGGGGTGCGTTTTACAATACAATACAATACAATATTTATTCATTGTCATTTGAACCTCAGTGAGGCTCAAACGAAACTCCGTTTCCACAGCCATAGGAACAGAACAATTCCTACAAGCCACACAAACAATTCATTACAGTGAATCTCCTCCTCACTGTGATGGAAGGCAAAGTCTTCTCTCTCCCCTGTGTTCCATTTTTCTCCCAATGTTGAAGCCACAGGCGGGCAATGGTAAGTCCCACAGCCATTTAAAGCCGTGCGGGGCGATGTACGGCCCCGCTCCAGGTCTTAATGTCTCAATGTGGGAGCCCCCGGCGGGCGTTGGAATGTCCCGCGGCCATTAAGGCCGCGCCGGGCGATGTACGGCCCCTCGTTCCAACCCCGTGACATGGGCGGGAGAAGTTGCGTTGCGGGAGCTCCGAAAAGTGGCCTCCCACCCGGCGCCCACGATGTTCCCGTCCACCGGGTCTGCGGCCGGAGCCTCCGAGCTCCAGAGTCGGGCCGAAGACCACCACCGCTCCCCACGTTCCGCAGGCTCCGCGACTGGGGCCCCCAGGTCATTCCGGTTGGAGGCCGCTCCATGGTGCTAGGCCCCAATGACAACGGAGACCCGACAGGGAAAAGGTCGGGTCTCCCGTGCAGGGAAGAGATTTTAAAAGTTCCCCCCCACCCCGCCCCCCACATATACACAGCCAAAAACTGTATAGAAGAACACAACAACTACATTTAACTGGACAAAAAAAATAAAAAAAGGCAGACAGGGGTGCGACTCGTCCTTGTTTATGCTGCTGGCCTTGTCCAGGCAGCGTGAGGTATAAATGGGGTATGAATCTGGGGTTAAAGGTTTATAGTTGTGTTGCCAAAACCATTGGGTTTTATGTTCAGTTGGTTGCGTTGTTATTGCTGAAAGTTAAAGGTTGCATCTGATGTTGCCAGGATGCGAGGGCCGGAGCTACAGGGAGAGGTTCGACTTTTTTCCTTGGAGCACAGTAGGCTGGGGATTGATCTTACAGAGTTGGATAAAATCATGAGGGGAATAGATCGAATGAATGCACAGAATATTTCACTCAGGGAAGGAGAAATCAAGAACCAGAGGATGTAGGTTTAAGATGAGACGGGAAGATAGGAAGCTGAGGGTTTAACTTTTCACTCAGAGGGTGGCAGTCATAAGGTAATAAGGAATAGGAGTAGAATTAGGCCATTCGGGCCAACAAGTCTACTCCACCATTCAATCATGACTGATCTATCTCTCTGTCCTAACCCCATTCTCCTGCCTTCTCCCCATAACCTCTGACACCTGTACTAATCGCTATACAAAACGATTATACAAGGGAGGTAGTTGAGGCTGAAGATTTTACAGGTATAGCACGACCTGCGATCCCCGCACACTCGTTCTATCCTACGCACTAGGAACAATTTACAACTTTACTGAAGCCAATTAACCTGCAAAACTACACGTTTTTGTAGTGTGGGAGCGTACTAGAGCACCCGGAGAACACCCGCTCTGGGAAGTCACGTGGAGAACGTGCAAACTCCTCACCTGAGTACAGGATCGAACCCGGGTCTCTGGCGCTATAAGGCAACAACTCGACTGATGCGCCACTGTGCTGCCCCCAGCAATCTTGGTCAGCATGGGCAAGTTGGGCAGAAGGGCCTGTTTCCTCACTGCATGGCTATAACTGCCAGAGAAAGGAAAGCAATAGAGATTGAGCTTCAAAAGTCGCTCACTGGAGCCAAAACTCTTTGGGATGTTTTGTAGCCACAAAAGGTTCAATATTCAGTTCCAACCCAATGTCGGCCCATGTTTGGCCCATACCCAACCAAACCTTCCTCTCCTAAATACATTCTTTGAAATGTTGTGATAGCATCTGCCTCTACTACCTCCTCTGGCACCTCGTTCCATATGCCCACCACCCTCTCTCTGTGTGACAAGGTCCTTTCCCCTCTCACCATCAACCTATGTCCTGTGGCTTTTTGATTCCCCCCCACTCACTTTACTAAAAGATCCTGACGACACCAAAGATCCTATAGCGGAGCGAGCCAGTCTACTCGACGAAAAAGACATAGTACGGTCATGGGTAATTTAGGGCCCCATTTCTGTAACCGGCTTCCGTCTCCGCACCAAAGATCCCATAGGATAATAGTTCTGGTGGGCGGCGCGACTCTTGTCAGCAGCGGCCTCTGTAGTCCGTCTGTGTTTTTTTATTTTTTGTCTCGTTTTTACGTAGTTTTTGTTATTTTTTTTGTTGGGGTATGTGTGTGTGTGGGGGGTGGGGGTGGGGGTGGGAGGGGGTAACTTTAAAATCTTTCCCCTGCACGGGAGACCCGACATTTTCTTTGTTGGGTCTCCGTTGTCGTTGGGGCTACAACGTGGAGCGGCCTCCAACAGGAATGACGTGGGGCTCCAGTTGTGGAGCAGCGGAGCTACTCACCGTCACGGGGCTGGCCGAGTCCGGAGCGGGTGGAGCTGTGGTGGAGTGCTGCTGCCACCCGACCCCCGGAGCTTCGGAGGCTGCAACTGCGGGTCTGGCGGACGGCGGCACCGGGAGCCCGCGGGTCCCTGCTGGGAGACCGCTTTTCGGGGCTTCCGCAGCGGCGACTTCTCCCGCCCGAGTTGCGGGGTTGAAGAGCACCTGGAGCGGGGCCTTACAGCGCCGCCCCGCGCGGCTTGGAATGGCCGTGGGACTTTGCAAGCGCCCGCCGGGGGCTCCAACAACAAGACCTGGTGTGCGACCTTGCATCACCCGGCGTGGCTTTAATGGCCTCGGGACAATCGCCATCGCCAGCCGGGGGCTTTGACTTTGACTCTGACATCGGGGGGGGGGGGGGGAGTGCAGGGGAGAGATAAGTTTTTTTGCCTTCCATCACATCGATGTGATGGATGTTTGTGTAAATTGGGTTGTGTCTCGGGTCTTTTGATTTGTAATGTATGGCTGCAGAAACGTCATTTCGTTTGGACCTCAAGGGGTCCAAATGACAAATAAATTGTATTGTATTGTATTGTATTGTAGTGCGGAGACGGAAGCCAGTTACGGAAACATCCTCGTAAAAATAAAAGATACTTGGTAAAAATCTTCTCCTCACTTTCAGAATTTTAATTTATTAACACAAACTGTTACATAGAAACATAGAAAATAGGTGCAGGAGTAGGCCATTCGGCCCTTCGAGCCTGCACCGCCATTCAATATGATCATGGCTGATCATCCAACTCAGTATCCTGTACCTGCCTTCTCTCCATACCCCCTGATCCCTTTAGCCACAAGGGCCACATCTAACTCCCTCTTAAATATAGCCAATGAACTGGCCTCAACTACCTTCTGTGGCAGAGAATTCCAGAGATTCACCGCTCTCTGTGTGAAAAATGTTTTCCTCATCTCGGTCCTAAAAGATTTCCCCCTTATCCTTAAACTGTGACCGCTTGTTCTCCCGCAACGTTGATTACACTGCGAGTCGGGTCGGGTTGGGTCCGGTTATGGAAATGGATGAAAAAAAGGCCCACGTTCCGCTCCGTTGTGTACTACACGTCAGCCCTATTGCATTTAGCAGGAGTGGCCTATCTTGCTCCGCTATAGGATCTTTGGACGACACTGTGAGAGGGGCAGCAGGGTTAGACCGCTGCTGATTCAGACACTGTCAGGGCCTCAATCAAATGCCGAGCCAGAGGAGGATCAGATGTGGCACGTTCAAAACCCCAGACAGTACCTAACGTTCCCCCCGCTGGCTATGGGGCAGTCAGAGCCTCGGGCACGTTTCAGAGTCCAAACTCAGGACAGAGCCCTAGCTACAGAGATGCTCGCCAGCACACGACATTCACTTCAGGCACTTCAAGCAGGCATAATAACCCTCCCCAGTCTCAGTGCCGGGCACAAATACAAAGGCACAGATCCAGACATACCCTCAGTACTTCCTGCAGGCTCAGAGTTCAGTTTTCTTTTCACTTTGCTTCATAGTCACATGTACCGAGGTACAGTGTATAGCTTTTTATAGTGTACAAGGTATAGCTTTTGTCGCTGTTTTGTTTAATTTAGTTTAGTTCAGTTTAGTTTTAGATTTGCAGAGCGGAATCAGGCCAGTCGAGTCCGCACCGACCAGCGGCTAACACTATCCTACACACACTAGGGACAATTTACATTTTTGTACCAAGCCAATTAACATACAAACCTGAACTTCTTTGGAGTGTAGGAGGAAACCGAAGATCTCGGAGAAAACCCATGCGGTCACAGGGAGAACGCATACACTCCACAAGGACAGCACCCGTAGTCAGGATCGAACCTGGGTCTCCGGTGCTGTAAGGCAGCAATTCTCCCGTTGCACCGCCGTAGATTATATTAGTACCGATCTGAGGATTAGAATTTGGGTAGACGCACAGAGATGCCCACACCGGACACCATGTCCCATCTACACTAGTCACACCAGACTGCATTTGACCCATGTCCCTTCAAACCTGCCCTATCCATGTACCTGTCTAAATCCTGTCCTATCCATGTAGCTGTTGGCCTGTCCCACTTAGACGACTCTTTAGGCGACTGCCAGGGACTAGTTTCACCTACGACACCTGGCGACAACCTACAACAATACCTACGTCAACCTACGACAACAAACATTCTCGCCACTTTCGCTGAACATGTTTCAACATGTTGAAAATTTTGCGGCAGTCGCCCAAAGAAATCGCCTAATGGGGACAGGCCCACTGTATTGAATCTTTCTCACC
This sequence comes from Amblyraja radiata, assembly GCF_010909765.2. Classification (NCBI taxonomy): domain Eukaryota; kingdom Metazoa; phylum Chordata; class Chondrichthyes; order Rajiformes; family Rajidae; genus Amblyraja; species Amblyraja radiata. Next base: position 98,580,832 of record NC_045961.1, read on the forward strand.
TCACCTTAAACCTATGTCCTCTACAATACAATACAATAATACTTTATTAGCCAAGTATGTTTTGCAACATACGAGGAATTTGATTTGCCAAGTCAGTCATACAAATAAAAAGCAACGGAACACACAAAAAACATCCACCACAGTGACTCCTCCACATTCCTCACTGTGATGGAAGGCGGAACAAAAGTTCAATCTCTTCCCTTCTTTGTTCTCCCGCGGTCAGGGGCCTCGGGCCTTCCATTGACGGGACGATCTGGCTAATGTAGCCGGTGGCGGGCATTCCTTGTCGGGACGATCAGCTTCTGCTTCGCGGGGGTGGGGGTGGGTGGGGGTGGGAGATCTCAGCCCCCCCGTGCCGAGCGATCGGACCCCAGGTCGGGGCTGGTCGAAACCTTCTGCGTTGTTGGAGCTTCCCGACATTGGTCTCTGCCCGAGACTGCGAGCTCCTCGATGGTAAAGTCTGCAGGCGATCCCGGGCAAGGGATCATCTCCAATGATAGGTGGAGCTGTCTATGCCCACGGTGGAGCTCTAAATCAGTCCCGAGCAAGGCCTCCAGCTCCACGATGTTAGGCCGCAGAGCGACCGGAGATACGATCTGGAAAACAATCGCATCTCCAGTAAGGGAAGTTTCCCCCTTCCCCCACATAAAACAAATCAGAGAACATTTACACAAACTTCTAATACACACTAAAAATTTAAAAAAAAGGCTAACAAACGGGCAGACTGTTGGCGAGGCTGCCAATCGTGCGGCGCCCCTCGTTCTTGATTCCACTATGGGCAAGAGACTCTGTTCGTCTACCAAATCTATTCCTCAGATCTTCCTTTGGAAAACCTTAAATAACTAGGAACTTTTTTTTCACTCAGAGGATAGTTGATATATGGAACGAGCTGCCAGAGGAGATGGTACACAAAATTGCTGGGGAAACTCAGCGGGTGCAGCAGCATCTATGGAGCGAAGGAAATAGGCGACGTTTCGGGCCGAAACCCTTCTGCCAGAGGAGATAGTTGCAGCCTTTGAAGGACTTGGACAGGTACTTGGATGGGAACGGTTTCCAGGGATACGAGTCAAACAGAGTCATAGAGCCTTAAAGCACAGAGGTAGGCCCTTTGGCCAAACTTGCCCATGCTGACCAAGATGCCCGACCTATACCTGAATCTCCTCAAACTTCAGCGGAAATAGAGGCAGTGATGAAGCCCATGTTTAAACCTTTCCTATCCAACATACTTGTCCAAATACATTTTAAATGTTGTTCTAGCAGACGAGGGCATTCGATCCAATTTGTGATTCCAGCTACCAAGACAGATGTGTACAGCAATTCGTTCTTCCCCCGCACAATTAAAGCATGGAATAATCTCCACCCTACTATAGTTACCCAACCAGATGCAACTAAATTTAAGATAGCTCTTTCTTCCAAATAACCCTTTCTGGCTTAAGTCCTCCCTCCACCACCTCCAGTTTAAATTCCATTTGGAATATTTTGGAGGACCAAGAAACCAAGAAACCAAGAGGCAAGTATCTGCCTCAACTACCTCCTCTAGCAGCTCGTTGACTAGTTTAAATGGAACACCTTAGGTGTCATGAATCGGTTGGAATTAAGGGCTTTTTCTGCGGCAAAAATATCACAAGGCTCACATAAAGTCATAATGTGAGACTTGTGATATTTTTGTCGCACTTGTTTGTTTGTCCCTGACCTCCTGGCGCTGACTGTGCGGAGTTTGCACGTTCTCGCACGTTTGCAAGACGACCGGAGACCCTTTTCTGCTGCAGCCTTCATCCGCCTTCCCAGCCGTTGTGATGCTCCACTAAGGCCATCCAACATGTTCCACCGTTGAGGTCTTGGTTGGATTGCTCTTTGTCAGAGACCTCCCCCTCGACCTTACCGCCATGAGTGGCCCTACCAGGAGCATCGCTCCAGATGGCATCGCTCTCAGGATCTCAGGTCCATACAAGCTTCTCCACCACGACAAGGTGACAATCCACGGAGAATGTCCAAGGTATATCTCTAAACTAATCTAAACAATAGATGATCCCTTGATTGCAAATTGAACTTGTTCCACACAGGTGCCTACTCTGGATCCTTGAGAACCATCAATATAAAACGTGGCTCCAATTCATTTGCTCTTCAAACACTTCCATTTCCAAACATAAAAAACTTGTAGTTCAATTTAGTTTAGTTTAGTTTATTGCCACATGTACCTTGGTGCAGTGAAAAGCTTTTCGTCGCAAGCTAACCAGTCAGTGGAAAGACTATACAAGCTTACAATCAGAAGGTCATAAGATCATAATGAATAGGAGTAGAATTAGGCCTTTCAGCCCATCAGGTCTACTCCGCCATTCAATCAAGGGCTGATCTATCTCTTCCTCCTAACCCCATCCTCCTGCCTTCTCCCATAACCTCTGACACCCGTACTAATCAAGAATCTATGTTTCTCTGCCTTAAAAATATCCACTGACTTGGCCTCTACAGCTTTCTGCGGCAAAGAATTCCACAGATTCACCACCCTCTGACTAAAGAAATCTCCCCTCATCTCCTTCCTAAAAGAACGTCCTTTAATTCTGTGGCTATGAATCTCTAGTTCTGGACTCTCCCACTAGTGGATACATCCTTTCCAATCGATCTGTCAACAGTGTACAGATACGTGATAAACGGAATAACGTTTAGTGCAAGATAAAGTCCAGTAAAGTCAGTTTAAAGATAGTCGGAGGGTCTCCAGTGAAGTAGACAGCAGCTCAGGTCCGATCTCTAGTTATTGAAAGGATGGTTCAGTTGCCCGATAAAGCGGCCTTTTCACGGGGCGACTTGACGCAAGAGTTAACCGGAGTTTAACATCGTGGGAACCTCGTGCGATAACAGTACGGCATTCGTGGACCACCGTGGACCACCGTAGCGCTAACGGCAGGTCATCGTGTAACTTGGTCACTCGGGAGAAAATTCAAGAAAGTTTGAATTTCTCCAAGAGTGACTTGTACACTTGTGGTTGATTATTGCAACATTATATGAACGTAGTGGCCAGTGCGATATCCGTAATAACTCTTGCGGGTACCGTGGGAACTCCTGCGAACGGTGAACCCGGAAGCTGGACAGAGGGGACAGAAGGTGAGTAAAAATTATCTTATGTGGGATTGAATTTAAAAAATAAATAAAAGTAAAGATTTGCATCCGCATATGGACATCAACTTATTCATGAGTTATGTTAATGAGATTCAAGAAAATAACTATAATCTTTAAAAGGGACTTTAAAAGGGACTTTACTGAAAGGTTACGCATTTTTATGGTCCGTGAGAAATTTTTCACATGTACTTCTTTGAGAGATACAGGTCGGAGTCCTCGGGTCCAGGGGTCCGGAACGCTACCAATCAATGTTGTACAGAGACCCGTGTAAGGAGTGAACTGTACATGCTGGTTTAAACCGAAGACAGACACAAAAAGCTGGAGTAACTCAGCGAGTCAAGCAGCATCTCTGGAGAAAAAAAGCTGACGTTTCGGGACGAGACACATCTTCAGACTCAATTCCGATTAGGCTGTCTGAAGAAGGGTTCCGGTGTTGGGGGAGTCCAGAACCAGGGTCCCAGTTTTACAGTCTACCGTGGGAACTCTTTAACTCAGTAAAGTAAAGTAGCCTTTGTCATATCAGCGCACAGACAGCAGTTGACTGTTGCTCTATTCAGTTTCCCAGGGGGTCGGGACGGGACTGGAGTTGGGAGAGAAAGGTGGGGGAGTCGAGGGAGAGGAGGGGGAGACAGATGGGGGTGTCTTCATTTACTGACGGCGGGTGTCTGTCACTGAAACAGGCAGGTGAGATTTCACATCCACCTTGTGTGTGCCTCTCTCTCTCTCTCTCTCTCTCTCTTACACAGGCTGAGAGACTCTGCCTCTGTGAGTGTACGTCTCTTTCTCCCCCTCTCCCACACACAGTAAGACCGAGGTACTGTGCTCAGTCCATCTGTGTCTCCCACATACACAGTAAAATATGTCTCCAAATGAGCCAATTCAACCAAGGGAGGATATATATAGTGTGTGAAAAAAAAAGTTACATCATTTGTGTCACGTGTAGTTCACGATGTTCATTCAAGATTTAACGGGAAAGCTCGGGAAAGGGACAAGTCACTCGCACAAATAGCAGAAATGCCGAGTACCGTGGGAACTCTTTATCTACTGCCGTTATATCGTGCGAGACTCGTGCTGGACCACGACCTCTTCACTCTGGTGACATCTTGCGTCAACTCGCCCCGTGAAAAGGCCGCTTAACAGCTGGGAAGAAACTGTCTCTGAATCTGGAGGTGTGCATCTTCACACTTCCTGATGGGAGAGGGGAGAAGAGGGAGTGACTGGGGTGAGACTGGTCCTTGATTATGCTGCTGGCCCTGCAGAATAGGTGATTGAATCCACATTTGTCCACACTGTACATGTTCAAACAAAAAGCAGCTTGACTTGAAATTGGAACGGGATTTCAGAAACAGAATTGTTTAAGAAAGAACTGCAGATGCTGGAAAAATCGAAGGTAGACAAAAATGCTGGAGAAACTCAGCGGGTGAGGCAGCATCTATGGAGCGAAGGAATAGGTGACGTTTCGGGTCGAGACCCTTCTTCAGTCTGAAGAAGGGTCTCGACCCGAAACATCTCCTAATCCTTCGCTCCATAGATTCTGCCTCACCCGCTGAGTTTCTCCAACATTTCCGTCCACCTTCAGAAGCAGAATTGATCGCTACATTGCAAAGGACAAATTTTAGCATCACATTCCACTTTAGGACATCAGGATAGGATGAATCCACTAGTGGGAGAGTCTAGGACCAGAGATCAGAGCCTCAGAATTAAAGGACGTTCCTTTAGGATGGAGATGAGGAGCAATTTCTTTAGTCAGTGGGTGGTAAATCTGTGGAATTCTTTGCCACAGAAGGCTGTGGAGGCCTTCAGTGGATATTTTTAAGGCAGATAGATAGATTCTTGATTAGTACGGGTGTCAGGGGTTAATGAGAAGAAGGGGGTTAGGAGGAAGAGATAGATCAGCCATGATTGAATGGCTGAGTAGACTTGATGGGTCGAATGGCCTAATTTTGCTCCAATCACTAATGAAGTTATGATAGATGTTGACATTGTGCCACAGAGCAGAAGAGATCATAACCTTTCCTAATTATCTCAATTGATTTTAGATCAGTAACACTAATCAGGGCATGCTGCCAAATACTTCCAATTCATTTCATCATATCACCCTTTTCAAGATCTACCACTCTTTGTCTAAAACTCATCTGTTATTATTTCCTTCAACAAAACTCCCCATTAGACAGTAATACAGAGTTGGGCTGATCTAACTTTCCCTCTCAACGCCATTCTCCTGCCTTCCCTCAAGGGGCTGTCCCACTGCGGGGACCTAATTGGCGAGTTTAGAAGAGTTTGCCCTTGACTCATACTCGCAGCATGGTCGACACGAGGTCCTAGGAGGTCTTCGTAACTCTTCTTCATGCTCGAGAGTAGTCCCCGCATACTCGCGGCCTCAGTCAGGTCGCGGCATTTTTTTTAGCATGCTGAAAAATGTCCGCGAGTAAAAAAAGGTCGCCATGGAAACAATCGATATTTTTTTACTCGTAGGTTTAGTCGAGGTAGGTCGTAGTATGTCGGCATGTTATCGTAGGTAATCAAAGGTAATCGATGATAGTCGAAGGTAATAATAGCTCGTTGAGAAAAAAAAGGTAAGTAAACCGACCGGTAATGTTAAATTGTCGCTAAACTTTATTAAACGTTGTCTGGCTTCTTCTACCACTCCTTCTACCCCCCTTCTCCCCCTTCTCTCCCCTTCTTCTCTCTCCTTCTCTTCCCTTCTCTCCCCTTCTCTCCCTCTCTCTCTCCTTCTCCCTCCTCCCCCTCTCTAAAGGACTTACCTTAACTGTGCAGCCGTCTTTTACCTTCCTGTTCATCGTGGGTGGGAATTTCAGACAGCACTCCCCCGCTTTCCCTGGTCCCCGCCTTAGCGATGTGTGTGTGTGTGTGTGTGTGTGTGTGTGTGTGTGTGTGTGTGTGTGTGTGTGTGTGTGTGTGTGTGTGTGTGTGTGTGTGTGTGTGTGTGTGTGTGTGTGCTGACGGTCGATCCAGCTCGAGGTTTTTCAGGCGAGTGCCCTTGAGCTTGAAGGTCGAAGACACTCGCTGAAAAGTCACGTTAGTGGGACGGGCCCTTATCATCCTTACTAATCAAGAATTGATCAACCTCCACTTTAAAAATACCCAAATTCCTTGACCTCCACAATGAATTCCACAGATTCACCACCCTCTGCTTGAAGGAATTCCCCCTCATCTCCTTTCTGGAGGTACATCCTTTTATTCTGAGGCTGTGCCCTCTGGTTCTAAGACTCTCCTCCATGGTGGAACCATCACATCCACACTATCCAGGCGATTCAACGACCTCATTAAAGATCACTATTCGGTTAGCTTTAATGAGGACCCCCCCCACCTTCATCCTTCTAAACTCTAGCGGGTACAGGCCCAGTGCCGTCAAACGCTCATCATATGTTAACCCACTCATTCCTGGGATCATTCTCGTTAACCTCCTCTGGACCCTCTCCAACTCCAGCACATCCTTCCTCAGAAATGGGGATTCTTTGGAGGGCAGAGAGGGGATAGAACAGTTCAAAGAAAGCACTTCAGTGAAACCCTCTTGGCACAACGTTTTATAATCCCTGTCTTTTCATGCCACCCATGTACATTGTTCAACTCCTGTAGTTGAGTAGTCCTGTAGGAGGACGTTGAGTAAGCTGGGACTCTATTCCTTGGAGCGCAGGAGGATGAGGGGTGGTCTTATATGGGTGTATAAAATCATGAGAGGAATAGATCAGGTAGATGCACAGAGTCTCTTGCCCAGAGTAGGTGAGAGGACATAGGTTTAAGGTGAAGGAGAAAAGATTTAATAGGAATCTGAGGGGTAACCTGTTCACGCAAAGGTTGGTGGGCGTATGGAACAAGCTGCCAGAGGAGGTAGTTGAGGTTGGGACTGTCCCCGCATTTAAGAAACAGTTAGACAGGTACAAGGATAGAAACATAGAAACATAGGACAGGTGTTGAGGGATATGGGCCAAACGCAGGCAGGTGGGACTAGTGTATCTGGGACATTCAGTCGGTCGTCTGAAGACTCATCCAGTCTGAAGAAGGGTTTCGGCCCAAAACGTTGCCTATTTCCTTCGCTCCATAGATGCTGCTGCACCCGCTGAGTTTCTCCAGCATTTTTGTGTACCTTGTATCTGGGACCTGTTGGCCAGTGTGGGCAAGCTGTGCCTAAGGGCCCGTTTCCACGCTGCATCACTCTCTGCCTCTGCGACTCTGACTTAAACTAAAGCAAAGTTGGCAGCACACCTGCTTACACATGTAGCTCTCTTATGGTTAGAATTAGCGGAACAATAAGCTGCAGCTTTCTCAAAGTGACCTAAGGCAAGTAGGTTAGTGAACAGACCATAGAAGTAATTTTAACATTAAATTTTATAAGGATACAGTTTTATTGCCCTATTTGAAATACATAGCAAGAGAAACACTCCCCATTATATTGAGAGCACTCGTGCATGTTATTACGTTAGGGCTTTTTGGCCCTGAGTTGGCATTTCTTCAGCAAACAACTAAGAGAAATCCCTATGCACTTGTTAAGGGAGGTTTTGACAGCACCAATGTAAATTAAAAAGCACTGTAGGGATTTATGGTGGTATATTATTTAACCCATTAGCACCTAGGTGACTTGTACTTTCAGTGGAGGCTGGTTGCCTGGGAATAATAATGAGGGCAGCTGTAGACGGGTTCACTTGGGAAGAAGGGGTGACCATCCAGGTGTTAATTGGTTGCAGTGAAAGGCAGAATTATCAAAAGGCAGGTCGATGGCATCGTGCTAATTAATAATTGATAACACGATCGCTTTGTAACATCCAGCAGGCAAACTGGATAACGCACTTACAAAAAGTAATAGCTTCCAAAAGAAATAATAATCTTTGGGCGTTGGGTGAGATTTAATTTGCAGGCGCACGAAACAAAACAACAACAACAAAAATAATGTGCGTTCAGCGATTTTTGGTTTGCGCTCTGAGGGCGGCCACGGTGGCGCAGCGGTAGAGTTGCCGCTTTACAGCGCTTGCAGCGCCGGACACCCGGGTTCGATCCCGACTGCGGGCGCTGTCTGTACGGAGTTTGTACGTTCTCCCCGGGGGGTTTTATCCGAGATTTTCTGTTTCCTCCCGCACTCCAAAGACGTACAGGCATGTAGTTTAGCTGGCTTGGTGTATGTGTAAATTGTCCCAAGCGTGTGTAGGGTAGTGTTAATGTGTGGGGATCGCTGGTCGGTGTGGACTCGGTGGGCCGAAGGGCCTGTTTCCGCGCAGTATCTCTAAACCAAACTAAACTCTGTGGTGGTGTAGGTTCAAGGGGGTCAGGTGATTTGGTGGGAGCTCTAGGCCGGGAGGTGTTGGGGGAACGGGGGGAACGGCAGTGGGCGATTAATGACTTGATCGGCTCTCATCCCCCCCTTCGCCACCGACCAATCCCAGGAGAGGTCAGGCAATGCGGTGATACACTGACAACAGCTCACCGATGTCAAATGTCCTATGGCCTTCTTTTTATTTATTCATTTATTTACTTCTTTATTTCGAACAGAATAAAAGAATAAAAAGCAAGTGTGAAACAGCATACAAAAACCAAACAAGAATATTTATAAAGTGTCATAAACAGTTCTGAACTGTGACCCAATGATAGTGTCGTAGACATACAGCATGGAAACAGATGCTTCAGCCCAACTTTCCCACACTGACCATCATGTCCCAGCTACACCTGTAAAGGAGTTATGTCTGACACACTGTAACTCTACTGAGTATTTAATAAAGGCACATGTCAAACATGTCCCAGTACTGACTGCATCTAGTCTTCAGGCGTACTGGGACCAAGGGAGGAGCAAGGGGGAAGGGTATCACAGTTATACTGAGATGACTGGGCGTGGTTAGTGGTATTGAGGTAGCTGCATTATAGGTTGCATGCATAAACCATCTACATCCTTTCCCTTGGAAATCTAAAATTGAAGTTATAACAGTGGCAGTGTGATTATACAACACATGCAAATTTAAACGAAGTCACCGTAGCGGACAGGAGGTTTGACAACCCGACCCGAGTGTGTGCGTATAGCACCATCACCCTCCCCACCAGATAGAAGAGGAGGCGGAGCAGCAGCAGCCGGGAAGGAGGAAGTCGGCGGAGACCCAACCGGGAATGCGGGAGGTGACCCAACCGGCACAGGTGATCCAGGGGGAGGAGACGGGGGAGAAGGAGGAGAGGGAGAACGAGCAGGGGAGGAGATCATCTGCCCGGAACCAGGAAGCGCAGAGGGAGGAGAACGCGGCAAGCGAACTGACCGGGGCATGCAGGGAGCTGTGGGGTAATTAGTAATGACAGGCTCGAAACGCAACGGAGGAGCGTAGGGATCCGCAGGAGGAGGCTGCGGCTCGTTAACGGCCAACAGGTGCTGGCGGCTCCGATGGTAGACGGTTCCATCAAAGTCCACCAGGTAAGATCTCGGGGAGTCGTCCACACCAACAACGGTTGCGAGTCGGGAGAATCCGGTGGCTGTCTGCATGCGGACGACCTGGCCAGGCAGTAGTGGTGAGAGCGGGCGGCAGGACTTGTCGTGAGAGCGGCGCTGTACCTCATGCTTGTGAGCAATCCGTTGCTGGACGGCGGCAGGCTGGAGGACCTTGGGCACCAGGGATTGTTGGGCGATCGGCATCGGTGGGCGAAGCACGCGGGACATCAGACGCTGGGCAGGGGATCGCATGGTAGGGTCCCGTGAGATGTTGCGAAGGTTGAGTAGACCCAGGTAGAAGTCACCATTGGAGAGACGAGACTGCTCGAGCAAATTCTTGGCACTGCGGACAGCTCGCTCGGCCAGGCCGTTGCTCTGCGGGTATTCGGGGCTGCTGGTATAGTGAGTGAAGTTCCACTTCACAGCGAAAGCCTGGAATTCTGCGCTGGTGAACTGATGGCCGTTGTCGGTCTGCAAGCGGACCGGGGACCCAAAGGTAGCAAAGTGTCTGCGCAGCTTACTGATAACCATTTCAGAGGTGATAGCAGGGAGAAGGTCCACTTCTAACCAGTTGGAGCATGAATCAACCAACACCAGGTAGTGCTTGCCTCGCCATTCGAATATGTCAGCAGCCAGCGAGGTCCAGGGCATGGCAGGCGCAGGCTGCTGCAGAAGTGCCTGGCGCTGCTGATGTGGGGCAAGAGTGTTGCAATCAGGACAGGAGGCTACTCGGGCTTTAATGTACTTGGCCATGCCGGGCCAATAGTATTGTTCTTGGGCATGTGAGACGGTGGCATCGGCTCTGGGATGCCCCACGTGGGCAGCGTTGTAGTACAAGTCGTATAGGGAGGCAGGGACGACCACCTTGTGACCCTTGATGATGATGCCGTCCCGGAGCACAAGCTTGTCGCGGACCAGAAAGAGAGGGTAGGCGCCCGCAGGCAGTGAGGTGCGTCTGCTGGGCCACCCCCGCTGGATGACAGCTGCGAGCTGTTGCAGGTCGGGGTCGTTGGCGGTGTGCTCAACCAGGCACTGCAGCTGCTTAGAGGGAACAAAGTTGACATTGAGTACCTGCAGATCCTCCTGCTCGTAGGGGTGCCTGTCACAGGAGGGGCGGGGGGCCCTGGACAGTGTGTCGGCCACATGCATCTCGGTGCCCCTCTTGTACACGATCAGAAAGTCGAACCGCTGGAGCTGTAACATCATTCGCTGGAGTCTAGCTGGAGCGATGTGGATAGGCTTATTGAGGATGGTCACCAAGGGTTGATGATCCGTCTTGACGGTGAACCTGGTACCGAAAAGGAAGTCCTTGAACTTGGAGCAGGCGAATACAACCGCAAGAAACTCCTTCTCGATTTGTGCATAGCGCTGCTCAGTGTCTGTCATGGTACGCGAGGCATAAGAAATGGGCTGCAGCGAGCCGTCATCATGGAGTTGCAGGCAGGCAGCACCGAGTCCGAAGCGGGAAGCATCACACGTAACTACAATCGGACGTTGCAGATCGAAAAACATGAGAGTCGGTGTGCTAATCAGCTTTGTTTTGAGAAGGTCGAAAGCCTGCTGGTGTTGGGGAAACCAGGACCAGGCAATGTCTTTTTTCGTCAGTTGCCTCAGGGGTGCGCTCAACTCGCTGAGGTCGGGGATGAACTTTCCAAAATAGTTGACCATGCCCAGGAAATGCTGCAGGCTGGTCACGTCGGTCGGGGCAGGCAGCTCGGAGATAGCATTGGTCTTCTGCGGATCAGGTTTCAGCCCGTGGGCTGTGAAGATGTGGCCAACATAGGGTACTTCAGTTACACGGAACTTGCACTTTGACGGGTTAAGTTTTAAGTTGATCTGGCGAGCGCGGTCTAGAATCCGTCGGAGGTTGTGGTCGTGCTCAGCAGCATCTTTCCCATAAACCAGGATGTCATCCACGATAATGGCACACGGCAGGCCGGCAAACAGTTGCTCCATGGAGCGTTGAAACACTTCGCTGGCAGAGTTGATGCCGAACGGCATCCGCAAAAATTTGAATCTTCCGATGGAAAAGCTATTCAGCATGCATGCATAGCCTCAGTCAGGGTGAGATCCGGTCTTCGCAGCAGGTCCGCTCGTAGCTTCTGATCTAGCATGCCGGTGACCAAAATATCTCTGGTGAGCTGATCACGCATGTTCTCGAAACGGCACCGCTGAGCAAGGTAGCGCAGGTCAGCGATAAAACATTCAACAGGTTCATCAGGCTGCTGTTTCCTTGTAAAGAATCTAGCCCGCTCCAATATACGGTTGGAGGGCAAGTCACAAATCTCCGCAAACTTGCGTAAGAGACATACCGGGTCGTTGGCAGATTCCGCCCGCTCGACGACCTGGTCGTTGTCATCCAGGACCGCTGGATTGTAAGTGAAAGCCTGAGCATGCTTCCCACCTGCCCACATTTGGCCCATATCCATCCAACCTGTCCTATCCATGTACATGTCTAACTGTTTCTTAACAATGATCCTTCAGTCAGATCATTGGGATAGTCCCAGCCTCAACTACCCCCCCCCCAAACTCTCTTTGTTGCTAATACCCCACTAATCCCGGCAACATTCTGGCAAAACCTCTCTGCATCTCTTCCAAAGCCTCCACATCCTTTCTGCAATAAAAAGGGGCCAAGAAATGAACACAATTCTCTAAATTTGGCCAATCCAAAGTCCTATAAAGCTGTCGCATGACATCCTGACTTTCATACTCACTACTCCTATGCCCCTGGTTTCTCTTTCTAGTAACCCCCCCCCCCCCTTGCAAAGCCCCCAGGGGCCACAGTCTTAGAATAAAGGGGAGGCCATTTAAGACTGAGGTGAGAAAAATCTTTTTCACCCAGAGAGTTGTGAATTTGTGGAAATTCCCTGCCACAGAGGGCAGTGGAGGCCAAATCACTGGATGGATTGAAGAGAGTTAGATAGAGCTCTAGGGGCTAGTGGAATCAAGGGATATGGGGAGAAGGCATGCACGGGTTATAGATTGGGGACGATCAGCCATGATCACAATGAATGGCGGTGCTGGCTCGAAGGGCCGAATGGCCTCCTGCACCTATTTTCTATGTTTCTATGTTTCTATGAGATTCATTTAACTTTCAGCCAGATCATTGTTCCTTTTCTAAATTACCGAACAGTGGCATAATCTGCTCAATATTTTCTCATGACAAACCTTTATCCCAGGAACAGTGTGATGAAGATCAAGAGCAAGTTTTCCTTGAATAAAGAAAACAAACACCATCGACTCCACAGTCAAAAAGGCACAACAGAGGATGTACTTCCTACGGCAGCTGAGGAAGCACAATCTGCCACGGGCAATGATGGTCCAATTCTACACGCCCATCGTAGAGTCTGTCCTCACCTTCTCCATCATGGTCTGGTTTGGCTCAGCCACCAAGCACGACACCTGGAGGCTGCAGCGAATCGTCCGATCAGCAGAGAAGATTAATGGCTGCAACCTTCCCTCCATTGATGAACTGTACACTGCAAGGGCCAGGAAGCAAGCGGGCAAGATCACCTCTGACCCCTCTCACCCTGGCCACAAACTCTTTGAATCACTTCCCTCTGGAAGGTGACTCCAGACTGTCAAAGCTGCCACAGCCAGACATAAAAACAGTTTTAATCCACGAGTAGTTGCTCTACTCAACAGCCAAAAATCTGTAGCCTCCCTTTGATCTGGTATTTTGTTGGTTCACATGCTTGATCAATGGTGTTTTATCATTAATGTTTTATTATAATTAATGTTTAGTGTTTTCTGAGTCATTCTTAACTGTCACTGTATGTCATGTTGTTACTTGTGGGCGGAGCACCAAGGCAAATTCCTTGTATGTGAATACTTGGCCAATAAACTTACTTACTTACTTACTTACCCACTACATCCTTACCGCAAGACTAATGGGGCTGGCATGGCGATAGACATGGGCATAGACCCAGGTTCGATCCTGACTACGGGTGCTGTCTGTACGGAGTTTGTACGTTCTCCCCATGGCCTGCAGGCGTTCTTTCTGGGTGCTCCAGATTCCACCCACACTTCAAAGACATACAGGTTTGTAGGTTAATCGGCTTGGTATAATTAACAAGTTGGTGAGTTTCATTGGCTGTAACTCATTTTCGCCTAGCCTGTTTCCTTTATCAAAACTTTGGCCCAACTTGCCCATGTTAACCAAGATGCCTAATCTATACAGGTACAACCTGCCCGTGTTTACCCCATGTCCCTCTAAACATTTCCTCTCCCTGTACCTATCCAGATGTTCATACGTTCATAGGTTTTAGGAGAAGAATTAGGCCATTTGACCCAAGTCTACTCCACCATTCAATCATGGTTGATCTATCTTTCCTTCTCAACCCCATTCTCCTGCCTTCTCCCCATAACCCCTGACACCCGTACTAATGAAGGATCTGTCAATCTCCGCCTAAAAACTATTCACTGACTTGGCCTCCACAGCCGTCTGCAAAATTGTATTTTTAATATTGTTATAGTACTTGCCTCAACTACCATCTCTGTTGCTCATTCCACATACCCACCACCCTTTGCATAAAAAGTTGCCCCACAGGTTCCTATTGAATCTTTTCCCTCTCACCTTAAACCTGTGTCCTCTGGTTCCAGATCCCCTTTCTCGGATTTAAAGACTGTGCACCTACCATACCTATTCCCCACCTGATATTATACATCTGTATAAAATCACCTCGCAACCTCCTGCACTCCATGGAATAAAGTCCTCGCCTGCCCAAGCTCTCCCTATAGCTCAGGCCCTCAAGTCCTGGCAACATCCACATAAATCTCCTCAGCACTCTTTGCACCTTAACACAATAAGCCAGACATTTTCCAGTTGAAGGCAATAAGCCTGAAACACTGCTTAAGACATTTCCAGCTTGAAACAGTAAACCTATACCTATGGTGCAACAGAAGACCTTGCAGCACCAGAGACCCGGGTTCAATCCTGACTGTGGCTGCTGTCTGTATGGAGTTTGTACGTTCTCCTTCTGACCGGGTGGGTTTTCTCCAGGTGCTTCGGTTTCCTCCCACAGTACAAAGACGTGCAGATTTTTATAGGTTAATTGGCTACTGCAAATTTAGAGATAAAGTACGGAAACAGGCCCTTCGGCCCACCGGGTCCGTGCCGACCAGCGATCCCCGCACATCAACACCATCCTACACCCACTAGGGACAATTTTTACATTTACCAAGCCAATTAACCTACAAACCTGTACGTCTTTGAAATGTTGGAGGAAACCGAAGATCTCGGAGAAAACCCACGCAGGTCACGGGAATAGCGTACAAACTCCGTACAGACAGCACCCGTAGTCGGGATCGAACCGGGTCTCCAGCGCTGCATTCGATGTAAGGCAACAACTCTACCGCTGCGCCACCTTGACCGCCCACAATTGTAAGTTGTCCCTAGTGTGCAGGAAAGTGCTTGTGTTATGGGGGGGGTCGCTGGTCGGCATCGACCCAAGGGGCTGTTTCCGCGCTATATCTCTAAACTAAACTAAACTAAAATTATAGGCAGCATGGAAATCGTCCCTTCAGCCCACCAAGTCCACACGACCAGCTGATCAGGATGGATCAGGTGTGTAGGATAGTGCTTGTGTCATGGGGTGATACCTGATCGGCATGGACTCGATGGGCCGAAGGGCCTGTTTCCAAGCCGTATCTCTAACGTCCAAACCTAAACATAAAACCATCGACCTGGATTGTTAAATCCATCCCAAATCTTGCTACCAATTGCCAGCATTTTTTTGTGGTTTATTCCATCTTTATTTTAACTTTTCTTTGCAAATGTAAGCCTATAGGTTGGTGAAGTGGTCTGTCTGTGTCTTCAAGAGCAGCTGAGGAATGGACATAGCTGTCAACAGGGTGGCTCTGTGGTGCAGCGGGTAGAGCTGGTTACTGCCTTACCGCGCCAGAGACCCGGGTTCCATCCTGACTACGGGTGCTGCCTCTACGGAGTTTGTACCTTCGCCCCGTGACCTGCGCGGGTTTTCTCCGAGACCTTCGGTTTCCTCCCGCACTCCAAAGACGTACAGGTTTGTATGTTAATTGGTCTGGTGGTGTCAATGTAAAATTGTCCCTCGTGTGTGTAGGGTAGTGTTAATAGTGTTAGGTACTGTCCTGGGATGTCAGGACTTTCATATGAAGAAAGACTGGATAGACTCGGTTTATACTCGCTAGAATTTAGAAGATTGAGGGGGGTTCTTATAGAAACTTACAACATTCTTAAGGGGTTGGACAGGCTAGATGAAGGTAGATTGTTCCCGATGTTGGGGAAGTCCAGAACAAGGGGTCACAGTTTAAGGACCTTTAGGACCGAGATGAGAAAAACATTTTTCACACAGAGAGTGGTGAATCTCTGGAATTCACTGCCACAGAAGGTAGTTGAGGCCAGTTCATTGGCTATATTTAAGAGGGAGTTAAATGTGGCCCTTGTGGCTAAAGGGATCAGGGGGTATGGAGAGAAGGCAGGTACAGGATACTGAGTTGGATGATCAGCCATGATCATATTGAATGCCGGTGCAGGCTCGAAGGGCCAAATGGCCTACTCCTACACCTATTTTCTATGTTTTTATGTGGTGTTAACTATGTAGTATCATATTGAATGGTGGTGGGCCGAAGGGCCTGTTTCCGCGCTGTATCTCTAAACGAAACAAAACATTCCATCTTCCAGAGCAGAGAAGATACATTTGTGGAAATATACCAATTCCATTCTTCTCCCTGCATTGATCTTAATAGTACCTTGTCTTGTTCCTCCTTGTTTTATACACTCCAGCTGGGGTTGAAAGGAATTTCCCTAGGGAATAAGGCGGAAGCTATCCTCAGCCTCTTTCCTTTGTAAATGGAAAAGTCATATTTGTTGCTAATACTGGAAATAAAGTGGAAACATTTTCTTTCTCAGCACTGCCTGTCATCCATCATTTAGATATACACACATTTTCAAACAAATGAAGTTATGTCATTTTTTTATTTTTATTATTTTGGTTTTTATGAGGCCGGGCCAAAGTAATAATTAAAAAATCATGTTTTGAGTGCACATTATTATTCGGGATAGACCTGACCTCTTCAGAGCAACTTGATTAAGTTCACCAGAGATTGCTGTAAGAAGATGGATTAATACAATAATCGATCACATACTCGGCCACGAATTGAGAGCTGTCCAGGTTTGTTGCTGAATTGAGACATAATACGATATCCCCTTCACTTTCAGCCAAATCCCCTGTGCATTGGCAATTGTGTTGCAGTTATAAATTTTCAGCCAGATTGCTTGAGTTCTCTTTTCGACTGCAAAAAGTCACCAGTGGGTTCCCTTGAAATCGAACCAGAGTGAGCGGAATTATTTATCTCAATTGCTCGATTCAGAATTCTGCCGCGAATCATCCTTAATTGAAGGAGATGCTTGAACAGATGGCTGCAGGATGCTCTTTAACTGCTCACCTATGCATTGATCATAGATCCTGGAATTGCATGTGTGCATGTGTCGCACACCGATGCATGCGACGCACACCGATGCATGCATGCATGCATGCATGAATGTATGTTCGTAGTTGCATACGTCTGTGGTGTGTGCTTGTGTCGCAACTGTGTGTGTGCTTGTGCATGTGTATGTGCTTGCACACGTGTAATGCATGGATGTATTATCGTTTGTGCGTGAGGTTGCCTTGCATGTTTGTGAATGCAGGCATGCACATGGTGCAGGTAGGCAAACGCGCATGGATTTGTGCCCGCACATGTGTGTACATTTTCACACGCGTGTTCGTATGTTCTGCGATTGCAGCAATGTTCACGCAGACACGCACTTGAAAATGAACCGCACACGCGCATGCACACACAAATGCGCATGCGTTGTGCATTTGTTCAGAATTTCTTCCGGCTTGGGTGTCATCAGTATACATGCAGAGAACGGAAAAGCTGGGAACCTTCTTTCCCATTGAGAAGGCAACTTGACAGAGACACCTACTAATTGTAACCGCAGTTTGCTGGAATGAATGGGGAGAATCGGTTTCCTTTGACAAAGGGATGGAGATCCAAAGATAGACAGCTAGCAAAAATGGCAACACACTTGGGAGATGATGAGATGTTCTTTTAACTTTATGCTGCAATTTGATCTGATCGAAAACACATTGACTGAAAGGCTAGTGGAAACAAAACTAATAATAGCTTTAAAGAAAATTGGACAAGAACACGAAATAATTACAGGGGCTATGGGAAATGAAAAAAGGTTTGGAACTAATTATTAGGCTGTTCATAGGGCTGGCACAGGCACAGAGGGCTGAATGGTCTTTTGGAGTGCACATTTACTTTAGTTTAGTTTAGGTTGTGGAATTCCCTGCCACAGAGGGTAGTGGAGGCCAAATCATTGGATGGATTTAAGAGAGAGTTAGATAGAGCTCTAGGGGCTAGTGGAATCAAGGGATATGGGGAGAAGGCAGGCACGGGTTATTAATTGGGGATGATCAGCCATGATCACAATGAATTTCTGAAATGGACCTGTATTTCTTTGGAGCGTTGGAGGAAACCGATAATCTCTGAGAAAACCCACGCAGGTCACGGGGAGAAAATACAAGCTCTGTACAGGCAAGCACCTGTAGTCAAGATCGAACCCAGGTCTCTGGCGCTGTAAAGCAGTACCTCTGCCGCTGCACCACCGTGCCGCCTCTATGAACTGTGTAAGAATGGAGAGAGAAAGCCAACCGTTACCAACAGCAAATTAAGCACTGTGATTGATTCTGAAGTGTTCTTCAAGTTCCTGGTTGAGAATTTCACGGAGGATCTGACCTAGACGCTGCACGTTGATCCAATCATGGAGAAATCACCATCAACACCTCTTGTGCAGGAAGGAACTGCAGATGCTGGTTTACACCAAAGATAGACACAAATTGCTGGAGTAACTCAGCGTGTAAGGCAGCATCTCTGGAGAAAAGGAATAGGTGACGTTTCAGGTCCTGATCCTTCATCGGACCCTTTTCCAAAACCTCTAAGGTGGACAAAAGTGCTGGAGAAACTCAGCGGGTGCAGCAGCATCTATGGAGCGAAGGAAATAGGCAACGTTTCGGGCCGAAACCCTTCTTCAGCCAAAACCTCTACTTCTTTTGAAGATTTGGTATGTCAGTGAACTCCCTCTTGAATTTCTACTGGTCGGCAATAGAGAACATTTTGGCTGGTTGTGTGAAAAGGAACTGCAGATGCTGATTTATACCAAAGATAGACACAGAGTGCTGGGATAACTCAACGGGCCAGGCAGCATCTCTGCAGAAAACAAATGGGTGATGTTTTGGGATGGGTCTGAAGAAGTGTCACCCATCCGTTTTCATAGAAACATAGGAAAATGGGTGCAGGAGTAGGCCATTCGGCCCTTCAAGTCAGCACCACCATTCAATATGATCATGGCTGATTATCTAAAATCAGTATCCCGTTCCTGGTTTTTCCCCATATACCTTGATTTAGCCCTTGGAGCTAAATCTAACTCTCTCTTGAAAACATCCAGTGAATTAGCCTCCACTGCCTTCTGTGGCAGAGAATTCCACAGATTCACAACTCTCTGGGTGAAAAAGTTTTTCCTCATATCAGTCCCAAATGGCCTACCCCTTATTCTTAAACTGTGACCCCTGGTTCTGGACCCCTCCAACATCGGGAACCTTTTTCCTGCATCTAGCCTATCCACTCCCTTATGAAATGTATGTTTCTATAAGAATCCCTCTCATCCTTCTAAATTCCAGTGAATACAAGCCCAGTCGACCCATTCTTTCATCATATGTCAGTCCCGCCATCTCGGGAATTAACCTGGTGAACCTATGCTGCTTTTCTCCAGAGATGTTGCCTGATCCGCTGAGTTACTCCAGCACATTGTCTCTGCATTGACCAGTTGCATCATGGCCTGGTTCAGCTACTCGAATGCCCATGAATTAAGGAAATTACAGAGAATGGTAGACACTACCTGGTCCAGATCACAGCCACTGATCTGTAGGGTGGACCTGCAGACGCTGGTTTAAACCGAAGATAGACACAAAAAGCTGGAGTAACTCAGCGGGTCAGACAGCATCCCTGGAGAAAAGGAATTGGTGACGTTTCAGGTCTGAGGACGGGTCTCAACACAAAACGTCACATATTCCTTTTCTCCAGAGATGCTGCCTGACCCGCTGAGTTACTCCAGTTTTTTGTGTCTATCCACAGCTACTCATCTGCCCGCCATCAAAGGGAATGAAAGGCAGCACTAGCTCAAAAGGCAGCCAACATACCGTAAAGGTGGCTTACAGTGCCAGAGACCCAGGTTCGATCCTGACTACGGGGGCTGTCTGTACGGAGTTTTACGTTCTCCCCGTGACCTGCGTGGATTTTCTCCAAGATATTCAGTTTCCTCCCACACTCCAAAGATGTACAGGTTTGTATGTTAATTGGTTTGGTATAAGTGTAATAATTATCCCTAGTGTATATAGGATAATGTTACTGAGCGGGGATCGCTGGTCGGTGTGAACTCGGTGTATCTCTAAACTAAACTCAAAAAGCATCTCCAAAGACCCACACCATCCTGGCCACACTCATATTTCACTCCTACCATTGGGAAAAATATATAGGAATCTGGAAAACATGACGGCCAGGTTGAAGAATTGCTTCTTCCCAACTACCAGTCTGAAGAAGGGTCGCATAGAAACATAGAAACATAGAAAATAGGTGCAGGAGTAGGCCATTCGGCCCTTGGAGCCTGCACCGACATTCAATATGATTATGGCTGATCATCCAACTCAGTATCCTGTACCTGCCTTCTCTCCATACCCCCGATCCCTTTAGCCACAAGGACCACATCTAACTCCCTCTTAAATATAGCCAATTAACTGGCCTCAACTACATTCTGTGGCAGAGAATTCCAGAGATTTACCACTCTCTGTGTAAAAAATGTTTTTCTCATCTCAATCCTAAAAGATTTCCCCTTTATCCTTAAACTGTGACCCCTTGTTCTGGACTTCCCCAACATCGGGAACAATCTTCCTGCATCTAGCCTGTCCAACCCCTTAAGAAATTTGTAAGTTTCTATAAGTGTCGACCCTAAACGTCATCCATTCCTTCGCTCCATAGATGCTGCCTCACCCGCTGAGTTTCTCCAGCATTTTTATCTACCTTCTTCCCAACTACAATCATGCTCATGAACAGCGCACAACTCTGAACTATAGATTGTATTCGGTTGCACTCAAGAGTTTGGGTTATTTTGCACTAGTATTGGGGTTATTCATTTATTGAATCTCTGCTTATTTTATATTATCTATGCATATTGCGTCTACAAGTCTGGTACGTTGCTGCTAGTAACAGTTTCATTGTTCTGTTGTCAGTACATGTGACAATATTAAACACTCTTGATTCGTGGAAACAAAGAACTGCAGATGCTGGTTTATACCAAAGGTAGGCACAAAGTGCTGGAGTAACTCAATGAGTCAGGCAGCATCTCTGGAGAAAAAGGATAGTTTAGTTTAGTTTAGAGATACAGTGCGGCAACAGGCCCTTCTGCCCACCGAGTCTACGCCATCAAGCGATCCCCTGACACTAACGCTATCCTGCACGCACTAGGAACAATTTATAATGATACCAAACCAATTAACCTACAAACCTGTATGTCTTTGAAGTTTGGGAGGAAACCAGAGACCCCAGAGTAAACCCACGCAGGTCAAACTCCGTACAGTCAGCACCCGTAGTCAGGATCGAACCTGGGACTCTAGCGCTGAAAGGCAGAAACTCTACCGCTGTGCCACCGTGCTCACATAGATGATCGTAGGTGACGTTTCGGGTCGGGACCCTTCTTGGATACATAGAAACATAGAAAATAGGTGCAGGAGTAGGCCATTCAGCCCTTCGAGCCTGCACCGCCATTCAATATGATCATGGCTGATCATCCAACTCAGTATCCTGTACCTGCCTTCTCTCCATACCCCCTGATCCCTTTAGCCACAAGAGCCACATCTAACTCCCTCTTAAATATAGCTAATGAACTGCCCTCAACTACATTCTGTGGCAGAGAATTCCAGAGATTCACCACTCTCTGTGTGAAAAATGTTTTTCTCATCTGAGTCCTAAAAGATTTCCCCCTTATCCTTAAACTGTGACCCCTTGTTCTGGACTTGTTCTTCTGCCTGCTTGACTCGTAACTCCTTGCAGTAAGAGCCAGCATGAGCTGGATGGTCTAAATGACCATTTGTGTAACAACTGCTTATCTATTCTACATCTTATAGATAGAGCTGTGAAAGGCAAAGTGCATGTGGTCTTAAAGCGGTGTACCGTATTACACATCACTGTCCTTCAAGTGTGTACATTGTGAACAGTACATACACTTACAAAATTAACTGTTATTATTATTCCACCTCACGGTCCAAGGCCTGGATAGAGTGGATGTGGAGAGGATGTTTCCACTCGTGGGAGAGTCTAGGACCAGAGGCCACAGCCTCAGAATTAAAGGACGTTCCTTCAGCAAGGCGACGAGAAGGAATTTCATTAGTCAGAGGTGATGAATCTGGGGAATTCAAGATTACAAGATACATTTATTTGTCACATGTACCAATTGTTACAGTGAAATGTGTTGTCACCATACAGCCACACGAATAATAAAGAGCACAGAACACGATAGTCTTTAACACAGACATTCCCACACAGCGGGATCAAAGTTTCCCACAGTGAGGGAAGGCTCTAAAGTTTAGTCATCCTCCTCTGTTGTTCACCCGTGGTCTGGGGGGGGGGGGGGGGGCTCCAGAACCCCCCACAGTCACCATCACGGGCGGCCCGATGTTCAGGCCCTCACGCCGGGATGATGGAACTCCGACGTCGGAACGGGAGAACCACCTCAGCGGCTTGGAAATCCGAATCGGCCACTTCCTACCGGAGTCCGCGGCTCCCGAAGTCCACAGGCCGCGCTGGTTGGAGATTCAACGCAGGTGGTCCTTGGCAAAGGGTCCCAGGACTCCTCGATGTTGGTCAGCGCCGCCCGCGCTGGGAGCTCTCTGAGATGTTGAAGCAGCAGGCCCAGCACTCCGGAGTTTCAATCGTCAACCCAGGTAGGCATCCGCCCGCTCCCCGGTGAATCCAGTGCTGCTCCGCTACCTCCGCCGCTGAAGCTTGGTCCGGTCCCCAGCAGGAAAGGCCACGCCAATCCAGTTGGTAGGCCGCAGGAGTGGGGTGGGTGGGGGGCGATGACACGACTCGGAGAATAGTCGCGTCCTCGCCAGGAAGTGACTGGGAAACGGGTTCCCCCTTACCCTACCCCCATCCCCCACATAGAAAACCTAAAGAATCCTCCAAATCACACTTTTCAAACAGACTAGAAATAAAAAAAAATTGCAAAACAGACAGACTGTAGGCGGAGGCTGCCATCAATGCGGTGCCCCTAGTCATTCCCACAGACGGCTGTGGAGGCCATCAATGTATATTTTTAAGGCAAAGATTGATAGATTCTAAATTAATAAGGGAGTCACGGGTTATGGGGAGAAGGCAGGAGAATGGGGTTGAGAGGGAAAGATAGATCAGCCATGATTGAACGGCAGAGGAGACTTGATGGGCCAAACGGCCTAATTCTGATGTTTCTAACATGATATGATTATGAACAGTCACAGCAGCTTTGTTGTTCATCTTCAATCCTATTAAACATTTAGTAGTTGGACTGTTTTTGATGATAATAATATGTACTGTGCTAAGAAAAGTAAAACTGCCCTTATCGATACTTTTAAAAATAGTTCATTTTTCCTCATAGTTTCCTTATATCCATATATTCGTCTTTTCTTCAATTTATACATGTTGTGGAATACTTTGAAAAGAAGCTAAGATAGGCTGATAAATCTTGATGCAGCATTAGTTTTCAACTAAGAGAGACACAGAAACCTGGAGTAACTCAGTGGGTCCGACAGCTTCTCTGGAGAAAGGGAATGGGTGACCTTTCAGGTGGAGACCCTTCTTCAGACTGAGAGTCAGGGGAGAGGGAAACAAGATATATAGAAGTTACATAGAACCATTGAATGAATCAACCGTTGGCCATTAGTGGGGCTGAAATATTGAATAACATTTAGAGGCCAAAAGCGTTATAAATAGAAGTAAATTATTTTTGAACGAAAACAGGGTGGCACAGTGGTGCAACAGTCGAGTTGCTGCCTTTCCAGGGGCTCCAGAACCAGGGGGTCACAATGTAACACTAAGGGGTAGGACATTTAGGACTGAGATGAGGAAAACCTTTTTCACCCAGAGAGTTGTGAGTCTGTGGAATTCTCTGCCACAGAAGGCAGTGGAGACCAATCCACTAGACATTTTCAAGAGAGAGCTCTTGGGGCTAATGGAATCAAGGGATGTGGGAAAAAACAGGAACGGGGTCCTGATTTTGGCTGATTAGCCATGATCATATTGAATGGTAGTGCTGGCTCGAAGGGCTGAATGGCCTACTCCTGCACCTATTGTCTATGTTTCTATGTTTACCGCGCCACAGACCCGGGTCCGATCCTGACAATGGGTGCTGTCTGTCCGGGGTTTGTACGTTCTCCATGTGATGGCATGGGTTTCATCCGGGTGCTCCGGTTTCCTCCCACATTCCATAGACGTGCAGGTTTGTAAGTTAATTGGCTTGTGTACATGGTGCCTGGAGTGTAGCATAGTGGCGTATGGATGGTCGCTGTTTGGCGCGGACTTGGTGGGTCGAAAGGCCTGCCTGCGTGCTGTATCTCTAAACTAAATCTCGACCGATCGGCCTACACCGAATAAATGAATAAATGATCAAGCTGCCTCAGAGGCTCTTGAGATGGGTCTGTTGTGGCTCAATTTGTACAACTTCAAGTCTGAAAGTTATAAATGCAATTCGACTCCAAAGATAAAAATAAAGGCTAACATACCGGTGCAGTACTGAGGGAGTGGTACTCTGCTGGAGGTACTGATTTTTGAATGACTGTTCAGCTATGGCTTGGTCTATCTTATCAAGTGGATATCAACAATCCCATGGAAAAAAAAAGATACAACATGCTGGAGTAACTCAGTGGGTCAGGCATCATCTCTGGATAACAAATGAAAATGCACACCTCTTGGACAGTTTCTTCCCAGCTGTTATCAGGCAATTGAACCATCCTACCAACAACCAGAGAGCAGTCCTGAATTACTATCAACCTCATGGGAGACCCTCAGACTGTCTTTGATTAGACTTTCCTGGCTTTATCTTGATCTTGCCCTAAACGTTATTCCCTTATCATGTATCTGTACACTGTGAATGGCTCGATCGTAATCATGTATTGTCTTTCTATACCTAGACAAAAGTGCTGGAGAAACTCAGCGGGTGCAGCAGCATCTATGGAGCGAAGGAAATAGGCAACGTTTCGGGCCAAAACCCTTCTTCAGACTTTTTATAGACTGGTTAGCGCACAACAGAAGCTTTTCACTGTACCTCAACACATGTGACAATAAACTAAACTAAACTAAACTAAGGTGACGCTTCGGGTCCCGAGCTAAAACATCACCTCTCCAAGCCCTCCAGGGAAACATAGAAACAGAAACATAGAAAATAGGTGCAGGAGTAGGCCATTCGGCCCTTCGTGCCTGCACCGCCATTCAATATGATCATGGCTGATCATCCAACTCAGTATACTGTACCTGCCTTCTCTCCATACCCCCTGATCCATTTACCCACAAGGGCCACATCTAACTCCCTCTTAAATATAACCAATCAACTGGCCTCAACTACCTTCTGTGGCAGAGATAAGTAAGATTAAACGAGAACTTACCAGTTTGAAGTTTGATCTTTATTTTATGAGGAGTAACGTTGAGGGATTACGTGAAGACCCCGTCCAGTACGCATGCGTGTCAATCTTCAAAGCAGCGGTGTGAAATCACAGAAACCAGTTGTTGAACTGAACATAGTAAGATAAGAGAACCATAATACCTGTTGAACTTGATGATAGAGGGCTGGGAGCGGAGGGCACGTAATCCCTCAACGTTACTCCTCATAAAATAAAGATCAAACTTCAAACTGGTAAGTTCTCGTTTAATCTTACTATTTTACTTCGGAGTCACGTGAGTGACTACGTGAAGATTTTAAAGCTCTGTGATTTCATGCCGTGGAACCGAGTCCAGGCGTCATACACAGCATCAGAAAGCCAATAATGAGTGAACATTAAGAATGCATTCAGACATGACATAGATATAGAATAGAATAGAATAGAATAGCCTTTTATTGTCATCCAGACCGAAGTCTGAACGAAATTTAAGCAGTCATACATATAATACAATACAATTAAAAACAACAATAAACACATATTAACATCCACCACAGTGAGTCCATGTTGATGCTATTAATGAATAATAGTGGCAATAGTAACCTCCCTCAACCTGGAGGAAGTATGAACCATACCTAACATAGAGTTGGCAAATACCCCTGATCTGGTAATAGGTGCCATGGCATAATCACTAGTACGTGAGTATGACCATGGGATGGGATGTTGCTGGTGCCCATCGGTGAAGTGACGTAGTACAATGTTAACAACCCATGTCTCTGCATCCCTAAACCTGGGAGGTTTTAAGCTGACGATACCTTCATTCTCTGGATATCAGAGGGTGAGACCGGACAGAGTTGTTTATGTACTCATCAACCAAATGATTAGGAGGTACTTAAGGCACAGTAATGGAATAGTAACTTAATGTTATAATCCCATAAAACTGAATTTTAATGTGTCAGTCATCCGTGCCGAGTTAAACGTAAGGAAGCATAAACAATGCTTCCCATCTCCTATGCAGATAGCTGCTATTTGGTGCTATCCCTGCAATCTGTAGTGAGCACTCTTAACGCTCATGATTTGACAACCCAAGCCGCAGAAACGATCTCTCAGAGTCTATAAGTCTATGATTGATTATATCATGCAGAGGATGGTTTCAACATCACAACTGAACCAGCATCTTTTTATCCAGAATTAACCATGTAAGGTTTTATGTTCATTCTTCGCCTCAGCAGGAGCCATAGGTGTATAACCCAGGCAGGCACTATGAAAACACAGAAGCGGGAATTTTGCTGAATTTTGCAAAACCCGTCTATTGAGGCCAAATGGAGGAAGACATAAAAGAACATTCCTTCCTAGTGTAGCGAGAATGCACCCTTCGCCACTGTATGCCTCGTTCACTGTTGATTGAAACTGGATGCAAGCAACTCAATGTCAGGTCTCGCGTTTGATCTAGTTTCTGTTTCTTATTGGTTTTTAGTATTAGAGTTTGCATTCTTGTTTTATTTTGGTGTCTCACATCTCCTCTTGTTTCAGGTCCCATTTCCTGTCAGGTCGTTTACCCTCATGTGATTGTTGGCCACGCCCTGATGTGTTTCACCTGTGTCTCGTTATCCCCTGCTAGTCTGTTGGCCACGCCCTGATGTGTTTCACCTGTGTCTCGTTATCCCCTGCTAGTCTGTATTTAAGCCTTTTGTGTTTTAGTTCCCATTGCCAGTTCGTGGTGTATGCTACTTGGTATCACCTCGTTCCAGCTCTCGAAATCTTGTGACCTTGTGATCTCGACCTTTGCCTGTATTTTCGACCACTGGTTCTTGCCTGCTCCTATATGGTACTGTTGCCTCTGTTTTGCCTACCTGTGTACTGACTTGGACCGATTAAACGCCGAAGACTGATCTGCCCTGTGTCTGAGCCTGCATTTGTGTCCTCCTCCTCATTCAGTTCTGACACTCAATAGTTAGTGTTCTATCAATCCACATTGTCATTAAATACTTTGTGATCACACATTCATTCTGTGTTGTCATTGATTTTGCATAATAATACACCAGTGCTAAATGTGGTTTGGTAAAACTATCACCGGATACTTTGATTTGATTGTACCTTTGTGATTAACATATACCACCACCAAAGTGTATCACCTTGGACTTGTGCATGCAGTTATGCATATCCACACACCCTTTAATGCACAGAATGCACCTGGTGTCCATTGGCAGTTGATACCATGACTGAACACTTGATAACTCATGCTAATCCCATCTGCCTCCGTAACTAGAGATGGTATTAGTAAATTACCCATCTTTGGGCAATAGCATCAGTTGGAAATGACTGAAGATTTACGGATAAGAGGTTTTAGTGGAGCAAAGCTGTCCATCATTGTGACTTTGATTGTTTCAGCTAAAAATAGCAGAGGTCTAATTTTTTGTCTCAGAGCTGATCCCAGACCAATAAATGGATGACTGTATCCCAACAATCAATAGTTTTAATTGGTATCAACTTAATTTAAATTTAACTGGACCAATTCCTCAAATATAGCTTTGTGCTGATAAGGCTAATTTAGTAAAATACAGTATGTTCAATATCATCCAGATTGACCATGCTACTTATTTGTTAGCTCTGTGCAACTGAAGCTCTGATAGTAGTGATTTGGTAAATAATCTGGAAACTGGAGTTAGCCCATTGTAACGCTACTGAGTGAATCGTTGCCTCATCCAGTTAAATGTCAAATATCTTCAACCCTGTGAGCGGAAATGATCACATGGAAGTTATTCAGAAAAGTCTATATTGCACATGCGGGTTGAGGCTGTTGACAATGATCAGTCCACATCCCATTCTTGTGAGCCTTGTCTTGAAAGGCAACTCCAACTATACGTGTGTGCAGTATAAACTAATCTAGTGTTATCCCAAACCAGTGTAAATATTCAAACCAGTTAAATATTACCAACTTGTATCCGTGACTGGAGACATCATCGATGAGGTTCCATACCTTTATCCGAATGGGAGGACTTATGCAACCCGACCAGGAGCTGCCCAAACATGTGTGCATGATTTTACATCTGCTCCTGGAGGTAGAGGAGCTCGCGTACGAGGTTGGCGCATCTTCCAATGAAGGCCGTTCTGGGCTGAGGCCTAAAAAAGACCTTTGTCCTGGTTGTACGGCCTTCAAGCTTTCACCAGCTTCAGTTCATCTTGGTTTGCTGGTGGGTGCGTAGGGGTGCTGCCGTCGAAGATGTGAGGTCTTGCGTGATGATGTGGCCTTCCTGAACCCGACGGCCACTCGTCGAGCTCCTGCTGCTGGTAGTGTTGTTCCTGCACCCCCTGCACACTTGTGGTTTCTTCAGCCAAACCCCTGCCTTCAGAATCAGCCCAGAAGTGACTCCTAATGCACCCCTCTGTCGAGGGAGTTGCATTATGCAGCCCTCAATAAGGTGCTGCTATGGGCATCCCAGGACCCCCTGG
Source organism: Amblyraja radiata (assembly GCF_010909765.2). Lineage (NCBI taxonomy): Eukaryota > Metazoa > Chordata > Chondrichthyes > Rajiformes > Rajidae > Amblyraja > Amblyraja radiata. Next base: position 98,609,527 of record NC_045961.1, read on the forward strand.
TGACTAGGCGCCATAGAAGCATGTCACATTGGAGCTTCTGATCCATCAACTGCTCCATGCGGGATATGCGATCACAGTTGCTCCCGCCGGCGTCCATTCCTGTAACATATTCTCACAAAATAGCACACAACGACCTTCGAGTAAGGAATTTACCTGCATGTCCTTTTAAAACTTTCTGCTGCGGTGCAACACTCCTCCTGAGCTTGGTCTCGTGGTCGTGGTTTGTTACAGGAGGGGTTCCTCTGTGGTCCTTGTAGGAACACTCCATTGCGGGTTATTTCTCCCCCAGCTTTTTCTCCCTTATAACAGGGCTTCTCCACGGTGCCCCGCCCCCCCTCCCCCCCCTCTCTCTCTCTCTGAGTATTCTCGCAGTAACTGCAGCCGGGATATCCCCGCGGTCCCTATCAAAAGGATAGCCGCGATTTACAAAGTGGGGGGGGGTTTATCCTGCTTCGGGGGGATCCACGGATTCACCACTCTCTGGTTTAACTGCCAGCGGCACAGTACTTACTGCCATCCGCTCCTCGCATCCCGCAGTCTACGGAGCGGGTTCTCAGGTCGCTCCCCGTTTCCCGCGGTCTCCGGAGCGGCTGTCCCGGTACCCCCGGCACCAATATGAAGCCGTTGGCTCCACAGCCAGCGGCTCGACGGTGAATCCGCCCCCCGTCCGCTCCCAGCGCACCGCAGTCTCTGGAGCGGGTTCTCCACCAATATGGCTCATTTGGTGAAAGCGGCTCAAAGGTGAATATACCGCCGCTCGCTACACCGCATTCCGCGGTTCCGAGCGCATAGGTCCGTGGGCGGGATTCCCCGTGACCGGGGTTCCCTGAAGTCCGAGACTGGGGTTTCCCCTCCGTCCCGACTTAGCCCCGGACTTTTAGCAGGACCTCTAAGTAGAGGTTCCTGCAAGAAGATTTTAAAACCTGAAAGTATTAAAAAAAACTTACCTCAGGTCTGTTGCTGGCAGGAGAATAACGTTCACCCTGCCAGTCGTCACGCAATGCGATAGACGATATGACATGCATGTGTACTGGACGGGGTCTTCACGTAGTCACTCACGTGACTCCGAAGTAAAATTCCACGGATTCACCACTCTCTGTGTGAAATTTGTTTTTCTCATCTCCGCCCTAAAAGACTTCCCCCTTATCCTTAAACTGTGACCCCTTGTTCTGGACTTCCCCAACATCAGGAACTATCTTTCTGCATCTAGCCTGTCCAACCCCTTAAGAAGTTTGTAAGTTTCTATAAGATCCACCCTCAATCTTCTAAATTCTAGCGAGTACAAGCCGAGTCTATCCAGAATCTCCATGTGCCGCTAAGATGCTCCAGCACTTTGTGTCTTTTTGTGCAATCCAGCACCTGCAGTTCCTTCTTTCCCAACAATCTCATGGAGCTATTCTGAAGAAAATCACAGGTCATTTAAAAAACGGTTGACCCTTCGACCAACAGCCACAATAACAGGTCAGAGGCTCACTGCCTCACTTAAGGAAGGCTTCCAATGGCTACTTAGAAGTTGCATCCCTCAAGTTGCAACACTTCAAATAATACTTCATCACCTTGAGACCACTTAGGAGTCATGGAAAATTTACCCCACACAAGGGGAACCATCGTGTTTGGGTTGAGACGTTGAGAATTTGTTGCATCCAAATGGTACTACGTTCACTTCACTGCCAAATAATAAACCAACGGTTTTCTTTTCACTCTGTTTATTCTTTTTCACGCACTTTACACGTAATTTGATCGCCCTGATTCAATAGACAATAGACAATAGGTGCAGGAGTAGGCCATTCGGCCCTTCGAGCCAGCACCGCCATTCAATGTGAACATGGCTGATCGTCCACAATCAGTACCCCGTCCTGACTTCTTCCCACATCCCTTGACTCCGCTATCTTTAAGAGCTCTATCTAACTCTCTCTTGAAAGCGTCCAGAGAACCGGCCTCCACTGCCTTCTGAGGCAGAGAATTCCACAGATTCACAATTGTCTGGGTGAAAAAGTTTTTCCTCATCTCCGTTCTAAATGGCCGAACCCTTATTCTTAAAATTCGCCCCTCGACACGCAGAGAGAATCCTTGAAACTTGTCGGTCAGAGTTGATCGGCAGAAGCCGTTCCTTGGCAGCCCAACGCCACCCAAAACTGTGCGGCGACGAAGTCCGCTATCTAAGCCGTTGTGCAATCATCTGCCATGTTGGCTTTGACCATTGGCACCGGGCACGGGGATGACAGCGGCCCTGGGCGTTACGTAAAGGTTGTTGTTTTAAGAGGGGAAGAATAGGAACCCTTCACTTTGTGATAAAAGGCGGGGACAAATGGTAGGTTTGGGGAGATGGGGGGGGGGGGGGTAAGTGAGGGAGGGGGGAAGCCAACCCTCTCTGGAACTTAAATCTCCTTCCTTCCCCCCTCCCCTCCCAACCCAACTCCTCACCCACCCTGGTCTTAGGACGTGAACGCCTGCAAACAGATGGGTGGATAGATGTCTCCTCTATGTCTACAAAGCCTTCAATGGGCTTGCCCTGCCCCCACCTACATTAAAAGTCTGCTCACCCACCACTCCACCTCCAGGTCCCTCAGATCGGCCGACTTGGGGCTGCTGAACATCCCGCGGTCTAGGCATAAGCTCAGGGGCGACCACGCCTTTGCGGTTGCAGCCCCTAGACTGTGGAACAGCATCCCCCTTCCCATCAGAACTGCCCCCTCCATCGACTCTTTTAAGTCAAGACTAAAAATTAATCTCTACTCCCAAGCCTTTCTTGACGTCCTCTGAGCGAGGACTATATGTATGTAGTGATGTTTGTTTTTGATCTATGAACCACTGTTGTTTGTTACACTATTCTTATACCAATGTAAAGCACTTTGGCCAACGAGAGTTGTTTTTTAAATGTGCTATAGAAATAAAAGTGACTTGACTTGAACAAGAGGAAGACTGAAGATGGACACAAAAAGCTGGAGTAACTCAGCTGGGACAGGCAGCATCTCTGGAGGGAAGGAATGGGTGACGTTTCGGGTCGAGACCCATCTTCAGACCCGAAACGTCACCTATTCCCTCTCTCCAGAGATGCTGCCTGTCCCGGCTGAGTTACTCCAGCGTTTTTGTGTCTGCCTTCGGTTTAAGCCGGCTTCTGCAGTTCCCTCCCCTACACAAGAGAAACACTGACATGACTATGATGGAGCTCTAATGTTAACAAACACTGGTTTGTCTGGCTCATCAAACCTGAGCAGGCTGAGTAGAAGGTGCTATTTAAAGCTACCCCACAGTCAATTAAAATACAGTAATGATGACATCTGCAGCCTAGACGATGATCAAAGCGGAGTTTGCCCACACAGCATCTGACATGAAAACACTATGTTGGCGGAGGACTGACACTGAGTAACAGGTCAGGTAATTATGAGAAAATCTATGATGTATCTGTTCGAGCTGCTTAGCTCTGCCCATTATCAGAACCATCAGAGTGAAGCGGCTCTTCTCTCTGGCAGTGATGGCTCGTAAGGCTGGTGACACCGTGCTCCCTCGCTGCGGATGGCGGCTCAGGCAGAGTCGAATTAATTTGACAATAAATAGGTGACAGCCAGTTTTCTGGCTCCCACCATTTTTTTAATTGCTCCAAGGCAGCTCTCCCCACCACTCCTCCGCCCCTCCTCCTCCACCCTCCCGCCACCCACCCACAACATCCCCCCTCCCCTCCAAACCACTCCCCACACCACACCAGCCCTCAATTACCCCCCCCCCCTTTCCCCTCCTCTCCCTAATCCTTCCACTTTGTGGGGATCTCTCAAAAACCACGGCCGTGATCAGTATCGCTCCTACGCCCCTAACCGCACTCTCATTTGCATGATAATTAGTTGACATCAACAAATTGCAAAAAAAAAATTCTCCCCCCCCATACCAAATTGCATGCATTAATTATGGTGATTAAAGCATCCAGTGAACTTTGCCTTGATGTGTTTATTAAATTAATAAAGAACTTGACAGCTGCAACGCTCCCTGAGCAACAGACAGCCTTGGACGCGCGTTTGGTTAAATTTCCAGCAAATGATCAGCTTCACCAAAGGGGTAACTGTGTCGAATATCTGCTTTACTCACTTCTCATCTGTGGCTAACTGCTTCGACTAATTAACCCTTTGATGATCAGAAAGCCTTTAAAATGTTTATACCCTGCCAATTCATTGTAGTTTTTCCTTCTAAATCGAGGAAAATCTTAAATGCTTTCTATTCTGAACAGATTGTAAGGACATTGATACACGCACGAGAAGCCAACATGAGATGGAGTAACTCAGCGGGACAGGCAGCATCTCTGGATAGAAGGAATGGGTGATTTATAGAATAAGAATATCACCCATAGGATAGAAGGAAGGGAGATCAAGGTGAAAACTTACACAATTCTTCAGGGGTTGGACAGGCTAGATGCAGGAAGATTGTTCCCGATGTTGGGGAAGTCCAGAACAAGGGGTCACAGTTTAAGGAAAAGGGGGAAGTCTTTTAGGACCGAGATGAGAAAAACATTTTTCACACAGAGAGTGGTGAATCTGTGGAATTCTCTGCCACAGAAGGTAGTTGAGGCCAGTTCATTGGCTATATTTAAGAGGGAGTTAGATGTGGTCCTTGTGGCTAAAAGGATCAGGGAATATGGAGAGAAGGCAGGTACAGGATGCTGAGTTGGATGATCAGCCATGATCATATTAAATGGCGGTGCAGGCTCGAAGGGCCGAATGGCCAACTCCTGCACCTATTTTCTATGTTTCTAAGTGATGTTTTGGGTCGAGACCCTTCTTCAGGCTGAGAGTCAGGAGAGAGGGAGTCACAGAGATATGGAAGGGCAAGGCAAGTCGAGAGATCATAGGGGACAAAGATCAAGGAGAATGTAGAATAGAAAATGTGTTGAGGAGCCGAATGGTCTACTCCTGCACCTATTGTCTATTGTCTATTGTGTCCCCCTCTTCCATATCTCTGTGTCTCCCTGTCCCCTCACTTTCAGTCTGAAGAAGGGCTTGACCTGAAACGTCACCTATTCCTTCCATCCTAAGATGCTTCCTGACCCGCTGAGTTACTCCTGCATTTTGTGTCTACCTTCGGTGTAAACCAGCATCTCCAGTTCTTTACTAAACATAAGATGCAGTCCGACCCCACCCAAAATGTTGCCCGTCCACTCTCTCCACGGATGCTGCCTGATCTGCAGAGTTCCTCCAGAAGTTTGTGTTTTGCTCAATTTTCCAGCACCTGCAATTCCTAGTGTCTCCAACACAAAGTGTGCACTTTTGCACACCAGACGCACAAATCCTTTTCACACCAGACGTACAAATAAGCGGCAACGTCCAAAATCACAACGAGAATGAGTGCATCTGAACCATTTTCCCGCTGGGCTAAATGCTGAATTGGCTTTGTCTAACCCTCTTGCCAATTGGTGAAGGGACTTTAGGGACCACCTCTAGTTTAAATTCCATTTGGAATATTTTGAAGGACCAAGAAACCAAGAACCAAGAACCAAGGGTTAACATATGATGAGTGTTTGATGGCACTGGGCCTCGACTCGCTGGAGTTTAGAAGGATGAGGGGAGAACTTATTGAAACTTACCGAATAGTGAAAGGCCTGGATAGAGTGGATGGGGAGAGGATGTTTCCACTAGTGGGTGAGTCTAAGAGGCCGTCGCCTTAGAATTAAAGGATTTTCCTTTAGGAAGTAGATGAAGAGATTTTATTTTGTCAGTGGGTGGTGGATCTGTGGAATTCATTGCCACAGAAGACTGTGGAGGCCAAGTCAATGGATATTCTTTAAGGCAGAGATAGAAACATAGAAACATAGAAAATAGGTGCAGGAGTAGGCCATTCGGCCCTTCGAGCCTGCACCGCCATTCAATAGGATCATGGCTGATCATCCAACTCAGTATCCTGTACCTGCCTTCTCTCCATACCCCCCGATCCCTTTAGCCACAAGGGCCACATCTAACTCCCTCTTAAATATAGCCAATGAACTGGCCTCAACTACCTTCTGTGGCAGAGAATTCCACAGATTCACCACTCTCTGTGTGGAAAATGTTTTTCTCATCTCGGTCCTAAAAGACTTCCCCCTTATCCTTAAAAGGTGACCCCTTGTTCTGGACTTCCCCAACATCGGGAACAATCTTCCTGCATTTAGCCTGTCCAACCTCTTAAGAATTTTGTAAGTTTCTATAAGATTCCCCCTCAATCTTCTAAATTCTAGCGAGTACAAGCCAAGTCTATCCAGTCTTTCTTCATATGAAAGTCCTGACATCCCAGGAATCAGTCTGGTGAACCTTCTCTGTATTCTGTACTCCCTCTATGGCAAGAACAGCTTTCCTCAGCTTTCCTCAGATTAGGAGACCAAAACTGTACTCAATACTCCAGGTGTAGTCTCACCAAGACCCTGTACAACTGCAGTAGAACCTCCCTGCTCTTATACTCAAATCCTTTTGCTATGAATGCTAACATACCATTCGCTTTCTTCACTGCCTACTGCACCTGCATGCCTACTTTCAATGACTGGTGTACCATGACACCCAGGTCTCGTTGCATCTCCCCTTTTCCTAATCGGCCAAGAGAGGTAGATTCTTGATTAGTACAGGTGTCAGGGGTTATGGGAAGAATGAAGGAGAATGGGGTTAGCAGGGAAAGATTGATCAACCATGATTACATGGTGTAGTTGACTTGATGGGCCAAATGGTCTGATTCTGCTGCTATCACTTGCAAATGTATTTAATTGTTTCAATGCAGAATAGATAGGAATTGTTTCTGGGATTGATCTGACGGTAAGCTTTTATGGAATTCACGTAGGTCAAAGGTGTGCTGGCAGAACCAAAGGAAGATTTGGCCAAGGATAGACACAAGAAGCTGGAGTAACTCAGCGAGTCAGGCAGCATCTCTGGAGAAAAGGATTAGGTGGCGTTTTGGGTCGAGACCTTACATCAGACTGAGAGTCAGGGGCAAGAGGAGACAAGAGGTATAGAAGGTACAGAGGATGAATGAATGAAAGATATGCAAGAAAAACAATTATGATCAAGGAAAGGTGGAGCCCACAATGGTCCAGTGTTGGCTGTGGGGTAGGTGCTAACGAGTTATACAGACAGTGAAACTTAACAGGACGACAGCGAAACTAGTACGAGAACTAGGTTGGGGGAGGGACGGAAAGAAAGGGGAAGCAAGGGTGACTTGAAGTTAGAGAAATCAATTTTCATACCGCTGGGTTGTAAGCTGTTGTAAGCGAAATATGAGGTGCTGTTCTTCCAATTTGTGTTTGGCCTCACTCTAACAGTGGAGGAGGCCTAGGACAGAAAGTTCAGTTTGGGAATGGGAGGGCGTGTTAGAGATTTGGCAAACTGTTTTGATAAACACATTGCCCCTTCCAGGAGAAGATAGTCAAGAGTGTTTGATTGTTATACAGTATGGCCTGAACCAGAACAATGAAATTGCCGTAGATAGACACAATGTGCTGGAGTATTGCGTACAGTTTTGGTCTCCTAATCTGAGGAAAGACATTCTTGCCATAGAGGGAGTACAGAGAAGGTTCACCAGACTGATTCCTGGGATGCCAGGACTTTCATATGAAGAAAGACTGGATAGACTCGGTTTGTACTCGCTGGAATTTAGAAGATTGAGAGGAGATCTTATAGAAACTTACAAAATTCTTAAGGGGTTGGACAGGCTGGATGCAGGAAGATTGTTCCCGATGTTGAGGAAGTCCAGAACAAGGGGTCACCGTTTAAGGATAAGGGGGAAGTCTTTTAGGACCGAGATGAGAACATTTTTTTCACACAGAGAGTGGTGAATCTGTGGAATTCTCTGCCACAGAAGGTAGTTGAGGCCAGTTCATTGGCTATATTTAAGAGGGAGTTAGATGTGGCCCTTGTGGCTAAAGGGATCAGGGGGTATGGAGAGAAGGCAGGTTCAGGATACTGAGTTGGATGATCAGCCATGATGATATTGAATGGCGGTGCAGGCTCGGAGGGCAGAATGGCCTACTCCTGCACCTATTTTCTATACTTCTATGTTTCTATGTAACTCAACGGGTCAGGCAGCATCTCTGGTGAAAATGATTGGGTGACGTTTTGGTCTGACCCATTGAGTTACTACAGCACTTTGTGTACATACGCTACTTACAGTCTGAAGAAGGGACCTGACCCAAAACGTCACCCATCCTTTTTCTTCAGAGATGCTGCTTGACCAACTGAGTTACTCCAGCATCTTGTGTCCATCCTTGGTATCTCCGGTCACCACAAGGCACTATCTTCCTCAGAAGGACAGCAGAACTTCAAGAAGGTGGCTCAAATAAATGATGACGACTCTGGCCAGAACACCCATGCTCGATGAATGATTGAATTATGGAATTCTTGCAAACTTAAGGGACTGTCCCACGAGCACGCGACTGCATGCGGCGAGCGTGACCAAACCGGAAACGGAGGTCGCGTGTAGGTCGAGTGATCCCGTACGAGTTGACGTGAAGTTCGAGCGAAGGCGTACACCGTCAAGATGCTGCGTACGGTGTCAAGACGCTGCATACGGCGTCGAGACGCTACGCACGCCCGTCGAGGTGGTGCATACGGCCTCAATGCGGCTGCGGGCCGGCAGGCGGTTGCCGCGCGGAATTTTTGGACAGTGTCAGTTTTTTGGAGCCCCGCGCGATGTCGGGACCAGCTCCGCACAACTCCATACGGCTCCGGCGATCGAAGTGGGACCGGCCCCGCGAGGCCGTACGGCTCAAGCGACCACGTTAGGTTGTGCTTGCCGCATGCAGTTGCATGTTCGTGGGACGGGCCATTTAGACAACGCTACTCAGTTTAGTTTATCACTTTGGTTTATTGTCGTGTTCAAAAGATTTTGTTGCATGCTAACCAGCCAGCGGAAAGGCTATGATTACATAACCTTAATTACAATCGAGCCATTCACAGGGTACATGATAGGGGAATTACATTCAGTACAAGGTAAAGCCAGTAAAGTCTGTTCAAAAATAGTCTGAAGGTCACCATTGAGGTAGATAGTAGTTCAGGACTGCTCTCTGGTTGTGGTAGGATGAACAAATGCTGAGACAATGGAGCAGCTGGGCTTGTACACTCTGGAGTTTAGAAGGATGAGAGAGTTTCTCATTGAAACATATAAGATTGTTAAGGTCTTGGACACGCTAGAGGCAGGAAACATGTTCCCGATGTTGGGGGAGTCCAGAACAAGGGGCCACAGTTTAAGAATAAGGAGTAAGCCATTTAGAACGGAGACGAGGAAACACTTTTTCTCACAGAGAGTGGTGAGTCTGTGGAATTCTCTGCCTCAGAGGGCGGTGGAGGCAGGTTCTCTGGATGCTTTCAAGGGAGAGCTAGATAGTGCTCTTAAAAATAGCGCAGTCAGGGGATATGGGGAGAAGGCAGGAACGGGGTACTGATTGGAGATGATCAGCCATGATCACATTGAATGGCGGTGCTGACTCGAAGGGCCAAATGGCCGATTCCTGCACCTATTGTCTATTGACTATTGAATCAGATGCTTGATTACAGCTGGGAAGGAACTGGCCCTGAATCTGGAGGTGTTCGCTTTCACACTCCTGTACCTTTTGCCTGATGGGAGAGGGGAGAAGAGGAGAGAGGGGAGAAGAGGAGAGAGGGGAGAAGGGGAGCCCACGGTGTGACTCATCGTTGATTATGCTGCTGGCCTTGCTGAGGCAGCGTGAGGAGTAGATGGAGTCAATGGAAGGGAGGTTGGTTTGTGTGATGGTCTGGGCTGCTCTCTGGTTGCCGTAGGATGGCTTTTAGTTGTCTGATAACAGCTGTGATAGATTCTCACTTGTCTTTGATCCGCTGTTCCTTTATTAGAATCCCCGACCTTGTAATTTTAGATGGATACACTGTCTTGTAAAGACAATAGATTTTCGCTCAAGCAAGCTCGGCCTTCAATCACTGATGTTCCTTGGAGTCATTTCAGATCACCGAATGAACAGGGAAATAGATCTTAATATAAGCATCCTCATCCATTTACTAATTTCCGGCAGGGTATAATGTTGTCTACTCTAATTATTTAATTTTGCAGTGGTAATTCCAATTATTTAAATAATTGCTTGATCTACAAAATGTGCGGCACAGTGGTGCAGCGGTAGAGTTGCTGCCTTACAGCATTTACAGTGCCACAAACCCGGGTTCGATCCTGACTATTGGTGCTGTCCGGACGGAGATTGTAAGTTCTCCCCGTGACCCGCGTGGCTTTTCTCCGAGATCTTCAATTTCCTCCCACACTCCAGGTTTGTAGGTTAATTGGCTTTGCATAAATGTAAATAGTCCCGAGTGTGTGTCGGATGGTGTTAATGTGCGGGGATCGCTGGTCGGTGCGGACACGGTGGGCCGAAGGGCCTGCTTCCGTGCTGTTTCTCTAACTAAACTAAACTAAGCTAAACATATTTGTGTTGTCAGACAATTCAGATTCTGTAATATTGAATTTGAAGGGGAATGTGTTCCAATTTATTCCCTTTTTGTCTTTATTTGCATTTCACTCAGAACTAATCAGTAGTTCCCTGTGTGAGGTTTAGCTACCTGGTGCCTTATTAAATAGAGGAAAATTAGGTGCAAGAACCTTCCCTCTGGGTATTTTCAAGAAGGCGATGGGCGAAAGATACACTCATGCACAAATAAAATAGCCTGAGAGCAATCTCATCATTTATTTTTCAAAACAGCACTTGTTGATATCTATAATTTCATATTCATATTTTAGTAATCTTTACCTGCAGCATTGAAACAGCAAGTGTTTCAAAATTACAATGTATTCTTATTGTTTAAACACAGCTTACAGGGAAACAAGTTTATTTTAAACGCAAAAAAACAAAATGTTCTAAACTCTGCTGTGAGATGCAGTGTTATGCTGCCTGACCGCTCCAATGACTCTGGCTCAAACATGATCGCTGCTGCTGTCTGTGTGGAGTTTGCAGGCTTCCCCATAAATGGATGAGGTTCCTCCTGGTGCTCCGGTTTCCTCCCACGTTTTAAAACTCGCACGGGGTCAGATTAGTGTGGTGAGTCTGTGGAATTCTTTGCCACGGAAGGCCGTGGTGGAGGGCAAATCCGTGGATATATTTAAGGCAGAGATAGATAGATTCTTGATTAGTGTGGGTGTCAGGGGTTATAGACAATAGGTGCAGGAATAGACCATTCGGCCCTTTGAGCCAGCACTGCCCTTCACTGTGATGATGGCTGATCATCTCCAATTAGTACCCCGTTCCTGCCTTTTTCTCATATCCCCTGACTCCGCTATCTTTAAGAGCTCTATCCAACTCTCTCTTGAAAGCATCCAGCAAATTGGCCTCCACTGCCTTCTGAGGCAGAGAATTCCCCAGATTCACAACCCTCTGTGTGAAAAGGTTTTTCCTCATCTCCATTCTAAATTGGCTACCCCTTATTCTTTAACTGCGATCCCTGGTTCTGGACTCCCCCAACATCGGGGAGAAGGCAGGAGAATGGGGTTAGGAGGGAGGAATAGATCAGCCACGATTGAATGGCGGGGTAGACTTGATGGGCAGAATGGCCTAAATTCTGCTCCTATCACTTATGATCTTCTGATTAATTGTGTACCAGTTGCGTAGCTGAATCAGGCTAGAACTAGCTGTGGGAAAGAGGATTGAAATGTACGGGGGGAAAATAGGATGATGTGGTAGACAGTTGATGGCTTGTATGATGTGATGGTAGGCATGACAATAAACTGAGCTGAACTTAACTGAACTGACCCAGACACATCAACCCGCAATCACGCTGCCCCCTCACATCCCAGAGCCTTCGCTTCCACTCCACGCGTCAAGGCGTCTCTCGCAAGATGGATGTCATTTAATTTAGTTTAGAGATACAGCGCGGAAACAGGCCCTTCAGCCCACCGGGTCCGCGCCGACCAGCAATCGGTCACACCGTACCGGCCTCGCACAAACGCTACCCTACACACACCAGGGACAATTTACAATTGTACCAAGACAATTAACCTGCAAACCTGTATGTCTTTGGAGTGTGGGAGGAAACCGGAGCACCCGGAGGAAACCCACGCAGGTCACAGGGAGAACGTACAAACTCCGTCCAGACAGCTCCCGTGGTCAGGATCGAACCCAGGTCTCTGGCGTTGTAAGGCAGCAACTCTACCGCTGTGCCATTGTGCTGCCCGCTTGCCCAATGTAAATGTCCACCAGTTGTGTAGGTGGATCATCTGAGAATTAGGGGAGGGAGAGTGGATGGAGATGCAGAAAGGAAAATAGGATCATGGTTGGTGGTTGGCATTGTTTAGTTTAGAGATACAGCGCGGAAACAGGCCCTTCAGCCCACCGGGTCCGCGCCGACCAGCGATCCCCACACATTAACACTATCCCACACCCACGAGGGACAATTTTCACATATACACCAAGCCAATTAACCTACAAACCTGTACGTCTTTGGAGTGTGGGAGGAAAACGAAGATCTCGGAGAAAACCCACGCAGATCACGGGGAGAACGTACAAACTCTGTCCAGACAGCACCCGTAGTCAGGATCGAACCTGGGTCTCCGGTGCTGCATTCCCTGTAAGGCAGCAACTCTACCGCTGCGCCACCGTGACCGTTACTGTGTGATGGTTAATCTTCTAACTGGTTAGTACGGTGTTTGTACATTTTCCCCGTGACCACGTGGGTTTTCTCCAGGTGCTCCAGTTACCTCCCACACTCCAAAGACGTACAGGTTTGTAGATAATTCCTTCATCAAAGGAAGCATTCTAACATCTACTCTGTGTTGCGCCTTCAGGGTCTACATGTTCCAATATGACCATCCCTCATTTTTCTAACCGTCAAAGAATTTAGATCTAATTTCTTTAACCTGTCATGTTAGACGCAGGCTACCCACTGACTCAATGTGTCTCCCCGTGACATATTTAGGGTGGGGCAGTGACGCAGTGGTAGAGTTGCTGCCTTACAGCACCAGAGACCCGGGTTTGGACCTGACCACGGGTGCTGTCTGTGGGGAGTTTGTATGTGACCGCGTGGGTTTTCTCCATGTGCTCCGGTTTCCTCCCACACTCCAAAGACGTACAGGTTTGTCGGGTAATTGGCTTTGGTAAAATTATAAATTGTCCCTAGTGCGTATAGGATAGTGTTATTGAGCAGGGGTCGCTGGTTGGCGCAGACTCGGGGGGCCGATGGGCCCGTTTCCACGCTGTATTTCTAGGCTGAACATATGAAGAAAGACTGGATAGACTCGGCTTGTACTCGCTAGAATTTAGAAGATTGAGGGGGGATCTTATAGAAACTTACAAAATTCTTAAGGGGTTGGACGGGCTAGATGCAGGAAGATTGTTCCCGATGTTGGGGAAGTCCAGAACAAGGGGTCACAGTTTAAGGATAAAGGGGGAAGTCTTTTAGGACCGAGATGAGGAAAACATTTTTCACACAGAGAGTGGTGAATCTGTGGAATTCTCTGCCACAGAAGGTAGTTGAGGCCAGTTCATTGGCTATATTTAAGAGGGAGTTAGATGTGGCCCTTGTGGCTAAAGGCATCAGGGGGTATGGAGAGAAGGCAGGGATGCGATACTGAGTTGGATGATCAGCCATGATCATATTGAATGGCGGTGCAGGCTTGAAGGGCCGAATGACCTTACTCCTGCACCTATTTTCTATGTTTCTATGTTTCTAGCATCAGCCGCGACTATGACTAGGGTGAGGGGGTCAGATATTCTTTAAACAAATTTTAAGTTCTAATCGAGAGTCGGGTAAAGATCAGCGAGGGAATTGGCTGCAGGCTAGTCAGGTTTGCACGCAAGTGTTTAGAATGACGAAAGGATTTGTACACAACTTTAGAAATGTCTTGTGTAAACTCAGTCGGCGGCAATCAGTGGGAATTCTGTTGACAGGTGGAAGCGTGATATGAGTTGGCATTTGGAACTGGCACTCTGTGATCTCGTCCCAGAGGCCGACGTCAGAAGATCCTTCTTGAGGGTGAACTCTCAGAAAGCATCCAGCCCTGATTGTGCACCTGACTGCGAACTTAAACCCAGCGAGGACTAACTAGCCGGAGGTTTCAATCCCTCACGGCTATGGTGTGGGTAGTAGGAAGGAACTGCAGGTGCCGGTTTAAACCGAAGAAAGACACAAAATGCTGGAGTAACTCAGCGGGTCTGGACGGAAGGAATGGGTGACGTTTCGGGTCGAGACCCTTCTTCAGACTCAATTCTAACGAAGGGTCTGAAGAAGGGTCCCGACCCGAAACACCACCCATTCCTTCACTCAAGAGATGCTGCCTGTCCCGCTGAGTTACTCGAGCATTTAGTGTCTATCTGACCGCTATGGTCCAAGCTCCCTATCTGCTTTGAAACGGATATCCATAATACCAAGAGCAAGGTGAGATGTCTCAATGACTAAGTCGGGTGGCACTCACGTTCATTGTGATGAAGTGTACAGGGCTGCACGGTGGCACAGCAGGAGAGCTGTTGCCTTGCGGTGCCAGAGACCCGGGCTCAATCCTGACTACGGGTGCTGTCTGTACAGTGTTTGTTCCTTCTCCCCGTGAACTGTGTGGGTTTTCTCCTTGTACTCCGGTTTCCTCCCACACTCCAAAGGCATACAGGTTTGTAGATAATTGGCTCCGGGAAAAAAATTGTAAATTGCCTCAAGTGTGTAGGATAGTGTTATTGTATGGGGTCATTGCAGGTTGGTGGGGACTCGGTGGGCCGAAAGGCTTGTTTCTGCCCTGTAATAGCCCTGTCCCACAGTACGAGTTCATTCCAAGAGCTTTCCCGAGTTTAAAACTCAAGGTAAGCACGGAGAATGAACGTAGCGGGTACGTCGGAGCTCGGGGACGTCTCTTAGCGGCTCGTAACACTAACGGCAGGTACTCGGGAAGACTCGCTAATGGCAGGTAAGCACGGGAAGACTCGTGAAGATTTTTCAACATGTTGAAAAATGTCCACGAGAGCCCCGAGTACCGACGAGTGGCCATTACCGTAAATCTCCGAGTTCGAATCAGGGCAAACATGGGAGAGCTCTTGGAATGAACTCGTACCGTGGGACAGGGGTTCTACTCTAAGACAACTTCTTCCCGGGGTCAGTTATGATGCAACTCAACTGCTGCCTTGGTAAAGAAAGGCACAGAGTGCTGGAGTAATGCAGCAACAGAATGACCATTTCAGGCTGACTACCCTTAATCAGAGGTTCAGTTGAGGAGTGTTTGACCTGAAATATTAACTGTTTCCTTTGCAAATTAGGCAGAATCTATGGATAAAGAAAGAGATTTATCTGTTCGGGTCAAAAACTGCTCATCTGAACTTTTGTTGAAGATTCTTTGATCTGTAGCATTAATTGTGCTTCACTTTCCACAGATGCTGCCTGACCTCCTGAGTGTTTCCAACATTTTGTATTTTTCAGACAGGGTTTCGAGTTTCAAGATACAGCGTGGAAACGGACCCTGTGGCCCACCGAGTCTACACCGACCAGCGATCACCCCGTACACTAACACTATCCTACACACTAGTGACATTTACAATTTTATCGAAGCATGTACGCTTTTAAACCTTCTGGTACCATCTTTTAAAGTGTGGGGCAAACCGACACGGTCACAGGCAGAGCGAACAAACTCCATACGGACAGCGCCCATAGTCAGGATCGAACCCGGGACTCTGGCGCTGTAAGGCAGCAACGCTACTCCTCTGCCACCCTGCCGTGCCACTGTTACATTATCTGCAGCTTTTTGAATTTTGTATATCTGTGCATTTGGTGAAACGTAAAGAACACTCTAAAAACACAGATTGTATCTGTGTTTGAAAGTTTAACGTGAAAGAAACATAGAAACATAGAAAATAGGTGCAGGAGTAGGCCATTCGGCCCTTCGAGGCCATTCAATATGATCATGGCTGATCATCCAACTCAATATCCTGTACCTGCCTTCTCTCCATACCCCCTGATCCCTTTAGCCACAAGGGCCACATCTAACTCCCTCTTAAATATAGCCAATGAACTGTGGCCTCAACTACCTTCTGTGGCAGAGAATTCCACAGATTCACAACTCTCTGTGTAAAAAATGTTTTTCTCATCTCGGTCCTAAAAGACTTCTCCCTTATCCTTAAACTGTGGCCGCTTGTTCTGGACTTCCCCAACATCGGGAACAATCTTCCTGCATCTAGCCTGTCCAACCCCTTAAGAATTTTGTAAGTTTCTATAAGATCCCCCCTCAATCTTCTAAATTCTAACGAGTACAAGCCGAGTCTATCCAGTCTTTCTTCATATGAAAGTCCCGCCATCCCAGAAAGAAATGCAATTAAGATCTGAATTCTGCACCTTTGTGTCAGAGTCGATGTGAAAGTTCATTGAACTGAAACATCAACTTTCTCTCTGGCTGCCTGACCCGCTGGGTATTTTCATAGATTTTTGGTTTTGTTTTATTTCAGATTTCCAACATCTTCATATTTACTTTGGACGGCAGTTACTTCTGGCCGATAATCCAACCTGATACCTCACATGGAAAACAAGACGTCGCTTTTGGAAAGAGAGTTTCGAAAAACTGAGAGCCAACACTTTCTAACTCCTGGAATCAAGTGAACTGCTCAAATGGAAAAACAAAACTACCAGAGAGTGTTGATGGAAATGTGGACCTCTGTTCTATCAACGTGGAGGCTACATTTGGATTGAATCGTTTGGAATCATCATTTCTACTTCAAATTTTCCAATATTAAAAAAAAAAGATATATATTTTTTTTAAATATTGGAAAATTTGGAGTTGAAATGTTGATTCCAAATATATATGTATATAAAACGTGGCACAATGGCGCAGCAGTAGAGTTGCTGTCTCTCGGCACTTGCAGCACCAGAGACCCAGGTTCGATCCCGACCACGGCCGCTGCCAGCACGGAGTTTGTACGTTCTCCCCGTGACCTACGTGGGTTTTCTCCGGGATATTCGGTTTCCTCCCACACTCCAAAGACATGCAGGTTTGCAGGTTAATTGGCTTGGTATAAATGTAAAATTGTCCCTTGTATGTGTAGGATAGTGTTAATGTGTGGGGATCGCTTGTCTGTGCAGACTCGGTGGGCCGAAGGGCCAGTTTCCGCGCTGTATCTCTAAACTAAACTGAACTAAATATAGATGTCCAGAAATAAGCCCGAAAATTGTTATGTGATTCCTGATCATCATCGTGCATTGGCTGTATATCATAAAATGTGGCTTTTTCCAACGTACTTTCTGTAGAGAGTATGTGGAAAATGAACCTCATGGTAGATAAAGCCAGATAAGTGAGTTTACAGATCAGTGCCACATAATCCTAGAGAGTCGAAACAAAGAACTGCAGATGCTGGTTAATACACAAAAGTGCTGGAGTACCTCAACGAGACAGGCAGCACTTCGGAGAGCATGGATAGGTGGCGTTTCAGGTCGAGACCCTTCTTCAGACTGATTGTAGCGGGGGGGGGGGGGGGGGGGGGGGTAAAACCCGGAAAAGGGGGAAAGGCAAGACAAAGTGTGGCAGGTAGTCACAGGCTAGGGGAATGTGTATGGTCATAGGAGGTAGGAGAAGAATTAGGCCAAGTCAAGTGAGTTTATTGTCATGTGTCCCTGATAGGACAATGAAATTCTTGCTTTGCTTCAGCACAACAGAACATAGTAGGCATTTACTACAAAACAGATCAGTGTGTCCATATACCGTAATATAAATATATACACACATTAGGTATGTTGCAAAACGTACCTGAAGCGTCGCTGAAAATCTGTCCCAGCGCGTGTGCGCGATTTTGGCGCCGTTTAGAGGGGGGCGGGTTTAAAACGCGATTTTCCCTAGGCTGTTCAAATCGAGGTTTTTCAGCCTAGTTAATTATTAACGAAAAATCGCTGGAAGATTCCCTCGCTTGAGCTATTATTAGTTTTAAGGGCTTTATTTAATTATTATAGTAGGTTAAAAATTAACCTCTAAACCCCCGACCGCTGACAACGGGCCAGATCTCATACAGGGGAAAACGGAAGGTAGGCTGTTTATTTTTACGTTAAAAAGGGCTTCTTAAGATCCCTTTATACAAAGTTTAATGTTGCGAGTAGCTCATTTTGGGCCCATTATATCCCGCAGTATTTTTCTGGGCATTTGAGGCACAAATCTACCGCAATGTGAACGTTCTAAACCAGCGCGTTCACAGGATCCCACTAGAAAGCTGATTTAAATGGACTTTAATTTACAGCAATTAAACACTAAATTCCTTCCATTTGGCCTATAAATTAATGTAAATGAGATTTAAAAATCATGTTTTATTGTGAATTGTTTGTGAATATTATTTGGACACTTAGGCTATTTAAAAATGTTAATCATTTATTAAGAAATGGATAGATGTTTAGATCTAGTAATTGAAGTTTGAAATTAGCTACAATTAGGTAACTAACTAATTATATGCTTTAATTTCAGGTGGTCCAAGTAAGATTATTTTATATTTGTTTCAGAATGCTTCAATCAATGATAACTGAAAATTTCATTCAGTTCTCTTAATTTTTAAGAAAGTTATGGGCTTTTGACTGTCCACGATCACAGCTTTTTTGTTACGTCCATAGAAAATCAATAGGGAACAAGATGCTCATTTCCGAGTATGAAAATGGTCATAACTTTTTATATACATGAGATATGAAAGTGAATTAGGTGTCAAATTAAACTTCTTTTTATGCTTTATCTGATGGGATAAATTACAGACTTGATTTTTAAAATCTCAAAATTTTGTGACATTGCTACACACATGAATAAATAAACTGATAAAGTGCAAATAACAGATAATTGGTTATTAATAATCAAAGTTTTGTCCGAGCCAGGTTTAATAGCCTGATGGCTGTGGGGAAGTAGCAATTCCTGAACCTGGTCGTTGCAGTCTTCAGGCTCCTGTACCTTCTAGGTACCTGAAGGTAGCAGGAAGATGGCCCATCAAGTCTACTCCGCCATTCAATCACGGCTGATCTAACTCTCCCTCCTAACCCCATTCTCCTGCCTTCTCCCCATAACCTGTGATACCCGTACTAATCAAGAATCTATCTATCTCTGCCTTAAAAATATCGATTGACTTGGCCTCTACAGCCTTTTGCAGCAATATGTTTTTGACAGGGAGATGGTTGGAACAAAGGCCAGACATAAGAATGAAAAGTATGAGACAGTTTGAAGCCAGAGGGGAGGAAAGTCGTGGGGGGAGGGGAGCAATAGGTGGGAGTTCAAGTGTGGCACAGATGAGGAAAAAGAGGGGGGGGGGAAAGGTAGGGAGGTTGGAAAGGGGAGGAGAGGTTGCCGTGGGTGAGGGGGGGGGGGGGGGGGGGGGGGTTTAGTTGGAGGTTGACCTTAAATTGGAGAATTCAATGTTCGTACCGTTGGGTTACAAGCTACCCGAGCATAATATAAGGTGTTGTTCCTCCAGTTTGGCGCGTGGCCTCACACTGGCAATGGAGGAGACCCAGGACGGAAAGGCCCGTGTGGGAATGGGACGGGCGGGTGAAGATGACCAGCAACCAAGAGATCCAGCAGGCCTTGGTGGACCGAGGGCAAGTGTTCAACGAAACGGTCGTCGAATCTACACTCGGTCTCGTGATGTACACGTGATCTGGAGAATGTGACCAGGTTGTAGCGCAGTTTCACCTTGTTCATCCGAGTGTTCGAAACACTTAGTGGTCTTCCCTCTATCCAATATTTGGGATGTTGGATGGGGTGGAGAAGTCTCCAATAAGGGGACATGGGTAGAAGATAATGCCTATTTCCTTCGCTCCATAGATGCTGCTGCACCCGCTGAGTTTCTCCAGCATTTTTGGGTACCTTCGATTTTCCAACATCTGCAATTCCTTCTTAAACACATGATAGCAGTGCCCTAATTGTCAGACTATGTACTGACAGCAAGGGATATAGACACACCCTCCAACTTCGACAGATGCACCAGAGAAAGTATTTTATCTGGATGCATCGCAGCATGGTTTGGGAACAGCTCCATCCAAGACCGCAAGAAACCGCAGAGTCGTGGACGTAGACCAGACCATCACACACACCAACCTCCCTTCCATTGACTCCATCTACACTTCATGCTGCCTTGGCAAGGTCAGCAGCATAACCAAGGACCAGTCTCACCCCGGTCACTCCCTCTTCTCCCCTCTCTCATCAGGCAAGAGGTAACAGAGTTTTGATAACACACACCTCCAGATTAAGGGATAGTTTCTTCCCATCTATTATCAGGCAACTGAACCATCTTCTCACAAGCTAGAATGCAGTCTCAACCCCACCATCTACAGTAACACCACTGGAGACCTTAAAACTGTCTTTAATCGGACTTTATCGGTCATTATCTTGCACTAAATAATATAGCCTTTATCCTGGATCTGTACACTTTGGACGGCTTGATTGTAATCATGTATGGGCTTGTCGTGGACTGGATAACACACAGGAAACAAAGTTTTACACAGAATACTGGAGTAACTCAGCAGGTGAGGCAGTATTAGATTAGATATAATTTATTGCCACACAGCCAGGCTGGTGGAAATTTGGGTTGTCAGCAGCGATACAATAATAAAGAACACACAACCACAATAAAACTGTAACACAAACATCCACCACAGCATTCATCACTGTGGTGGAAGGCACAACATTTGTCCAGTCCTCCTCCATTTCCCCCCCGTGGTCAGGACCAGAGTCCAGAGTCAGTCCAGGATCGGCTCTTCCTCACCGGAGACCGCGGCTTTAAGTTGTTGTAGGCCGCAGGCCGGCGGTCAAGATTTAAGTCCCCGCCGCAGCCAGAAGCACCGTAGACTGCAGGGCCGGCGGTCGAAGCTCCCCTCCAGGGGTGATGGTAAGTCCATGCCGGACCCGCGGTAGAAGTTGGCCGCGGGCCGGCAGTGATGGCTTCTTCTTCCCCCGGGTCCCCAACGTGAGATCCCGGGCTGTAGACGCCGCACCAGCTGGAGCTCTGCAGACCGCGACTTCAGGCTGCGACTTCAGGCTGCCGGCTGCCCCGGGCCAGCGAAACGGAGCGCTCCCCTCCAGCGAGCCCCATCGAGGGCTCACCCGCTCCACGCCGAGAGTCCACGCTGCGCCCGCCGCTGAAGCCCCGGGCGCGTCACCGGGAAAGGCCGCGCCGATCCTTGATGTTAGGCCACGGGGGAGGCGACCTGGAAAAAGTCGCCTCTCCGTGGACGAGGCGACCGAAGCGGTTTCCCCCTCACCCCCCCACACCACCCCCCACACAAAACACACGAAGAAACATTATCTATAACCATATAACCATAGAACCATACAACAATTACAGCATGGAAACAGGCCATCTCGGCCCTACAAGTCCGTGCCGAACACTTATTTTCCCCTAGTCCCATCTACCTGCACTCAGACCATAACCCTCCATTCCTTTCCCATCCATATACCTATCCAATTTATTTTTAAATGATAAAATCGAACCTGCCTCCACCACTTCCACTGGAAGCTCATTCCACACAGCTGCCACTCTCTGAGTAAAGAGGTTCCCCCTCATGTTACCCCTAAACCTGTGTCCCTTTATTAATCTCTGAAGAGAAGGAATGGGCGACGTTCCAGGTCGGGACCCTTCATCAGTCTGAAGAATGGTCTCGACCCGAAACGTCGCCCATTCCTTCTCTCCATAGATGTTGCCTCACCCGCTGAGTTACTCCGGCATTTTGTGTCGACCTTCTATTTTAAACCAGCATCTGCAGTTCTTTCTTAAAATGAAGCTTTACACTGAAGCTCGGTACACGTGACGAATATAAACCAGACTGACACTAACCGAAACTAAAACAATTCTCCATCTGGGCTCAAGGCCAACAATACTTTTTGCTTTGAAACCAAAATGGGAATAATGCACTGAATTACTTGCACACATCAAGACAAAATAACCTGAGATTAATATATTAACAGAGTAAATTGAAGCAGAAAATAGTTATGACGACATTATCAATGAGTAGGAAGGAACTGCAGATGCTGGTTTAAACCAAAGATAGACACAAAAAGCTGGAGTAACTCAGCGGGACAGGCAGCATCTCTGCAGAGAAGGGTCTGAATAAGGGTCTCAACCCATTCCTTCTCTTCGGAGATGCTGCCTGTCCCGCTGAGTTACTCCAGTTTTTTGTGTCTATCTTGAGATGATCAATAATTGTTTGGCAACTCTCTCTCCATCCCTCCCCCGCCCTTGTTCTCCGACTAGTTCTACTGATTAACATTTTATGTGTCATTCCTAGCTGTCACTGTATGTCATGTTGTCACTTGCGGGCGGAGCACCATTGCAAATTCCTTGTATGTGAATACTTGGCCAATAAACTTATTCAGTCATTCATTCATTCATTAAATATTACTGATTATATGCAGCATTGGCTCCTTCCCCTCAGCTGACAATAAACCATTCTACGTTTCCTTTATCCTCCTCTTTGATCTGTCATTATCACACTTCACCCTTCTATATTTCGAGACTCCCTCTCCCCTGGCTCTGTCTGAAGAAGGGTCTCGATCCGAAACGTCACCCATTCCTTCCCTCCAGAGATGCTGCCTGTCCTGCTGAGTTGCTCCAGCATTTTATGTCTATTATCAGTAACTGTTTGGCAGTTCGGCGAGAAAGCCATCAATATTGGCCAGGAATCTAATATCACTTAACACAAGGCATCGACACACATTCAGTACCGCTTTGGTGCTAAATGAGTTGGTTCCTTCTGGCAAAGTATTCAAATGCAATGCATGCCATTTTAAACTGGGCTCAATTATTTATTGGTAAAACACATGAGGATAAAGATCCCGACGATAGACCCAAAATGCTGGAGTAACTCAGCAGGACAGGCAGCATCTGTGGAGAGAAGGAATGGGTGACGTTCCGGGTTGAGACCCTTCCATCTGTCTGAAGAAGGGTCACGACCCAAAGCTTCCTCCATTCCTTCTCTCCAGAGATGCTGCCTGTCCCGCTGAGTTACTCCAGCATTTTGTGTCTATCTTCGCTTTAAAGCAGCATCGATAGTTCATAGACACATAGACAAATAGGTGCAGGAGGCGGCCATTCGGCCCTTCGAGCCGGCACTGCCATTCAATACCGATCATGGCCGATCTTCATTCCTTCCTACACAGGGTAAAGATCCGGTCTTGTGCTCACCTCTCTTCCCCTCCCCTCCTCGCCAAACAACTCTTGGCGAAAAAACAATCCCTTTTTCGCACAAAAAAAGCAGCAACTCAAAAAACTAATTAACGTTCAAATGGGCCGTTCCCCCCCTCCACCCGCCTTGTCGCGGGGGCCGGCCCAACAAACAAAGAGAACATGGCGTTCTCCCTGATAGAAACCAACAGTTGGTGAGAGACTTGAAATGAGTGCAGGGATACTGTTTGCCTAGAGTATGCCTGAGGATCAAGGCCGTCTGACTTTCTGCAGAGTGAGTCTGTCAGCTGGCATCTTGCGGTAATTGCTTCCCATGGTAGGCCCCAGCGAGCCGGGGAAAAGAATACTCTCATCAACACCAGAATCAATTTCGCAGTGACTGAATTGTAATTGTTTCATGAGCGTCGTCGACTTGTTGCGCGGGCCTGAAAAATGATCCGGAGTGTGATTGGCACTCATTGACCTGGGATTTAGAAGGAAGGGTTTCCTTATTCATTGTTGCAAAGCAGGCTAATCCTCTCCAGAGCCTGCAAACCCATCTGTTCAAACCCAGGCCGAGTTATGCTCCTTTCTCTACCTTCCTCTCATATCATACTCTGTTAGCGGAGAAGAAGAATAGAACGCCATGCCCAGCATGTCACGATATTAGGGCGACTATTGCACTGTGGCGGAAGCAAAAATAATAATAATTTGAGGAACTTGGTTTCACTGTCCTGGCTTGAGTCTTAATTCAGTTATGCAAACCACATTTTTTTTTTTTGTGTGTTCGCTGGAAGTATTTTTCTTCTGCCTGATGAATGCTCATTATCCTCAGTCCCACTGTACATACTGGGCCTGGCATAATCAAAGCCTGAGGGTACGTATTAATTATCCTTTTGAATAGCGATGAAATATTAAAAAGATCCTCTTTATACTCACATCATCAGCAGATGAAACAAAGCCCTGCACAGCTTGTGAAGAACAGAGCACATGTGTTCTTACATCTGTTCAGGATATTTCGGGCTGACGCCCGCTAAGGCATGTCCATGTTTTAAATGTCAACATTCACTATAACCAGGTACAAGTGTTTCAATAAAGGCCTCTTTAACCTGCCGTCCGTGGCCAGTTCAGTCGCGTTATGGGGCTCCAGCGGTTGCCTTGGTTACCGCCGTTGGGGCCTTGCGTAGGCTGGAGGCCCGGTGCCTCGAACCTGCCTGAGAGGTGAAGGGGACAACCGGGGTGACTGTGGTGGGAGGAACAGGAGGGGGAGGGGGAGAGGGGGGGGTGTTTTACCTCACGCACCCTCGAGGCCGGCTGCAGGAGAGGCCACTCCACAGAGAAGGCCGGGCATGGAGAGGGACGACAGTTCACGGGATTGATGGTAAAATGGTGCCAAAATGGCGCCTCTTGCATTCGGGCTGCTCTGTGCAAATTGCACTAACTGGGGGCGAGTGTGTTGATGTACAGGGTTAGTCTTGAGGATCTGCATACAAAAAAAATTAATCTCACTGTGCAGGAAGGATCTGCAGATGCTGGTTTGGATCGAAGATAGACACAAAAATCTGGAGTAACTCAGTGGGACAGGCAGCATCTCTGGGGAGAAGGAATGGGTGACGTTTCGGGTCCAGACCCTTCTTCAGACTCACTGTACCTGGTACAGGTGACAATAGAGAAATCGTTGACCATTGATGTTTCTCCCTCCACCTTCACCCTCAAGCTCCTTGGCATTGATTCTGGGCAGCCTCCCATCTCCTTTACATCAACGAGACCAAGCGTAGAGTGGCACGGCGGCACGGTGGCGCAGCGGTAGAGTTGTTGCCCCACAGCGCCAGAGACCTGGGTTCAATCCTGACTGCAGGTGCTGTCTGTGGGGAGTTTATACGTTCTCCCCGTGACCCGTGTGTGTTTTCCCCGGGTGCTCTGGTTTCTTTCCACATTCCAAAGACGTGCAAGTTCGTGGGTTGATTGACTTTGGTAATGATTGTAGTTGTACCTAGTGCGTCGGATTGTGCTAGTGTGCAGGGATCGTTGGTTGGTGCAGACTCGCTTGGCCGAAGGGTCTGTTTTCATTCTCTATCTGTAAAAAAAAACTAAATATAAAGAATTAGTGACCATTTCGCAAACATTTTTGCTTGTTCCTCGGAAGTCTACTGGATCTCCCAGTTGCGAATCAGTCTAACTCCCCTTCCTATTCCCAGACTGACCTTTCTGTCCTGGGCCTCCTCCACTGCCAGAGTGAGGCCACACACAAACTGGAGGAACAGTACCTTGTATTAGACAATAGACAATAGACAATAGACAATAGACAATAGACAATAGACAATAGGTGCAGGAGTAGGCCATTTGGCCCTACGAGCCAGCACCGCCATTCAATGTGATCATGGCTGATCATCCCCAATCAGTTCCCCGTTCCTGCCTTCTCCCCATATCCCCTGACTCCGCTATCTAAAAAACCCTATCCAGCTCTCCCTTGAAAGTATCCAGAGAACCGGCCTCCATCGCCCTCTGAGGCAGAGAATTCCACAGACTCACAACTCTCTGGGTGAAATAGTGTTTCCTCATCTCCGTTCTAAATGACTTACCCCTTATTCTTAAACAGCGGCCCCTGGTTCTGGACTCCCCCAACATCGCGAACATGTTTCCTGCCTCCAGCGTGTCCAAGCCTTTAATATTCCGCTTGGGTAGCTTGCAATCTCACGTTATGAACATTGTATTTTCAATTTGGTTAACTCCCCACCCAATTGCATTTTCTCTTCTTTTATTTGCTTTTGGAGGGAATGAAATCAGACGGGAAAGCACATGGGGACAGATTAAAATGGGGACAGATGGGACATGTTGGTCGGTGTGAGCAAGTTGGGCTGAAGTGTCTGTTTCCATGCAGTATGACTATGATCTTTTTCTTCTTATCGAGTCCACATACAAGATTAGAAGTTGTTCAGCCAGAGCTGAACACACATCTTGGCATCAGCACACAATGGTGTCTGTCTTGTCACTTCTTGTGCTTCTTGTGCGTGGTGGTGGTGGATAAATTGGTGGAAACAGGGCCGCGACGTGAACGCTCTTTCCTTGACCCTTGACTCTATGATAACTTATTGTTCGCCTTTCCCGGAGACGTGCCCGGGGCTTCAGCGGCGGGCGCAGCGTGGACTCTCGGCGTGGAGGGGGTGAGCCCTCGCTGGGGCTCGCTGGAGGGGAGCGCTCCGTTTCGCTGGCCCGGGGCAGCCGGCAGCCTGAAGTCGCAGCCTGAAGCCGCGGTCTGCAGAGCTCCAGCTGGTGCGGCGTCTACAGCCCGGGATCTCACGTTGGGGACCCGGGGGAAGAAGAAGCCATCACTGCCGGCCCGCGGCCGACTTCTACCGTGGGTCCGGCATGGACTTACCATCACCCCTGGAGGGGAGCTTCGACCGCCGGCCCTGCAGTCTACAGTGCTTCTGGCTGCGGCGGGGACTTTAAATCTTGACCGCCGGCCTGCGGCCTACAACAACTTAAAGCCGCGGTCTCCGGTGAGGAAGAGCCGATCCTGGACTGACTCTGGACTCTGGTCCTGACCACGGGGGGGAAATGGAGGAGGACTGGCCAAATTTTGTGCCTTCCACCACAGTGATGAATGCTGTGGTGGATGTTTGTGTTACAGTTTTATTGTGGTTGTGTGTTCTTTATTATTGTACTGCTGCAGACAACCCAAATTTCCACCAGCCTGGCTGTGTGGCAATAAATTATATCTATCTATCTATCTATCTATCTATCTATCTATCTATCTATCTATCTATCTATCTATCTATCTATCTATCTATCTATCTATCTATCTATCTATCTATCTATCTATCTATCTATCTATCTATCTATCTATCTATCTATCTATCTATCTCTGTTCTCGTTGTTGAATCTAACGCGTCTGCAAAACTGCAGCAAATAAGATTTTATTTGTTCCACTCCGTACCTGGCGCATATGATGAATTAATACTCCTGATGTTTGGATGGACATTGTGTTTCACTCCTGAAATTCATTCTCATGGTTGAAAGAACTGAATTTCAAAGGAGAGAACCCACATCTATTTAATGAATTTGTAGGTTAAAATATGGGGAGGCAAAGCATGATCGTGTATCTTTTCTCCTTTTGTTTCTTTCAGGAGATTTAATTTCAGGAGGTCTTTAAAATCTTTAATGATTTAGAGTCATAGAGTGAGAATGTGAGGAAACAAAGAAATGCAGGTACTGGTTACTACACAGAAGGGACACAAAGTTTTGGAGTATCTCAGCAGATCAGGCAGCAACATGGATAGGTGACGTTTCAGATCACGACCCTGAAGATGAGTTAATTTTCCTCTGTAAAATTCCCCCTAGTGTGTCGGGAGTGGATGAGAAAATGTGACAACACAAGACTAGTGGATTGCCACCTTGTCGTGGTGGAGAAGCTTGTGTGGACCTGAGATCCTGAGAGCGATGCCGTGTGGAGCTATGCTCCTGGTAGGGCCACCCATGGCGGTAAGGTCGAGGGGGAGGTCTCTGATAAAGAGCAATCCAACCAAGACCTCAACGGTGGAACAGGCGGAGAACAATGACTGACCTTAGTGGAGCGTCACAACGCCTGGGAAGGCGGATGAAGGCTGCGGCAGAAAAGGGTCTCCGGTCGTCTTGAACTCCATGCCACTGGATCCTGACCCAGATATGTCAAGGACCGTGGGGTGGCTGTCTGTGCACCAGTCTCCCTTTGTTAAATAAAGTCACGCACAGGCGTCCTCCTTATAGGGAATAGCACCCTGGAGCCACCCATGGTCAGCCACGACCGAAGGGGGCCTAAGAACAGGGAGCAGGTGAACAATGGTTGGTGTGGACTTGTTGGGCTAAAGGGCGTGATTCAATGTTGCATCTCCAAATTGAATGGAAAAAGGATACCAGATGGGGGAATATAGTGTTACAGCATTATAGCAGTACAGTTACGGAGAAAGTGCAGATATTTCTAAAGTGCAAGGCCTGTAATGAGGTCTCGAGACTACACCATTCGCTTCTGCAAGAACCATTCTGTAGTTTGATGACAGTGGAGAAGATGCTGTTGCTGAATCTCACGGTACATGCTCTAGATCCAAAAGTCACATCTCAAAATAAACTGAGATAAGAAGAAATCTTCTCTCTCCATGATTAATTAATCATTTTCATGTTCCATCCAAGAAATTCATGAACCCCGTGGGCGGCACGGTTGCGCGACGATACAGTTGGTGCCTTACAGCGCCAGAGACCAGGGTTCAATCCTGACTATGGGTGCTGTCTATACGGAGTTGTACATTCTCCCCGTGACTGCATGGGCTTCCCCCAAGGTGCTCCGATTTCCTCCCACATGCCAAAGTCTTTACAGGTTTTAAGGTTAATCGGCTTAGGTTGAAATTGCAAATTGTCCCTAGCGCGTAGGATAATGTTAGTGTACGGGGATCGCTGGTCGGCACGGACTCAGAGGCCGAAGGGCCTGTTTCAGCGCTGTAACTCTAAAACTTTAACTAAAAACCTAAAGCTCATTCATTGGAGTTTAATTATGATTAATATTGGATATTAAAAGGAATCAAGGGATATTATGGCAAAGTGGCGCTGAAATAAATAATCTATCATAATCTCATAATCTTACTGAATGGTAAAATGCAGAATGGCGAGGTCTTGCTTTTGATCTCCACTTTCCTGTGTCCTTACAAGAGCTTGGGGGGGGGGGGGGGGGGGGAGGGGGAATTTCAGAACTTGGACTGATTTACTTTGCAATTACAGAGACCTCCGAAGGTTATAGAGAAAGAAAAGTGCTGGAGTTGAGAGTTGGGAGGCTAAGGAGAGCGCTTTCAAAAATTGGGTAGAAATTAACATCAATTTCTTAATTAGGAGCAACTGTGCAAAAAATGGTGAATGGGTGAATGGTAGTGTGAGTTAGGTAGTAGTAGTAATAGCCCCCCTTCGGTCATGACTGGTCATGGGTGATGCATCCTGGTCAGATGCAAGCCTGGGCGATCGATGTCATATGGAGGACAGGCTGTTGCCCATGCAGCACGTCCCCCCTCTCCACGTCACTGATCGATCCAAAGGAACAGCGGGGCCGTTACAGTTTGGCACCAGCGCCGTCGCAGGAGCTGCCAGAGCGAGGTTGTAGACAACGACGAACTGCCTTAGGGGCTCCGACTCCGGATTTTCTTGACGTTTACTCCTGGAGCCTTTTCCATGACTGGATATGGCCACAAGGCAGTGGAGGTTTTAAATCAGAGTTTTCCCTCTCCTTCCCAGGCTGTTTTTATTTCAATTATTAGACCTATTTTAGATATGGTAATTTTAATTTTTAAATGTATTTATTCTGTTTTTATTAACTGCACTGACGGGAACTGATTGAGAAACAATTTTTTGTTTAATCTGTGTATGTAAGTACTCAATTAAAATGACATTAAAGTAAATACTGAATACTGATACTGATGAGCCCCACCTAACAGCAACAATTTTTTAGATATAAAAAATGTACTGGTGTAACTCAGCGGGTCAGGCAGTATCATACTGAAGATGGTCCCGACCCAAAGCGTCGCTTCTCCATGTCCTCCAAAAATGCTGCCTGACCCGCTGAGTTACTCCAACACTTAGTGGGATTTTTTGTAACACGGCACCTGCAGTTCCATTTGTCTCAATGTATAGGTGTCATTAGTTTGGAAATGTCAGGCAGGAGTTTTATGATACCGAGTTTAGAGGGGGAAAAAAGGTATTTGTAACAGTTGAAATGAACTAGAGGCTGCGTACAAAATCATGAGAGGAATAGATCGGGAAAGCACACACAGAGTTTCTTGCTCAGAGTAGGGGAATCGAGAACTAGAGGACATTGGTTTAAGGTGAGGGGTGAAAGATTTAATAAGAACCTGAGGGGTAAATTTTTTCACAGAGGGCGGTGGGTATGGAACGAGCTGCCAGAGGAGGTAGTTGAGGCAGGGACTATCCCAATGTTTAAGAAATATTTAGACAAGTACAAGGGTTGGTCGGTGTGGGCATGTTTGGCTGAAGGGCCTGTTTCCATGCATATTGGCTCTATGCCTCAGACTGGTGATATTACAGAAATAAAGTGGTCTTAATCGCAAGTGTAGGCCAGGACTTTTGACTGAGCACTGTTTAGCTGGGTCAGGAGACATTGTAATTCCAGGTCTTGCTTTATGTAACTGGAGATCCCTATGCCTGAGATAGGGTTGCCAACTTTCTCACTCCCAAATATTGACAAAAGGTCAAAATACGGGACAAATTCCCGACGGCAATTCGTTGACCGACTCGGTCGTGGCTGGGTGAATGATGAGTTGGCCCGGGTGCTGGAGTGCGCACAAAGAACAGCCGGCGGGCCAGTTCAGGAGTTTTGGCTTGGGCCGCGAGCAACGTCGCGCGCAAAGTCGGGCGCCCCATCCAACTCATGAACCGATGATCGGCCATGAGAAGGAGGGGTGGTGATGGTGTCGGCGGTAAGCGAAGGTTGGAAGGTCGGACAATTGGCCGGGCTGACAACCGATGGGGCCACGGGCGAGGCGCTGCTGCTGCTGTTGCTGCTGCTGCTGCTGCTGCTGCCGCACTCCATGGGCTGCACTCCGTCGGGACGGGTGAGGCGGGGACAGACGCAGCGCTCCAACCCAACAGTCCCCTCGACCCGAGTAGTAGCAGTCAAATACGGGACAATGGCTCAAACCAATTTAGCCCAATATACAGGATGTTGGGACAGTTGGCAACCCTAGCCTGCGAGCACTTGTAACTGAGTAGTCCAGCAGAGCACCATCTAAACCAGGGAAGCATCTCTTAAAGAGAGCCGGTGGCAGTTTTGCTTGTTACAGCTCACTGGAAACAGGCTCTTGTCAAAGGGATATCAATCCCAGGCCCCGAGCACAATGTGAGGAGAGTTTTAGTGACTTCAAAGAGCAGCAGGGCTGCGTGCTGCTCTTCATCTTTCCCTCTCTGTCAATAGCAGCTGCCGATGATCTGTTCACGCCCTCCATTGGCTCTTGCAGAAGCTTCCAACCCTCCATCACCTTCTTCTCCATTAATCACTCGCTCCAGCATTTCTCATTCCAAACACACGCTCCGGTCATCTCCAGATAAGGACTGGTTCTCTCTCCTCAGGTGCACATTCATCCACTCGCTCTCATTTCACGCCTGCCTGCCATCGGGAAGACAGTAGGTACATGAGTATGTGGCTGTATGGTAATACGAATATCACTGGACCTTGATTACACGTGACAATAAAAGACCCTTGAAACCTTGGAAACCTTTGAGCCTGAAACCCACAACGTCCAGGTTCAGGAGCAGCTTCTTCCCTACGGCCATCAGGCATTAAACACTACATCTCCAAATAGGCTCTGAAGATAGACACAAAACGCTGGAGTAACTCAGCGGGCCAGACAGCATCTCTGGAGAAAAGGAATAGGTGGCGTTCCGGGTCCAAAAATACTTTAAACTGGAAAGACTTAAGGGTCTGTCCCACGAGCATGCGACTCCATGCAGCAAGCGCGACCTAACGTGGTCGCTTGAGCCGGACGGCCTCGCGGGGCCGGTCCCACTTCGATCGCCGGAGCTGTATGAAGTTGTGCGGAGCTGGTCCCGACATCGCGCGGGGCTTCGAAAAACTGACTGTTCAAAAATTCCGCGCGGCAACGGCCTGCCGGCCCGCAGACGCCTCAATGCCATATGCACCGCCTCGACGGGCATACGCAGCGTCTCGACACCGGACGCAGCGTCTTGACACCGTACGTGACACGCGAACTTCCCGCGGACTTCGCTCGAACTTCACATCACTCTCGACCTCCGCGCATCCCCCGCTTCCGGTTTGGTCACGCTCGCCGCATGCAGGCGCATGCTGGTGGGACAGGTCCTATACGGGGATGACTCGACCTCCGCGTGGCCCCTGCATGGCCACCGTTTCCGGTTTGGTCGCGCTCGCCGCATGCAGGTCGTATGCTCGTGGGACAGGCCCTAAGAGACATTATTTTTGACTTTGCACTACTATTGCCCATTTATTTGACTGTTTGTTCATTTTATATATTTACTAAACTTTTGTTGTTGTTATTTATTATGGTGTTTACAGAGTAATACGTTTATGTAGATGATGTGCCGCTGCAAGTAAGAATTTAATCTCCTGAACCTTCTGAATTTTGTAGTCGGCAGAGCGGTATTTTCTGCATATCGCCAACTTGGACAATTTAACATTTTTATCAAGCCAATTAACCTACAAATCTGTGGAGGCACGTCTTTGGAGTGTTGGAGGAAACCAAAGATCTCGGAGAAAATCCACGCAGATCACGGGGAGAACTTACAAACTCCATACAGACAGCACCCGTAGTCGGGATCGAACCCGGGTCCCTGGCGCTGCATTTTTGCTGTAAGGCAGCAACTCTACCGCTGTGCTACTGTGACTGATCTTGGGACATATGACAATTAAACACTCTTTACTCTTGATTCTTGACTCTTTGTCCTTATTTTACGTGGGTAAGTTATTTTACCTTGCATTTACAAAATCTAAAACTGTTTGATTAACCTCTATGTGCTCGGGGCCATATTTTAAATGCAAGGCTCAGTTAAGAGACCTAGATGGTGTAGTGCAAGTGAAATGTTTGTGGCTGCAGGAGTCAATATGTCACAAACTGTCTTAAGAAATGTTATGTATAAATTTAATTTGGCAGGTTAATGACTCTGAAAATGAAATCATTTTGGCCTTATCAAAGGTAGATGAAAAGCTGGAGAAACTCAGCGGGTGAGGCAGCATCTATGGAGCGAAGGAATGGGTGACGTTTTGGGTCGAGACCCTTCTTCAGACTGATGTGAAGGTGGCCTTATCAAACATAAGGTTTAACACTACACGCCACCAATCCCAGCTGTGGAGACATTGGTACAGTTGTCTCGTTGGTGGACACTGATTTTTTTAAATTCTTGTTCTTAAACCATGAACTGTGCTTTCGTATATAATTTATGGTGCATTTATATGCAATTTATTCTACGTGTAGTCTTGTCTTTTATCTGGACCTCGCGTCTGTAATAAATAGTAAGTAATAAATAGTAAAATAGTTCCACGGTACTCGTTCATTCCAAGAGTTCTCCCGAGTTTGCCCTGATTCGAACTCGGAGATTTACGGTAATGGCCACTCGTCGGTACTCGGTACTCTCGTGAACATGTTGAAAAATCTTCCCGAGTCTTCCCGTGCTTACCTGCCGTTAGAGAGTCTTCCCGAGTACCTGCCGTTAGCGTTACGAGCCGCTGAGAGATGTCCCCGAGCTCTGACGTACCCGCTACGTTCATTCTCCGTGCTTACCACGAGTTTGATTTTTTTTAAACTCGGGAGAGCTCTTGGAATGGACTCGTACGGTGGGACAGGGCTTTAAGTAAAGTGCCTCGGCAAGGCTACCAGCATAATATAACAATTACCAGCATAATATAGCAACCATATAACAATTACAGCACGGAAACAGGCCATCTCGGCCCTTCTAGTCCGTGCCGAACACTTACTCTCACCTAGTCACGGGCCCGACTCACCCTGGTCATTCCCTCTTCTCCCCTCTCCCATCAAGCAGGAAGCACAGAAGCTTGAAAATGCAGGCCCCCTGATTCAGGGCCAGTTTATTCCCAGCTGTTATCAGACAACTCTCGTCAGCTGGAGTGGGGCCCTGACCTCCCATTTACCTCATTGGAGACCTTTACACAATCTTTAATCAGTATTTATCGGACTCCAATGTTATATCTTGCACTGAATGTTGCACCCTTTATCTTTTATCTGTACACTGTGGATGGCTTGATTATATTCATAGAAACATAGAAAATAGGTGCAGGTGTAGGCCATTCGGCCCTTCGAGCCTGCACCGCCATTCAATATGATCATGGCTGATCATCCAACTCAGTATCCTGTACCTGCCTTCTCTCCATACCCCCTGATCCCTTTAGCCACAAGGGCCACATCTAACTCCCTCTTAAATATAGCCAATGAACTGGCCTCAACTACCTTCTGTGGCAGAGAGTTCCAGAGATTCACCACTCTCTGTGTGAAATTTTTTTTTCTCATCTCTGTCCTCAAATATTTCCCCTTTATCCTTAAACTGTGACCCCTTGTTCTGGAATTCCCCAACATCGGGAATAATCTTCCTGCATCTAGCCTGTCCAACCCCTTAAGAATTTTGTAAATTTCTATAAGATCTCCCCTCGATCTTCTAAATTCTAGTGAGTACAAACCGAGTCTTTTCTCTGACTGGACAGCACATCAAACAAAGCTTTTCCCTGTACCTCGGTACACATGAAAATAACAAACAAAACTAAGGTAAACTAATAATTCTGCCTCACATCTCCTAGTTTACATAAGCTCTCGGGGTAAACAGTCAGAACCTTTCTCTCAGTGTGCAAATATCAAAGACTGGAGGACGTAGCTTTCGGTTGAAAGGGGGGGAACGTTTAAAGGAGACATGTGTGGCAAGTTTATTACACAGTGGCGGTGGGTGCCTAGAAGCTGTTGCCAGAGGTGGTGGTGGAGGCAGATATGATAATGGCACTTAAGAAGCTTTTGGAGAGGCACATGGTTATGCAGTGAATGGAGCACTATGGATTATGTATAGGCATGTGAGATCAGTCCATCTTGGCATTGTATTGGGTATGGACATTGTGGGCCGAAGGGCCTGTCCCTGTGCTGTTCTGTTGTATGATCTATGAAGAAAGTGCTCCCTTCTTATCCAGAGTGGCCTTTTTGTGACTCCTGGTTCCATCAATAGTTGATGCTGAACTGTCCTCTGAAATGGCCTGTGGTAGTCAATAATGGAAAATGAACGAAATACAAGGAGCTGTTGATGCTGGCTTAAAAGCATCTTAAGCCTGTAGACTGCAATGCTGATGGTCTGAAGAAGGGTGCCGACACTAACTGTCACCCATTCACGTTTTCCTGCGATCATCCTTACAGCTCGGTGACCAGAACTGCAAACTGTACTCCAAATGTACTGCAGGAAACATGTCCCCGATGTTGGGGGGAGTCCAGAACCAGGGGCCACAGTTTAAGAATAAGGAGTAAGCCATTTAGAATGGAGACGAGGAAACACTTTTTCTCACAGAGAGTGGTGAGTCTGTGGAATTCTCTGCCTCAGATGGATGCTCTCAAGGGAGAGTTAGATAGGGCTCTTAAAAATTGCGGAGTCAGGGGATATGGGGCGAAGGCAGGAACGGGGTACTGATTGGGGATGATCAGCCATGATCACATTGAATGGCGGTGCTGGCTCGAAGGGCCGAATGGCCTACTCCTGCACCTATTGTCTACTGTCTACTGTCTTTTGTCTATTGTCAAATGCGGTCTCGTGAACAACTTGTCCACTTGCGACCTAACATCCTGACTCTTGTGCCCAGGTCTCTCTGATCAATGAAGGTAAGTGTGAAAAACGTCTTGTTCACTGTCTGCAAAAGGATCCCGATCTGAAGCGTCGTCTGTCCATTTCCCTCCATAGTTGCTGCCGGACCCACTGAGTTTCTCCAGCAGTTTGCCTTTCTATACCACCTTCTGTGGCGACCTTAAGGGTGGCACAGTTGGCTCAATGGCAAAGCTGCTGCCTCACCACGCCTGAGATCCTGGTTCGATCCTTACTACAGGTGCTGTCTATACGGAGTTTGCACGTTCTCCCTGCGACTGCGTGGGGTTTCCCCGGGTGCTCCGGTTTCCTCCCACATTCCAAAGACGAGCAGGTTTGTGGGTTAATTGGCTCCTGTAAATCATCCCTAGTGTGTGGGATAGAACTAGTGTAGGGTGATCGTTGGTCGGCGCAGGCTCGGTTGGCCGAAGGGCCTGTTTCCACGCTGAAGCTCTAAAACTATGTACTTGTACCATTAGGTCTCTCTGTTCTATAACTCTCACCGGGGCAACTACCATTCACTGTGTAAGTCTTGCCGTGGTTTAGCTTTCCGAAACGCAACACTTCACACTTGCCCGAGTTGAATTCCATCTGCTATTACTTGGCCCACTATGTTAAATAGAAACCATTGCCAGTGACTAAAGAATGGATAACAAACATGGATGAAGTTTAGGTGATTGGCAAAGACCCAGCGATAACATGAAAGGAAACATCTCTTTGTACAGAGAGTGGTTCGAATTTGGAAGACAATGCCTGTTCGCATTGTGGCGGCAGCCACCAGTTGACAACAAGATTGCATGAATACTTGAAGTGGAAACTATGCAGGAATAAGGGATGGTGGAGGAATTGTACCAATACTCCACTCATGGTCTGGAGGGCTGCAGTAAAGATGCTTTAATTTAATTTAAATCTTTAATTTGAAAGATGAATGTATGTTAAAATCAGCTTCAGGGAGTGCGGAAAAGGTTGCATTAATCCCGAAATCTCTTTAAACTAAACGCCAGCATGGGCGGCAGGCACGGTGGCACAGTGGTAGAGTTGCATAGAAACATAGAAACATAGAAATTAGATGCAGGAGTAGGCCATTCGGTCCTTCGAGCCTGCACCACCATTCAATATGATCATGGCTGATCATCCAACTCAGTATCCTGTACCTGCCTTCTCTCCATACCCCATGATCCCCTTAGCCACAAGGGCCACATCTAACTCCCTCTTAAATATAGCCAATGAACTAGCCTCAACTACCTTCTGTGGCTGAGAA
Organism: Amblyraja radiata; assembly: GCF_010909765.2. Classification (NCBI taxonomy): domain Eukaryota; kingdom Metazoa; phylum Chordata; class Chondrichthyes; order Rajiformes; family Rajidae; genus Amblyraja; species Amblyraja radiata. The sequence continues at coordinate 98,646,165 of NC_045961.1, forward strand.
TTCCACAGATTCACCACTCTCTGTGTGAAAAATGATTTTCTCATCTCGGTCCTAAAAGAATTTCCCCTTATCCTTAAACTGTGACCCCTTGTTCTGGACTTGCCCAACATCGGGAACAATCTTCCTGCATCTAGCCTGTCCAACCCCTTAAGAATTTTGTAAGTTTCTATAAGATCCCCCCTCAATCTTCTAAATTCTAGCGAGTACAAGGCGAGTCTATCCAGTCTTTCTTCAAATGAAAGTCCTGACATCCCAGGAATCAGTCTGGTGAACCTTCTCTGTACTCCCTCTATGGCAAGAATGTCTTTCCTCAGATTAGGAGACCAAAACTGTACGCAATACTCCAGGTGTGGTCTCACCAAGACCCTGTACAACTGCAGTAGAAGGACATTATAGCCATAGAGGGAGTGCAGAGAATGTTGCACCATGACTGCTAACGTATCATTCGCCTTCTTCACTGATGCTTCACTTGTTGCTTAGAGCACTGACAGTGCTAGAGACATGAGTTTGATCCTGGCTACGGCTGCTTTCTGTATGGGGTATGAATGTTCTCCCCATGACCTGCGTGGGTTTTCTCCGGGATCTCCGGTGTCCCCCCCCCCCCCCCCCTCACTCCAAAGACGTACAGGTTTGTAAATCAATTAGCTTGGTATAAATGTAAAAAATTCTCCCAGTGTGGGGAGGATAGTGTTAATGTGTGAGGATCGCTGGTCGGCGTGGACTTGGCGGGCAGAAGGGCCTGTTTCCGCGCTGTATCTCTAAACTTTAAACTAATCTAAGCTAAGGGTGTGTGGGAATGTTGCATTAATCCCAAAGTCTTTTTAATCTAATCACCTCGTGGGCGGCTGTGGATGCTGTTAATTGATATTCTTAAGGCGGAGACTGACAGGTTCTTGATTAGTACGGGTGTCAGGGATTATGGGGAGAAAGCAGGAGAATGTGGTTGAGAGGGAAAGATAGATCAGTCATGAAGTTGACTTGATGGGCCAAATAGCTAATTCTGCTCCTATAACTTATGAAACGATGAACCCTTACTGTAACACATGTTGAGTTTGAGTCTAGTTTGAGGTTAGTTTATTGTCACGTGCACCGAGGGACAGTGAAAAGCTTTTGTCTCGTGCTAACCAGTCAACGGAATGACAATACATGATAACATAGAAACATAGAAAACAGGTGCAGGAGGAGGCCATTTGGTCCTTCGAGCCTGCACCGCCATTCAATGCGATCATGGCTGATCATCTACAATCAGTAACCCACGCCTGCCTTCTCCCAATACCCTTTGATTCCGCTAGCCACTAGAGCTCTATCTAACTCTCTTTTAAATTCATCCAGCGAATTGGCCTCTACTGCCTTCTGTGGCAGAGAATTCCATAAATTTGCACCTCTCTGGGTTAAAAGTTTTTCTCATCTCAGTTTTAAATGGCCTCCCCTTTATTCATAGACTGTGGCCCCTGGTTCTGGACTCTCCCATCATTGGGAACATTTTTCCTGCATCTAGCTTGTCCAGTCCTTTTATAATTTTATACGTTTCTATAAGATCCCCCCTCATCCGTTTAAATTCCAGTGAATACAAGCCCACTCTTTCCAATCTTTCCTCGTATGATAAAACGAGACGTCCACAGTGTACAGATACACGATGAAGGGAATATTGTGAATAACGTTTCATGTAAGATAAAGCCAGTATAGTCCGATCAAAGATGGTCCGAGAGTCTCCAGTGAGGTCGATAATAGCTCAGGACTGCTCCCTCATTGCTGGTAAGATGGTTCAGTCGCCCGATAACAGCTGGAAAGCTGCTCACAATAAACTCACAAAGGAGTGAAATGAGAAACGGTAACTGGCAATTTATCTTTCCAAAGCGTACTTGTTTGAATATGCTGCTAAGGGTGTCAATGTTACTGTACCACCGAGTGGCCAAACATATGGAAGCAATGGGAAAGGAGAGAAGGGCCTTGGTCCAACAAACTTGCCCAACACTCACGTTGCCTTCCACCCACAGCATTGCGATCCCCTGGGACGAGGCAGAACTCGATCACCTCAACAAGTGGAAAAACAAACCTGGAAAATTCTTCTCTCAGCCCCTCAGGCAATTCCAAGGAGAGCACATGGGCCATGTGTTAGCAGTTAGCTCGGTTAGTTTCCCTATGATGCGATCCCTCCCTCAGCCAAGAAACAGTCCATCTCCGTCTTGAAGGTGGACAATCAATGTTCACCTCAAAAACCAGCAATATATTCTTCAGGCTCGCTATGAAATTGGAAGATAAATGTATACAGACCAATGTAATATCACAGCTCAGGTATGCCTGCTATTGATTCAGACCAACCCGCACCGCACAAAACTGTTTATGAAGCTGCATTAATAAATTTAGTTTTGGTTTACTTTACTTTAGGTTGGAGGTACAGCATGGTAACAGGCCCTTCGGCCCACCGAGTCCATGCCGACCAGTGATCCCCACACATTAACACTGTCCTGCACACACTAAGAACACCTTACAATTTTGCTAAGCCAATTAACCTACCAACCTGCACGTCTTCGAAGTGTGGGAGGAAACCGAAGATCTCGGAGAAAGGTCACGGGGAGAACGTACAAACTCTGTACTGACGGCACCCGTAGTCAGGATCGAACTCAGGTCCCTGGCGCTGTAACGCAGCAGCTCGACTGCTGCGCCAACGTGCCATCCTAAAGCTACCACCTTGCACGACTTTGGGATGTGGGAGATGACTGGAGCACCATTGAGGTTAGGATTGGATCCAGGTCACTGGAGATGTGAGGCAGCAACTCTATAAGCTGCACCACTGAATAGTTTAGTTTAGTTTATAGTTTAGTTTAGTTTAGTTTGGTTCAATTTAGTTCAGTATTGCTTAGACAATAGACAATAGACAATAGGTGCAGGAGTAGGCCATTCGGCCCTTCGAGCCAGCACTGCCATTCAATGTGATCATGGCTGATCATCCCCAATCAGTACCCCGCTCCTGCCTTCTGCCCATATCCCCTGACTCCACAATTTTTAAGAGCCCTATCTAGCCCTCTCTTGAAAGCATCCAGAGAACCTGCCTCCACTGCCCTCTGAGGGAGAGAATTCCACAGACTCACCACTCACTGTGAGAAAAATTGTTTCCTCGTCTCCGTTCTGAAGTATAGTGAAAAACTTTTTCTGTTGCATGCTCTCCAGTCAGCAGAAGATTACATATGATTACAATCAAGCCGTCCACAGTGTATAGGATAAAGGGGGTGAGTGAGTATAAAGGACATGTAGGGTAAAGGAAGTAATGTTTATAACAAGATAAAGTCCAGCAAAGTCCACTCTGATGCATCCTGATAAAATGCTTTCTACGTACGGTGCATCTGTAGAAGTTGGTGAGAGTTGGTGAAGACGTGCCAAACTTTCTAAGCCTTCTAAGGAATTTGTGACGTTGGTGTGCTTTCGTGGCCATTGCTTCGGTGTGGCTGGCCCAGGACAAGTTGCTGGTGATATTAACATCGAGGAATTTCTTTAGTCAGAGGGTGGTGAATCAGTGGAATTCTTTGTCACAGAAGGCTATGGAAGCAAAGTCAGGGGATATATTTAAGTCAGAGATAGATAGATTTTGGTCATTCGTTCACTCCCACATTCTTGCTATTGAGGGAGTGCAGCGTAGGGTTACAAGGTTAATTCCCGGGATGGCGGGGCTGTCATATGCTGAGAGAATGGACCGGCTGGGCTTGTACACTCTGGAGTTTAGAAGGATGGGAGGGGATCTCATTGAAACATATAAGATTATTAAGGGTTTGGACACGCTAGAGGCAGGAAACATGTTCCTGATGTTGGGGGAGTCCAGAACCAGGGGCTACAGTTTAAGAATAAGGGGTAAGCCATTTAGAACGGAGATGAGGAAACACTTTTTCACACAGAGAGTTGTGAGTCTGTGGAATTCTCTGCCTCAGAGGGCGGTGGAGGCCGGTTCTCTGGATACTTTCAAGAGGGAGCTAGATAGGGCTCTTAAGGATAGCTGAGTCAGGGGATACAGGGAGAAGGCAGGAACGAGGTACTGATTGGGGATTATCAGCCATGATCACATTGAATGGCGGTGCTGGTTCGAAGGGCCAAATGGCCTACTCCTGCACCTATTGTCTATTGTCTATTGTCTATTCTTAGTTAGTACGGGTATCAGAGGTTATGGGGAGAAGGCAGGAGAATGGGGTTGGGAGGGAGAGATAAATCAGCCATGATTGAATGGTGGAGTAGACTTGATGGGCCGAGTGGCCAAATTCTACTCGTACACTTATGATCTTTTGAACATGAAGCTTGCAACCATGTCTACCTCAATGCCATCAATGTATATCCGCCTTTGCTTCCTGAAATTGATCACAATCTTCCTTGTCTTGCTGACATTGAGGGAAAGTTTGCCGACTTGGCACTAGGTTACGGAGGAGATTGGACTACGGTGGTGTCATCTGAGAATTGGTAAACTCAGTTGTATTTGTATTTGGGTGCACAGTTGTAGGTGGATGAAGCGTAAAGATGGAGTCTGAGAAAATATCCTTGCGGGGGCACCAGTGCTCACAAGTTCACAAGTTATAGGAGTAGAATTAGGCCATTCTGCCCATCGAGTTCACCGCCATTCAATCATGCCTGATCTCTGCCTCCAAATTCCATTTCCCTGCCTTCTCCCCATAACCCTTGACACCCATCCCAATCAAGAAATCAAGTGTTAAGGATTATCCCCCCCTAAACCTTTAGTGAAAGGTTACGTCGATCCGTAAATGTGAATAGTGTGAGTAGGGTATTGTTTTGGTTGGGGACATTCGGATTCCATTTGTGTAAGTGTAGCAAATTAAGTCAGAGAGATTTATGAGTGAGGACATTTGATCCATTGGATCCATTCTGGCCACGCAAAAGCTATTGAAATGAATCCTAGTTCCCTGCTTTTTTAATAAAAGGCTTGGTCAATGTTTCGTAAATACATTGTGGGCTTTTCCTTCCTCAAACATTCAGACAGTTAAACCCCTGTCCCACGGTACGAGTTCATTCCAAGAGTTCTCCCCGAGTTTGTCCTGATTCAAACTCGGAGATTTAGGGTAATGGCCACTTGTCGGTACTCGGGGTTCTGGTGGACATTTTTCAACATGTTGAAAAATCTTCACGAGTCTTCCCGTGATTACCTGCCGTTAGCGAGTCTTCCCGAGTACCTGCCGTTAGCGCTAAGAGACGTCCCCGAGCTCCGACATACCCACTACGTTCATTCTCCATGCTTACCACGAGTTTGAATTTTTTTAAACTCGAGAGAGCTCTTGGAATGAACTTGCACCGTGGGGCAGGGCTATCAGTTCTACACTGGAACCACTTCTCGAGTCATAGTGATAGAGTGTGGAAACAGACCCTTCAGCCCAACTTGCCCACACCGACCAACTTGTCCCATCTACACTAGTCCCACCTGCCTGTATTTGGGCCCTATCCCTCTAAACCTGTCCTATTTATGCACCTGTCTAAATGGTTCTTAAATGTTGCAATAGTACCTGCCTCGACTACCTCCTCTGGCAGCTCGTTCCATTCGCCCACCACCCTCTGTGTGAAAATGTTACGCCTCGGGTTTAGTTCAGTTTAGTTTATTGTCACGTGTACCGAGGTACAGTGAAAAGCTTTTGTTGCGTGCTATCCAGTCAGCAGAAAGACAATGCATGATTACAATCGAGCCATTTACAGTGTATAGATACATGATAAGGGAATAACGTTTAGTGCAAGGTAAAGCCAGTAATGTCCAATCAAGGATAGTCTTAAGGTCACCAAAGAGGTAGATAGTAGTTCACCATGGCTCTCTAGTTGTGATAGGATGATTCTGTTGGCTCTCTAGTTGTGATAGGATGTTTGCCCCCTCACCTTAAACCCAATTCCTCTGCATTCCCGAAGTGAAAGTTGTTTCTTCTGATCCTCTCTGAATCTTTCCGTTATTCACTCAGCAAATATTGTACATTGTTCTTGAAAATACCAGCAGCTGCCTGTATGAATCTTGTCATGAACGCACCATGATATGCACTTTAGAGGGAGTTTGCAAATGTTAACATAGAAACATAGAAAATAGGTGCAGGAGTAGGCCATTCGGCCCTTCGAGCCTGCACCGCCATTCAATATGATCATGGCTGATCATCCAACTCAGTATCCTGTACCTGCCTTCTCTCCATACCCCCTGATCCCCTTAGCCACAAGGACCACATCTAACTCCCTGTTAAATATAGCCAATGATCTGGCCTCAACTACCCTCTGTGGCAGAGAGTTCCAGAGATTCACCACTCTCTGTGTGAAAAAAGTTTTTCTCATCTCGGTTTTAAAGGATTTCCCCCTTATCCTTAAGCTGTGACCCCTTGTCCTGGACTTCCCCAACATCGGGAAAAATCTTCCTGCATCTAGCCTGTCCAACCCCTTAAGAATTTTGTAATTTTCTATAAGATCCCCCCTCAATCTCCTAAATTCTAGAGAGTATAAACCAAGTCTATCCAGTCTTTCTTCATAAGACAGTCCTGACATCCCAGGAATCAGTCTGGTGAGCCTTCTCTGTACTCCCTCTATGGCAATAATGTCCTTCCTCAGATTTGGAGACCAAAACTGTACGCAATACTCCAGGTGTGGTCTCACCAAGACCCTGTACAACTGCAGTCTCAAGGGCCTGTCCCACTTGGGCGACCTAATCCGCGAGTTCTGGCGCGTTTGCCTTCGACTCATACTCGCAGCATTGTCGACACGAGGTCGTAGGAGATCTTTGTAACTCTCCTTCATGCTCGTGAGTGGTCTCCGTGTACTCGAGGCCTCAGCTAGGTCGCGGTGTTTTTTTCAACATGTCAAAAAATGCCTGCGAGTAAAAATGGTCACCATGGAAAAAATCGATACGTTTTTTACTCGTAGGTTTAGTCGTAGTAGGTCATAGTAGGTCGACATGTTAGTCGTAGGTAATTGAGGGTAGTCGAAGGTAGTCGTAGATAGTCTTCATCATAGTCGAAGGGAGGTCGAAGGAAATTCGAAGGAGATCGAAGGAGGTTGTCTTCACTCTCCACTATTCGGTGTCCAATTTTCCCGAAGTCATAGCTAGTCGTAGCTAGTTGAAGCTGATCTTCAACATAGTCGAAGGAGGTTGTAGGAGGTCTTCTACATAGTCGAAGGAGGTCTTCAACATGTCATTTTCTCAAACTCGCCTAAGTGGGACAGCCCCTTAACTTCCATTGGAGTTTTGGAATCTCGTTTCAGGCAACAGCACACTTTATAAAATAACGTGTAGGAAGGAATCGCAGATGCGGTTTAAACCGAAGATAAACACAAAATGCTGGAGTAACTCATCGGGACAGACAGCATCTCTGGATTTAAGGAATGGGTCACGTTTTGGGTTGAGACCCTTCTTCAGATAGTCAGGGGAAAGGGAAAAGAAAGATAAAGACAGTGCTGTACAGGGATATAGAGCAAATAAATGTGTACGTTCTCCCCGTGACCGCGTGGGTTTTCTCTGAGATCTTCGATTTCCTCCCACACTCCAAGACGTACAGAAATCTAGGCAAATTGGCTTGGTGTATGTGTAAATTGTCCTTAGTGTGTGTAGGATAGTGTTAATATGGGGGATCGCTGGTCGGCACAGACTCAGTGGGCCGAAGGGCCTGTTGCCACGCTGTATCTCTAACATTAACTAAACCTCAACTAAATCAATAAAATAATATGCTGGCTTGTGAAGTGAATTGACCAATACTCTTCGCACGCACCCAAGGTGACAGGTGATGGGATAGAAGTTGATGTCTCCACCCACTCTCCTGCTGAAACAGCTGGAATCTGCTCAACAGCAGTCATTTAACTCCATGAAATGTCATTAGGGGCCAGCATTACTGCCTCATTCCCATCCATCCTCCACTGGAGTAACCCCTCCTGCTTTCTTTCATCTCCGCCACCACCATTTGTTGCATGCAGTTGTATAGGGCTCTGGTGAGACCACATCTGGAGTATTGTGTACAGTTTTGGTCACCTAATTTGAGGAAGGACATCCTTGTGATTGAGGCAGTGCAGCGTAGGTTCACGTGATTGATCCCTGGGATGGCGGGACTGTCATATGAGGAAAGATTGAAAAGACTAGGCTTGTATTCACGGGAGTTTAGAAGGATGAGGGGGGTCTTATAGAAACATATAAAATTATAAATGGACTGGACAAGCTAGATGCAGGAAAAATGTTCCCTATGTTGGGCGAGTCCAGAACCAGGGGCCACAGTCTTAGAATAAAGGGGAGGCAATTTAAGACTGAGGTGAGAAAAAACGTTTTCTCCCAGAGAGGTGTGAATTTATGGAATTCCCTGCCACAGAGGGCAGTGGAGGCCAAGTCACTGGATGGATTTAAGAGAGAGTTAGATAAAGCTCTAGGGGCTAGTGGAGTCAAGGGATATGGGGAGAAGGCAGGCATGGGTTATTGATAGGGGACGATCAGCCATGATCACAATGTGTGGCGGTGCTGGCTCGAAGGGCCGAATAGCCTCCTCCTGCACCTATTTTCTATGTTTCTTTTCCCTTCAAACCTTCCCATTCGTCACGTTTGCCGGAACCACATCTCGAGTAAGAGATAAACTTTGCAACTTCCGCTTCGGAAAGTTGTCATTTCTCATCCGCAGTCTTTTCTTGTTCTTGATGCCAGGTCCCTTTTGACACGGCAAACTCCCACAAAGAGCAATGTGACAGTAACTACTTAAATCTGATGTTGATTGAGGAATAGTTGCTGGCCGAGACCGTGGTGACACACCAAATGATTTTCAAGAGCGCTGCGTTAAACAAGGCTGGTAGCTTCTAAATTCATGTTGCTTCTCTTCCTAACTTCTACTCTTTGTTTCCAAAGATAGTCCCTGTGCTCCCTGGGTTAACTTTGATTGATGTTCGCGAATAAACTTCCGAACGCTTTGATTTATTTGCAGCCCCGGCGAACAAAATCCAACCTTTCCACTTGTTGTTTGCTTGTGGCACCCGTATGCCTTTTTTTGCAAACACATTGCGGGAGTAATTATTGAGACGTACTCCACACTAAGTTTATTTGTTGATTGTGTAAGTGGTGATAAAAGGAAATTTTGTTGTTACAATTTAGTGCAAGCAACTGGCAGATGTGCCAAGTAGATTTCTCACATCGGTCTTCACAGAGTGTGAAGATTCTCTGTTTTCAGTTACTTTGACGGAAGAATCTATAACATGTGTGGAGGTCAGTCAACCATGTGCTGTGAAGGAACGTACAGAGTAAAGTGTTTTAAAGGCATCTGGACCATATGGGATACACTCTAAGATCCTCAAGGAAATGAGAGAGGAAATAGGTAAACCTTTGGTTAATAGCTTTAGAAACTTTATAAACAAAGCGACAATACCCAAGGGGTGGAAAGTAGAAAATGTTAAACTGAGATTGAAGGAAGGGATGAGGTGAGATTGCTGGATTTAACAACCCTCTGGCCAAAAACTGAGGTGGCCAAAGTGATCAATGGATTGTTAGAAAGTGTTAGTTAACGTTCAGCTAAAGAGCAGTATGGCGATCAGAGTGAGAGTGCGGGGATTGAGAAGCATTAGACCCCCCTCTCATTGGAATAGAAACGAAAAAAAGGATGGGTATTCTGCCCATCATTTCTATGCTAGCTCTTTGGAAGACAAAATCTGTTTGCCTTCTCAACTCCAGAGTGTACAAGCCCAGCCGCTCCATTCTATCCACATATGACAGTCCCGCCATCCTGGGAGTTAACCTTGTGAAACCTACGCTGCACTCCCTCAATAGCAGGATGAAGCTGGAATGCCAGCATCTCAACCCCAGCTCGGTTAAGGGGCTGTCCCACTGCGGCGACCTAATCCGCGAGTTCAGAAGACTGTCTTCGACCTTCAAGCTCGTGGGCACGCGCCTGGCAAACCTCGAGCTGGATCGACTGTCAGCGTTGAAACCGTGAGCTGGATGGACCGACCGCACACACACACACACGCACATCGCAAAGGTGGGGGCCAGAGAAAGCGGGGGAGCGCTGTCTGAAATTCACACCCGCGACGAAGAGGAAGGTAAAAGATGGCTGCACAGTGTACGGTAAGTCCTTTAGAGAGTGGGGAGAGGGAGGGGGGGGACAGAAGGGGAGAGAAGGGGGCAGAGGGGGGCAGAAGGGGAGTGAAGGGGAGAGAGGGGGAGAGAGGGGGACAGAAGGGGAGAGAAGGGGATAGAGGGGGAGAGAAGGGAGTGAAGGGGAGAGAAGGGGAGTGAAGGGGCGAGAAGGTGAGAGAAGGGGGGAGACACTTTTAAGAAGTACTAGACCAAGTGCAGACCCGTTGGGCCTGTTTTCCCAACAGCGTTTGCGGGGGGGGGGGGGAGGGGAGAGGAGGAGGAGGAAACGGGACAGATTTGGGAGGGAAAGGAGAGGGGGGTAGGGGGTGAGAGAGGGGGATGGGGAGAGAGATGTGGGGGAGGGGTGGTGGGGAGGGAGGGGAGGAGGGAGGAGGGGGAGAGGGGGTGGGGGGATGAGAGAGTGGAGGGGGAAGGGGGAGCGGTGGAAGAGTGGGGAGGGAGGAGGAGAGGGGTAGGGGAGTGATGGAAGAGGGACAGAGGGGGTAGGAGGAAGGGGGCGGGGTGGAGAGAGAGGGAAGGGGTGGGTAGAGAGGGAAGGGGGTGGGGGAGAGAGGGATGGGGACGAGGGAGAGGGGTGTGGAGAGGGAAACATAGGAACATAGAATTAAGTGCAGTAGTAGGCCATTCGGCCCTTCGAGCCTGCACCACCATTCAATATGATCATGGCTGATCATCCAACTCAGTATCCTGTACCTGCCTTCTCTCCATACCCCCTGATCCCTTTAGCCACAAGGGCCACATCTAACTCCCTCTTAAATATAGCCAATGAACTGGCCTCTGTGGCAGAGAATTCCAGAGATTCACCACTCTCTGTGTGAAAAATGTTTTTCTCATCTAAAGGATTTCCCCCTTATCTTTAAACTGTGACCCCTTGTTCTGGGCTTCCCCAACATCTGGAACAATCTTCCTGCATCTAGCCTGTCCAACCCCTTAAGAATTTTGTACGTTTCTATAAGATCCGCCCTTAATCTTCTAAATTCTAGCGAGTACAAGCCGAGTCTATCCAGTCTTTCTTCATATGAAAGTCCTGACATCCCAGGAATCAGTCTGGTGAACCTTCTCTGTACTCCCTCTATGGCAACAATGTCTTTGAACATTGGGCATTGTGACATCACACGATGGAACATTCACCAAGTGCTGGGGCTCCTGCAAAGGCATATGTAAATGAATCCATTCCGATTGGACATCTGTGAGCATCGGGCATTGTGACATCACACGATGGAATGCTCACCAGGGGCTGGGGCTGGGGCTGGGGCTGGGGCTGGGGCTGGGGCTGCTTCTATAGGTGAGAAGCTAGTTTATTTTTGAAATATTGGGGGGGGGGGGGGGAAGGATTCAATTAAAAAGGTGTACTTAAACACGGCGAAATGTAATGAGGAGCGGATACTTAGAAAGAAAAGTGAAATCTCTACCGAAATGGAAAAGATGTCGGCGATTCTGCGTCTGGTTTCGGATTGCAGGGAATCAAAGGAAGAAATGCAGCCGGAAGCCGTACATGTAAATGGATCCATTCCGATTGGACATCTGCGAGTATTGGGCATTGTGACATCACACGATGGAACGAATCAAAAGGCAGAAAGGCAGCCGGACGGACGGCAGGCGGCAGCCACAGACTTTTATATAATAAGATAGATAATGCAGTTTAGCGGGCATTTTACATACCGGTCGGAATTCCTGGGTCCTGAAAACTCCAATGAGCCAATCAAAATGCCTGGTCAGCGAAGGAGATTGCCTATTGCTGCCTTTGACTGCCTGTAACTAAATAGCGACCCCACTCCACTGCACTACGAGTTCAAAAAGAACCATGCCGACTAAATTTTACTCGTGGAAAAATGTTCAACATTTTATGTGAAAAATGTTATGTAATCTAGCTGAGGCCGCGAGTATTTAGGAACTTCCCTCGAGCATGAAGGAGAGTTCCAGTGACCTCATAGGATCTCCGAGGACCATGTGTTGACCATGCTGCGAGTTTGAGTCGAGGGCTAAAGGGCCTGTCCCACGAGCATGCAACTCCATGCGGCAAGCGCGACCTAACTTGGAGCCGTATGGAGTTGTGCGGAGCTGGTCCCGACATCGTGCGGGGCTCCAAAAAACTGACACTGTTAAAAAATTCCGCGCGGCAACGGCCTGTCGGCCCGCAGCCGCATTGAGGCCGTACGCAGCACCTCGACGCCGTACGCAGCGTCTTGACACCGTACGCAGCGTCTTGACTTCCCGCGGACTTCGCTCGAACTTCACGTCAACGTACAGGATCACTCGACCTCCGCGCGGACCCCGCTTCCGGTTTGGTTGCGCTTGCCACATGCAGTCGCATGCTCGTCGGATAGGCCCTTAACTCTTCTAAACTCTTAGATTAGGTCGCTGTAGTGGGACAGCCCCTTTACATATAGAATTCCAGTCATCATGCCATGGGAAAGATGTACGAGATCGGGTTGAAAGATGGGTTTAAAGACTGTAGATCCGAGGAATGGCTGGCAAAGCTGGGACCATTTAGTTTAGTGTAGTTTAAAGATACAGCCCGGAAACAGGCCCTTCAGCCCATCCACACCGACTAGCGATCCCCGCACATTAACACTATCCTACACACACTCAGGACAATTTACACATGCACCAAGCCAAATAAACAACATACCTGTACGTATTTGGAGTGTGGGAGGAAAACGAAGGTCTCGGAGAAAACCCACACTGGTCATGGGGAGAACGTACAAACTCCGTATAGACAGTGCCCGTAGTCGGGATTTATGTTTGAAGAGAGGAGGCTGAAGTGGATAAAATTATGAGGTTGATGAAGGATCTAATATCTGTAGCAGGAGGGTCGTTAAATGTAGTTGTTCGTGTTTTATAATATTGTTTTTAACTGTGTATATGTGGGGGGCGGGTGGGGGGGGGGGTGGAGGGGGAAACTTTAAAAAATCTCTACCGTTGGGGCCTAGCACCGTGGAGCGGCCTCCGGCTGGAACGACCTGGGGGCTCCAGTCGCAGAGCCTGCGGACTCACCATCATGGGGCTGGCCGGCTTCGGAGCGTGGGGAGCGGTGGTGGCTCGCTGCTGCAGCCCGACCCCGGAGCTCGGAGGCTCCAGCTGCAGACCGGTGGACAGGGACATCGGGAGCTCGCGAGTCTGGGTTGGTGACCACTTTGCGGAGCCCCCGCTATGCAACTTCTGCAGCCCGTGTCGCGGGGTTGGAACGACCCGGAGCGGGACCGTACATCGCCCGGCTTTAATGGCCGCGGGACATTCCAGCGCCCGCCGGGGCTCCAACTTTGTGACTTTTGGGCCTGGAGCGGGGCCGTACATCGCCCGGCGCGGCCTAAAATGGCCGTGGGACTTACCATCGCCCGCCTGGGGCTTCAACATCGGGAGAGAAATGGTGCAGGGGAGAGAAAAGACTTTGCCTTCCATCACAGTGAGGAGGAGATTCACTGTGATGGATGTTTGTGTAAATTGAATTGTTTGTATGTCTTGTAGGATATTGTCTTTGTTTGTATGGCTGTGGAAACGGAGTTTCGTTTGAGCCTCACTGAGGTTCAAATGGCATGTAATAAATATTGTATTGTATATTGTATAAAAGCCAGGGAGCATAGATTTTGAAATAATTATTAGGATTAGAAGGGAGACGCGGAAATGTTCTTTTCACCCAGAGTGTGGTAGTCTAGAACTCATATATATGCTCATCTATATATCTTGTAAACTTGTCCCACGAGTTTGCAATCTGCTCAATATGGATTTTATAATGGAAGATTTAATTAGGCTGGACAGCTTCTACTTAAGATCATAAGTTCATAGGTGATAGGAGCAGAATTAGGCCATTCAGCCCATCAAGTCTACTCCGCCATTCAATCATGGCTGATCTATCTCTCCCTCCTAACCCCATTCTCCTGCCTTAATTCTCTCCCCATAACCTCTGAAACACATACTTATCAACCGTTCCTCTCGACCTGCATGAGAATGAAAGGCTGAGTGGCCTTGTTCTGGGTTGTAAATACCAATGATATTCCAAATGGGGCTGAGATCTTGACGGTGAGATGACAAGGTAATCACATTATCGACAGCTTCGTCCGCTGGACTGGAGTGTGGCAGCTTCGACCGCCCTGGGCCGCGGAGTTTGAACCGGACCATTCGCGGAGCTCGGACGCGGCCGCGGGACTTACCATCACCCGGCGGAGGGCCCAACATCGGAAGCCTGGATCGCCTCAACGCAGAGGGAGAACAAAGAGGGAATAGACAAGGACTTTAAGACTTGTGCCGTCCATCACAGTGAGGAGGTGCCTGGTAGACTCACGTTGGTGGATATTAAACTGTGTTAAGTGTGTGTTTTGTTATTTTATTCTATGTTATGACTGCAAGGTATACAATTTCGTTCAGACTGAAATGTCTGAATGACAATAAAGGATATTTTTATACTAGTTTTATACTTTTTTTTAATAAGGTGTTTTTTCAATAATCTTCTCAGTGGACCATCGGGAGTGCTGTAAAGTAGAGGGATTGATGAGTACAAAATACGTAATTCCCTGAAATTGGAAACATTGATTGATGAAGAAGGCTTGAGGCACACTGCCCTTCATCAGTCAGGAAATTGGGTACAGAAGTTGCCTGACCCGCAGAGTTAATCCAGCATTCTGTGTCTATGTAGTCTGAAGCAGGGTATTGACCTGAAATCTGTTTCCCCAGATTCTGGTGAACTTCTACCGCTGCACCATCGAGAGCATCCTTACCAACTGTATCACAGTATGGTTTGTGCAACTGCTCTGTCTCCGACCGGAAAGCACTGCAGAGGGTTGTGAAAACTGCCCAACGCATCACCGGTTCCTCACTCCCCTCCATTGAGTCTGTCCAAAGCAAGCGATGTCTGCGAAGGGCGCGCAGCATCATCAAGGACTGCTCTCACCCCAGAATGCACAGATCTTTTTTCCACTATTGGGGAATCAAAAACTAGAGGGCCTAGGTTTAAGTTGAGTGCGAAAGATTTAATAGGAATTTGAGGGACAACTTCACACAGAGGGTGGTAGGTACAGGGAATAAGCTGACAGAGGGAAATAGTTGATAGACCAGGACAGGTGCAATGACAACTTTTAAAATACACTTGGGCAGGAACATGGATAGGAAAGGTTATTGGGATATGGGTAACCCGTAGGCAAATTTTAGTTTTTAGCTTTTAGATTTAGAGTTACAGTGCAGAAACAGGCCCTTTGGCCCACTGAGTCTGCACCAACCAGCGATCCCTGCACATTAACACTATCCTACACACACTAGGTACAATTTACATTTAGACCAAACCAATTAACCTGCAAACCTGTACGGCTTTGGAAAGTGGGAGGAAACCAAAGATCTCGGAGAAAACCCACGCGGTCACGGAGAGAACGAACAAACTCCGTACAGACAGCACCCGTAGTCAGGATTGAACCTGGGCCTCTGGTGCTGTAAGGCAGCAGCTCTACTGCTGCGTCACCATGTCAACATGGGACTAGTTTAGATGGGGGCATCTTGGTCGCATGGACGAGTTGGGCCGAAGGGCCTGTTTCTGTGCTGTATGTCCCCACAACTCTAATATCCCCTCTAATATAGTACGTCTACCAAAATTGTAAACACATTACACGAATAAAAACATCCATTATTGATCTTCCACTGAGATTTCAGTTTAAGACCTGTAATTGCAGCCAAAAATATTAAATCAGGTACTCAATGCAATAAAATATTTAATGTTCGTGAAGACCCAATAGACCAATAACTACCTTGGCAACAAGAGCAGTTCATATCTCCAAATGAACTTTTCAGAAATATTTGACTCTGATTGATCATTGATGAAGCTAATGGCATGTAATTGTAGTGAAGTAGAATAGGTCAGGAGCATAAACATTTAAGAACTAGAAGCGGGAGTGAACAGTTCCCAAAATCTCTTCTCCAATTCAGTATCGTTGATGATCCTCTATCTGATTCAATTCACACCTGACTTATTTATATTTGTTGATAGACTAGTGGTAAGTGGAGAATAGAGGGTCCAGAGGAGGATATGAGATCAGGAGCAGATCATTCGTGAATGGTGGGGCATGCGTGAAGGGCTGAGCGGCCTAGTGCTGTTCCTATTGCTTAAGTTCTTATGATCTCTGGACCACCTGATGCCTAAAAATCTATTATGCTGGCCATGAACAGACTCAATAACTATACATCCCCCAGCTCTCTGGGATGGAGAACTCCAAGATAAGCTGCCTGGTGGGAACAGAACAATGAAATTCTTACCTGCAGCAGCATTGCAGACATGTAAACAGTGCACTGTAAACACCATGATAAAAAACTAAAAAGTCCAGTATATACTGATGTATATATATATATATACACGCACACACACAAAATCTATAAATATAAAATGTACACACAATATATATATATATCTACAAAATATCTACAACCCTTCGGGTTTCGGCCCGAAACGTCACCTATTCCTTCGCTCCATAGATGCTGCTGCACCCGTTGAGTTTCTCCAGAATTTTTGTCCACCTAGGATGGGGGAGGGATGGGGAGAGAGGGAAAACAATGAGAAATACGTTCATTTTTTTTGCCGCTGTTGTTATGCCTAAGAATGTGTCCTTACCGACACATGACTAAGTCTCTGTCTCAGCCCAACATGTCACTTCACCTGTCAGAAGGCCCGATTACATCAACAGGTAATCAGAAGCAAGAACCCGATCAACTGTTCCCAGGGATTCAGCCTGGAAAGGGTAATTCAATCTTTTATAACGCGTAGAATAAGACTGTGGCTTTCCCTGCCTGAAAACTTGTGTTAAAAAAAAACTCTCCCCCAAGGCCTTGAAAGTTTACATGTGTTTCTTGTTACTACTCAATGATCAGCTTCAAAGGTACCATACGGTATTAAGTGAGGTGGCAATGCTGAGTTTCATCTTGCATCAGGTTATTGCTGGCGTGTAGTAATGCTTTTATTAAAGGTTTGAAGTAGGAGGATATTTGAGGAAAATAATTTAAGACAGCCGGACACGCCTTGTCGGAGGTGTGCAAGTGATGTTTTCTCCCTTAGATCTGACATTCCCGTTTACATCAGTTCCAGTTTCGGTTTAGGTTACTGTCACCTGCACCGAGGTACAGTGAAAAGCTTTTGTTGCGCGCTAACCAGTCAGCGGAAAGACAATACACGATTGCAATCGATCCGTTCACAGTGTATCGATACATTGATAAGGGAATTCCGTTTAGTGTAAGGTAAAGCCAGCAAAGTCAGATCAAGGATAGTCCCATTGAGGTAGATAAGTAGTTCAGGACTGCTCTCTGGCTGTGGTAGGATGATTCAGTTGCCTGGGAAGAAACTGTCCCTGAATCTGGTAGTATGCTTTTTCACACTTCTATACCTTTTGCCTGATGGGAGAGGGGAGAAGAGGAAGTGGCCAGTGTGTGACTGGCCCTTAATTATGATGCTGGCCTTGCCGAGGCAATTACTGAAGAAATTCCTTCGCTTCACCATTCTAAAGTTTTCTGCTTTAAGTCTGTGGCTGTGCCTTCTGTTCCTATTCTCTTTAAGAGAGTCAAACCTCTAAATTTGACCGTTGTCGTTTGTAGTTCATAAATTAATAATTTCATAGACTCAGGATCAGTTCCTGTGGATTGGAGGGTAGCTAATGTTATCCCACTTTTCAAGAAAGGAGGGAGAGAGAAAGCAGGGAATTATAGACCAGTTAGCCTGACATCGGTGGTGGGGAAGGTGCTGGAGTCGATTATCAAAGATATAATAGCGGCACATTTGGATAGAAGTAACAGGATCGGTCCGAGTCAGCATGGATTTACGAAGGGGAAATCATGCTTGACAAATCTTCTGGCATTTTTTGAGGATGTAACTAGGAAAATGGACAAGGGAGAGCCAGTGGATGTAGTGTAACTGGACTTTCAGAAAGCCTTTGGTAAGGTCCCACATAGGAGATTAGTGGGCAAAATTCGGGCACATGGTATTGGGGGTAGAGTGCTGACATGGATAGAGAAGTGGTTGGCAGACAGGAAACAAAGAGTAGGGATTAACGGGTCCCTTTCAGAATGGCAGGCAGTGACTAGTGGGGTACCGTAAGGTATGGTGCTGGGACCGCAGCTATTTACAATATACATCAATGATTTAGATGAAGGAATTAAAAGTAACATTAGCAAATTTGCAGATGACACAAAGCTGGGTGGCAGTGTGAACTGTGACGGAGTTGCTATCAGGATGCAGACTAACTTGGACAGGTTGGGTGAGTGGGCAGATGCAGTATAATGGGATAAATATGTTGCAAACATACTTGGCAAATAAAATCTGATTCTGATAAAAGTGTGGTTGTCCACTTTGGAGGCAAGAACGGGAAGGCAGATTATTATCTGAATGGTGTCAGGAAGGTAAAGGGGAAGTACAACGAGACCTGGGTGTCCTCGTACATCAGTCACTGAAAGTAAGCATACAGGTACAACAGGCAGTGAAGAAAGCTAATGGCATGTTGGCCTTCATAAAGGGAGGAGTTGAGTATAGGAGCAAAAAGGTCCTTCTGCAGTTGTACAGGGCCCTGATGAGACCATACCTGGAGTATTGTGTGCAGTTTTGGTCTCCTAATTTGAGGAAGGACAAATTCTTGCTATTGAGGGAGTGCAGCGTAGGTTCACGAGGTTAATTCCCGGGATGGCGGGACTATAATACGATGAAAGTATGGAGCGACTGGGCTTGTATTCATTGGAATCTAGAAGGATGAGAGGAGATCTTATAGAAACATATAAAACTATTAAGGGATTGGACACGCTAGATGCAGGAAACATGTTCCCAATTTTGGGGGAGTCCAGAACCAGGGGCCACAGTTTAAGAATAAGAGGTAGGCAATTTGCGACTGAGATGAGGAAAAACTTTTTCACACAGAGAGTTGTGAATTTGTGGAATTCTCTACCTTAGTGGTGGAGGCCAATTCACTGGATGCATTCAAAAGAGAATTAAATAGAGTTCTTAGGGCTGGCGGAATCAAGGAGTATGGGGAGAAAGCAGGAACGGGGTACAGATTGTGGATGATCAGCCATGATCACATTGAATGGCGGTGCTGCCTCGAAGGGCCGACTGGCCTACTCCTGCACCTATTGTCCATGCATTCATGCATCTATATATCATCATAAGTGATAGGAGCAGAATTAGGCCATTCGGCCCTTCAAGTCTACCCTGCAATTCAATCATGGCAGAATAATCTCTCCCTCCTTACCCATAACCCTGACACCTGTACTAATCAAGTTAAGGATACACAGGTACATTGGATGACATAAATGTAGAAAAAGATCATTAATTCTCTGACACCTGCTGATCTTGTATCTCACTGCCTTTCCCTGCATGAACTCCCAATGCTTCAATGTCCAAATATCTATCGATATGTCTAGGATATAATTAGTGACATGTATAATGTCTCTTGGTTATGTCTAGGATATAATTAGATCGGGTGTCCATGGCCTTCTTGGATAAGAAGTTCAAACATTTACTACCGACTGGGTGAAGAAATGTCTCTTCATCTCAATCGTGAATGGTTGACTTATGAACAGCGACTGATGGTTCTAGGCAGCTACTTCGGGAAAGGAATGATCCCTGCATCCATCCTGCCCAACTACGAGGATATGATTTGGCACATGAAAAGGAAAAGGCAGGAGATAAACGTCATGGCACTCAAGAGGATCAAAGGGTTTGTTTAATAGTTTGGGGCAAATAGTGCAGAACAACTAACACCAGGGCGGCACGGTGGCGCAGCGGTAGTGTTCCTGCCTTACAGCGCCAGTGACCCGGGTTCAATCCCGATTACTGCTGCTGTCGGTGCGAAATTTATACGTTCTCCCTGTGACCTGCGTGGGTTTTCTCCGGGTGCTCTGGTTCCCTCACACTCCCACAGGATTTGTAGGTTAATTGGCTTCTGCAAATTGTAAGAATTTTGTCCCCAGTGTGTAGGATAGTGCCAGTATCTGGTATGGTCGCTGGTCGGCACAGACTCGATGGGCCAAAGGGCCTGTTTCCACTCTGTATCTCTTAAAAAAACCAGGGAAAAAATAAATGTTCCCTTGCCTAAAAGTGGAATTTCTCTGAATCTCTTTAATGTTCTTCTTCCAAAGGCTATTAGTTTCTGGTACCAGGAAATGTTGCACATGAACTTGAGAATAACAATTACTTTAAATTTCCATCTGAAAGGCAGCACCTAACAACAGTGCTACATTTCCTCATTCGGCCAAGACTTGTACTCCGGTCTCTGTAGTGGGACTTAAACCCAGCTTTAGGACGGAAGCGAGAGGGAGCTTGGTTCTGAGCTACAGATTAATAATCAATGTTAGGCCATCGCAAAGAAATAAACAGTGCCCTTCTCAGTGTTAATTAACACCAGGGTGACACGGTGGCATGGCGGTAGAGCTGCTGCCTTACAGTGCACAACAGCGCCAGAGACCCGAGTTCGATCTTGGCTGGGGGTGCTGTCTGTACGGAGCTTGTACGTTCTCCCCGTGACCTGCGTGGGTTTTCTCCAGGTGCTCCGGTTTCCTCCCACTCCCACAGGTTTGTAGGCGAATTGGCTTCTGTAAATTATAAATTGTCCCTAGTGTGTAGGGTAGCGGTAGTGCACGGGGTGATCGACGGTCGGCGCGGACTCGGTGGGCCGAAGGGCCTGCTTCCGCACTGTATCTCGAAACTAAACTGTGGAATTCTCTGCCTTAGAGGGCGGTGGAGGCAGGTTCTCTGGATGCTTTCAAGAGAGAGCTAGATAGGGCTCTTAAAGATAGCGGAGTCAGGGAATATGGGGAGAAGGCAGGAACGGGGTACTGATTGGGGATGATCAGCCATGATCACATTGAATGGCGGTGCTGGCTGGAAGGGCCGAATGGCCTACTCCTGCACCTAGTGTCTATTGTCTATATCTTATAGGTTCTTATAGAAACTTACAAAATTCTTAAGGGGTTGGACAGGCTAGATGCAGGAAGATTGTTCCCGATGTTGGGGAAGTCCAGGACAAGGGGTCACAGTTTAAGGATAATGGGGAAATCCTTTAGGACCGAGATGAGAAAAGCTTTTTTCACACAGAGAGTGGTGAATCTCTGGAATTCTCTGCCACAGAAGGTAGTTGAGGCCAGTTCATTGGCTATATTTAATAGGGAGTTAGATGTGGCCCTTGTGGCTAATGGTATCAGGGGGTATGGAGAGAAGGCAGGTATAGGATACTGAGTTGGATGATCAGCCATGATCATTTTGAATGGCGGTGCAGGCTCGAAGGGCCGAATGGCCTACTCCTGCACCTATTTTCTTTGTTTCTATGTCTATTGTCTATTGTCTAAACTGAACTGGAAGCAAAAGCTGGAGGTAAGGTTTGTCTCAACTTGGTACGTTGTGCCTTTTTTTGATCCTATATCCTCAGCTGAATATCTGGGAGTCTGGAACAAAGGCTGAAGAAAGCAACGCAGATGAATCGACTTAAGATTTTTTTTTTACTTAGGGAGAAAACAGGCTGAGCGATGTTAGGTTACACACTATGTCACAAAGTAAGCTCGGAGGGCAGTATGATAGAGGATTGCAAAACTACGAAAAGATTTGGACGTGGTAAAATAATTTAAAATTCATTGTGACAGCAGGATTAGAAAGCAAAACTGTAAAATATGTAGGCCAGCGGTAAGGTTAGATAACAGGACGTACTTATTTTTCCTGGAATGTGAAAAATATGGAAGATTATGATCCTTTTTGGAAAGGACTTTATTTGCCCCTGAGGGAGCAGGAGAATTGCACAAACCAGTTACCTTCGCCTCCTGTTGCTTGATTTCTTTATGAATTGAAAGGAAATTAGTAATTTTTCCTACATCAATCACAAATCTCCTCGTTATTTTTTTGCCTGAAAATAGCTTATACGTTGGAAGCTTCAACTTAGCAGTGAATGGGTTTAAGATGCTCTGGCGTAGAAGGCTATTGTTTGACTGACTGCTCAATAAGTATTCCTTGAAGCAGATGTGGGGATGATGATGTTTCATTTCTTCCTTCCTTCCTTCCTACCTTCCTTTCCTTCCTTTCACTTTCTCTCTGTCCCCTCTTTCTTCCCTTCTTTCTCTTTATTTTGTCTTCTTTCCCCCTCCCTTTACCTTCGACCTTGGACCTTGGAGATAACACGCTGAAACCGTCCCTTCGGCCCAACGGGTTTGCGCCGACCAGCGATCACCAGCGTTATTCCACACACCAGGGAAAGTTTACAATTTTTACCCAATCTTTGGTGTAAACCAGCATCTGTAGTTCCTTCCTACAGGATGATTCATTGATAGGGAGGCAGGCCCGAGGGGCTGAATGGCCTTCTCCTGCTCCCCTTTCTTGAGGGTAACGCTTAGACGTCAGCAGGGTCATCAAGCTGGAACATTAACTCTGTTTCTGTCCCCACATAGACAGACAGGGCTGATGAGTATTCCAACCTGTCCTCAGTTTCAGTTTACCTACATCTGCAGCATTTTGCTTTCAAACTGAGGGAAATCCTCAAGGACTATTTTTTGTGCTGGACGCAACTGAAGATGCTGGTATATACCAAAGATCCTATAGCATTTTATTCTTTAACAAGAATTAACAGAATTATGAACTAACAGAATTATGAATCTAACCCAATATCACACACACACACAAACTGTTCCCCCGCAACGTTGATTACACTGTGCGTCGGGTTGGGTCGGGTAGGTTCCGGTTACTGAAATGGACGAAAAAAATGCCCACGTTCTGCTCCGTTGCGTACTACACATCAGCCCATTGCATTTTGCAGGAGTGGCCTATCTTACATAGAAACATAGAAAATAGGTGCAGGAGGAGGCCATTCGGCCCTTCGAGCCAGCACCGCCATTCATTGTGATCATGGCTGATCGTCCCCAATCAATAACCCGTGCCTGCCTTCTCCCCATAACCCTTGACTCCACTAGCCCCTAGAGCTCTATCTAACTCTCTCTTAAATCCATCCAGTGATTTGGCCTCCACTGCCCTCTGTGGCAGGGAATTCCACAAATTCACAACTCTCTGGGTGAAAACGTTTTTTCTCACCTCAGTCTTAAATGACCTCCCCCTTATTCCAAGACTGTGGCCCCTGGTTGTGGACTTGCCCAACATTGGGAACATTTTTCCTGCATCTAGCTTGTCCAGTCCTTTTATAATTGTATATGTTTCTATAAGATCTATAAGATCTTGCTCTGCGAAAGGATCTTTGGTATATACTGAAGATAGACACAAAGTGATTGAGTAACTCAGCGTGTCAGCTGACATCTCTGTAGAAAAAAGGATAGTTGACGTTTTGGGCCCCGACCCGAAATGCCATCCATCCTTTTTCTCTGGAGATGCTGCAAGGCTTATTTACGAGGCTGACGAAACCATAAAATATCATTGAAGAACTTTTACTGGTTTGCTTATTTCTTGTTTGCCTTCTGGAAGAATTCATGCGGGGACTGTTCAAAAATTAATGCATTCGGCATAGTTAGCAGGTGGTCCAATTACTAATATGCTTCCTTGCTGTTCGAGTGTAGCATCCTGTTCGCTAACATGTGTCAGGTACTTTCCAGATTGCAGGGGATATGTCCTCTGATTGCCAGAAGCACTAATCTAAAGGCTGTAAATAGTATGAAATGATGCACTTTGAAGTGAATTCAACAAAGAGACCGAGGCAGCATTGGTGCCACCTCACAGTTCCAGGGGCTATGACTTCGATCCTGATCTCCAAGTACTACCTCTGTGGAATTTACATGATCTCTCTGTGACTGTGTGGGTTTCCTCTGAGTGCTTTGGTTTCTTTAGGCTTTAGACGTTAGAGATACAGTGTGGAAGCAGGCACTTTGGCCGTACGGGCGTGGGGTGATATCCAGTAACCAGATAACCTACCAACCATGGCGGAAACCCGTAGTCACGGAGCCCGCAGTGGTAGAGTTGCTGCCTCACAGCGCCAGTGAGCCGGGTTCGATCCTGACAATGGGTGCTGTCTGGGTGGAGTTTGTACGTTCTCCCTGTGACTGGGTGGGTTTTCTCCGGGTGCTCCGGTTTCCTCCCACACTCCAAATACATCCAGGTTTGTAAGTAAATTGGCTTCAGTAAAATTGTAAATTGTCCCTAGTGCGTAGGACAGCGCTAGTGTACGGGGCGATCGCTGGTCGTTCCCGAACCGGTGGGCCGAAGGGCCTGTTTCCGTGCTGTGTCTCTAAAAGTCTAAAGTCTAGGAGTGATACTATGTACAGGTGATGGATGATCGGCGTGGACTCAGTGGACTGAAGGGCCTGTTTCCACTCTGTATCTCACAACTACAGTAAGCTAAACGAAACAAGGATAACATGTGAATCCACACAGACTCTACTAGAGTCATCGAATCACACCTCCAGATTCAGGGACAGTTTCTTCCCAGCTGTTATCGGATAACTGAACCATCCTACCCTAACCAGAGAGCAGTCCTGAACTACTATCTACCTCATCAGGGACCCTCAAACTATCTTTGATCGGACCTTACTGGCTTTACCTTGCACAAAACGTTATTCCCTTATCATGTATCTGTATACTGCGGATGGCTCGATTGTAATCATGGATTGTCTTTCCACTGTGTTTAAGGAGGAGCTGCGGATGCTGGAAAATCGAAGGTAGACAAAAATGCTGGAGAAACTCAGCGGGTGCAGCAGCATCTATGGAGCGAAGGAAATAGGCAACGTTTTGGGCCGAAACCCTTCTTCAGACTGAAGAAGTCTTTGTCTTTCCACTGCCTGGTTAGCACGCAACAAAGGCTTTTCACTGTACCTCGGTGCATAAACTAAACTGAAAGTGAAATTGAACTGAATTGAGAATCGTACCAATTTCTCCTCGTAAAACGTGGCCCAGCAAGTGCTTCACAGGCAAGGATGTTCCTGCGGAGAATCTGTCAGTTTGGGATCTGGCCGCTTCAGGTTAAATGGGGACAGACTGCGAGCTCCAAGTGCTTTGCTTGCGTTACGCCCAACTCATGGGTAGTTAATGCTCATGCTCTGTAGACCAGGTGGCCTGCTGTCTCTCCCTCCATCTCCCTCCATCTCTCACACACGCTCCACATGTCCAACATAAAGCACAAAGAAACAAAAAAAAGTTCAAAAGCGAATTTGATTTGGAATGATGAAAGTGAATTGACTGTCATGAGGTTGCGGGGAGAAGGAGAGAGGGGGTGAGGGGGGTGGGGGGAAGTTGGGGGGGGGGGGGGGGTGGGAACCCAAGCTGGAACCGTTGCAACATTCATTTGTAACACCACATATGGTTTAGTGCGGATAAAAGGAACACACCGGCCGACTGACTTTGCCACATGTTGTCAGAGCTCTTTGAAATGATTTGTGAAAACAGTACACGGTCTCATTTCGACAGGCTGGGCGATCACCAGGGGGATTCTTCCCACCCGCTCGGAAAGCTCGGGGAAGACGTCATCAAGTAAAAGTCGAAATGTGTGTGTAACCACTGGCCGGTACAAGAGCTCCGCTGAGGCAAAGGTTAGAAGATCATCTTTGTTTAGGCTTATTATCGTCACGTCTACCGGAGTTTCAGCGAGAGCCCATGTTTTGCATGTTATCTGAATCTGAATCTGAATCTGAATCTTATCCAAACAGATCGGGCATGTCAAACATGAATACAATCAAGTCAAACCCAAGTTCAGGCTAGGGCAGCGGTAGAGCTGCTGCCTTACGGCGCAGGAGACCCGGGTTCCATCCTGACTCCGGGTGCTGTCTGTACGGAGTTTGTACGTTCTCTCCTTGACCTGCGTGGGTTTTCTCTGAGATCTTCAGTTTCCTCCCACACTCCAAAGACACACAGGTTTGTAGGTTAATTGGCTTGGTTATAAATGTAAAATTGTCCCTAGTGTGTGTAGGATAGCGTTGATGTGCGGGGAGGCGGGGAGGGGGGGGGAGATTGCAACCTTCACATGGTCCGCCCTGTTTCGGCGAGTGCAATAAACCTGACCTGTACAATCAAATAAGATCAAATAGAACAAGTTGTCCGACATCTTTAGGCTGTGCACGCCATACGCGAGAACAATAAGATGTGCAGGGATCGCTGGTCAGTGCGGAGTCAGTGGGCCGAAGGGCCTGTTTCCGTGCTGCATCTCTAAACTAAACTAAACTACAATAGACAGGGCAAAGCAGAAGGTACATAGTGCAGAATATAGTTCTCAGCATTGCAGTACATCAGCTCCATGGATAAAGTCCAATGTACAAGGGGGTACGTGCGAAGAGACAACATCCGAGGTTGGGTTCGAACCCATGCCTCTGATGGTTTCAGGTAACAGTTCTACAAGCTGTGTCACTGCAATGTTCCTGATAGCATTAATGCACTTCCACACATGTTGCAGTTAAGCATCCTATGATAAGTATCCTACTGTAGTATCCTATATGCAGGCTTCAGGACGCATAAAGTGCAATGAGAGGGTGGCACGGTGGCGCTGGGGTAGAGTTGCTGCCGTACAACGCCATCGTGGAATTTGGAATCAGGGGCGCTGCACGATTGGCAGCCCCGCCAACAGTCTGTTTGTTTTTTTCCATCTTTTTAACATTTTTTAGTGTGTGTTAAAAGTCTGTGTAAATGTTCTCAGAATTGCTTTATGTGGGGGGAGGGGGAAACTTTTTTATTCAGTTTCTTACCTTGTCGGAGATGCGATTAATTTTTGATCGCATACTCCGGTCGCTCTGCAGCCAACCAGTGATGGAGCTGGAGGCCTCCTCGGACTGACCTTGGGTCCCAATGCGGAGGCGTGGACTTAACATCGGAGTCGATCTCTTGCCTGGGATCGCTCCAACCGCGGCCTGTGGACTTTACATCGGGTGCTCGCAGTCTCGGGAGAGGCCGTGGATGTTGGGAGCTCCAATGTCGCAGAAGGATTTGACTAGCCCCGACACGGGGCTCTATAATCCGGCGCGAGGGAGCTGACACCCCCCCGATGTAGGAGCTGATCGCCTCGACGCGGATGGCCCAAACGCCGCTGGCTACGTAGTCAAGATCATCCCGTCAACAGAAGGCTCGAGGCCCCCGACCGCGGGAGAACAAAGTGAAGAAATTGAACTTTTTTTCGCCTTCCATCACAGTGAGGAATGTGGAGGGGTCACTGTGGTGGATGTTTATGTTAAAATGTGTTTTGTGTGTTGCGTTGTTTTTTATTTGTATGACTGACTTGGCAAATGAAATTCCTCATATGTTGCAAAATATACTTGGCTAATAAAGTATTATTGTGATTGTGATTGTTGATGATATTTGGCTGGGTGGAGCTGAACTCACCTTGCTGGCTGTTGTTCCCATTGTCTGTACTTGCCCTTCAGGGTGTGGATGGTCAAAGGAAATGCAACCAAGAGGGGCAATGTGATGTGGAGGGAGCCTTGAGAATGACCAGACACTGAGAGGTGACTGGGCCATCAGGGTGGCACGATGGCACAGCAGTAGAGTTGCTGCCTTATAGCGCCAGAGACCCGAGTTCGATCCTAACCATGGGTGCTGTCTGTACGGGCTTTGTACTTTTTCTCTGTGACTGGATGGGTTTTCTCCGGATTCCTCCCACACTCCAAAGATGTTCAGGTTTGTAGAATGATTGACTTCTGTAAATTGTAAATTGTCCTTCGAGTGTGTAGGATAGTGCTGGTGTAAGGGGTGATCGATGGTCGGCATGGACATGGTGGGCCGAAGGGCCTGTTTCCACACTGCTTCTCTAAACTAAACTAAAATGAAATGAATGCATATTTTCATAGCATAGAGACATAGAAACATAGAAAATAGGTGCAGGAGTAGGCTATTCGGCCCTTCGAGCCTGCACCGCCATTCAATATGATCATGGCTGATCATCCAACTCAGTATCCTGTACCTGCCTTATAACCATATAACCATATAACAATTACAGCACGGAAACAGGCCATCTCGACCCTTCTAGTCCGTGCCGAACACATAATCTCCCCTAGTCCCATATACCTGCGCTCAGGCCATAACCCTCCATTCCTTTCCCATCCATATAACTATCCAATTTATTTTTAAATGATAAAAACGAACCTGCCTCCACCACCTTCACTGGAAGCTCATTCCACACAGCTACCACTCTGAGTAAAGAAGTTCCCCCTCATGTTACCCCTAAACTTCAGTCCCTTAATTCTCAAGTCATGTCCCCTTGTTTGAAACTTCCCTACTCTCAGTGGGAAAAGCTTTTCCACGCCAACTCTGTCTATCCCTCTCATCATTTTAAAAACCTCTATCAAGTCCCCCCTTAACCTTCTGCGCTCCAAAGAATAAAGCCCTAACTTGTTCAACCTTTCTCTGTAACTTAGTTGCTGAAACCCAGGCAACATTCTAGTAAATCTCCGCTGTACTCTCTCTATTTTGTTGACATCCTTCCTATAATTAGGCGACCAAAATTGTACACCATACTCCAGAATTGGCCTCACCAATGCCTTGTACAATTTTAACATTACATCCCAACTTCTATACTCAATGCTCTGATTTATAAAGGCCAGCACACCAAAAGCTTTCTTTACCACCCTATCTACATGAGATTCCACTTTCAGGGAACTGTGCACAGTTATTCCCAGATCCCTCTGTTCACCTACATTCTTCAATTCCCTACCATTTACCATGTACGTCCTATTTTGATTTGTCCTGCCAAGATGTAGCACCTCACACTTATCAGCATTAAACTCCATCTGCCATCTTTCAGCCCACTCTTCCAACTGGCATAAATCTCTCTGTAGACTTTGAAACTCTACTTCATTACCCGCAACCCCACCCATCTTAGTATCATCTGCATACTTACTAATCCAATTTACCACACCATCGTCCAGATCATTGATGTACATGACAAACAACAGTGGACCCAACACAGATCCCTGTGGCACCCCACTCGTCACTGGCCTCCAACCTGACAAACAACCATCCACCATTACTCTCTGGCATCTCCCATTCAGCCACTGTTGAATCCATCTTGCTACTCCACCATTAATACCCAACCATTGAACCTTCTTAACCAACCTTCCATGAGGAACCTTGTCAAAGGCCTTACTGAAGTCCAGATACACAACATCCACTGCTTTACCCTCATCAATTTCCCGAGTAACATCTTCAAAAAATTCAAGAAGATTAGTTAAACATGACCTTCCAGGCACAAATCCATGTTGACTGTTCCTAATCAGACCCTGTTTATCCAGATGCTTATATATATTATCTCTAAGTATTCTTTCCATTAATTTGCCCACCACTGACGTCAAACTAACAGGTCTATAATTGCTAGGTTTACTCTTAGACCCCTTTTTAAACAATGGAACAACATGCGCAGTACGCCAATCCTCCGGCACTATTCCCGTTTCTATGGAGCCTTCTCTCCATAACCCCTGATCCCTTTAGCCACAAGGGCCACATCTAACTCCTTCTTAAATATAGCCAATGAACTGGCCTCAACTACCTTCTGTGGCAGAGAATTCCACAGATTCACCACTCTCTGTGTGAAAAATATTTTCCTCATCTCGGTCCTAAAAGATTTCCCCCTTATCCTTAAACTGTGATTCCTTGTTCTGGACTTCCCCAACATCGGGAACAATCTTCCTGCATCTAGCCTGTCCAACCCCTTTGAATTCCCATTCAGGTTGCCTGAGAGATGACTGGGGGGTTAGTATACCCAACCCAGACCACCTTGAATGCCTTTTGACAACTTGCTATCATAGGGTTTTGGGTTATTTTGAAATGTCTCTGACAATCAAAAACTATTTAAATAGATTTTTAAAAAGCCATCAAAATATACAAACATTTTTAAAACTGCTTTCAATTAAATTACTACAAATAAATAAAAAATAGTGTTCGGCAAAATAACTTAAAGATCTTTTTCCTACCAATAGCTGAAAGGACAGCTCTTTAGTTTTGGTTTTTGGAGATGCAGTCTGGAAACAGACCCTTCGGCCTATCAAATCTGTGCCGACCCATGATCACCCATACACTATCCACACACACACACACACACACATATGTGTACACATACTGTAGAAACATAGAAATATAGGTGCAGGAGTAGGCCATTCGGCCGTTTGAGACAGCACCGCCATTCAATGTGATCATGGCCGAACATCTAAAATCAGTTCCCCGTCCCTGCTTTTACCCAATATCCCTTGATTCCTTTAGCCCTAAGAACTAAATCTAATGCTCCCTTCAAAACATCCAGTGAATTGGCCTCCACTGCTTTCTGTGGCAGAGAATTCCGCAGATTCACAACTCTCCGGGTGAAAAAAAAGTTCCTCATCTCAGTCCTAAATGGCCTACTCCTTATTCATATACTGTGACCCCTTGGTTCTGGACTCCCCCAACATCTGGAACATTTTTCCTGCATCTAGCCTATCCAATCCTTTAAGAATTGTATATGTTTCTGTAAGATCCACTCTCATTCTTCTAACTTCCAATGAATACAAGCCCAGTCGACCCATCCTTTCATCACATGTCAGTCCCGCAATCCTTCAATAGCAATATCATCCTTCCTCAAATTAGGAGAACAAAATTGTACACAATACAAACATATACATCTATATATTACTAAAACCCTCATCTTGTTTGTTTGTATGTGTGTGTGTGCTTGCGTGCTAATGTGTGAGTGTGATCACGAACCTACGCCAAAATGGTACACGCTTGCGCTACAATTTTTGGCCCACCTTACGCACCGTTGCCCTGGGGTGTGCTGTGCCATGTTTCGTTTGGATTGATGTCATATTTTACGTTATTCACATTTTAAACTTTACAAAAAACACTTTTACAAAAAACTTCTCCACTTGCCCAGCCCATCAGTAGCGTATAATGTCATGATGTCACAATGGGATCCCGAATTTCATTTTTTTTAAATCGCCTTTTTTTTTTGCGTTTACTTGCCTGACCTGACCTGACAACGGGGACCCAACGGCTCCACGGGTAAGTTTCCTTCTACTTTACAAACGCCTCCATGGGTCCCCTATTCACTTTATTTCTTGACATTGTGTTTTTTTAGATTTTTTGATTTTGTGTCTTTGGAGCGATTTCTATCTTTAATTTGTGTATTGATGATGTCATTATTTATTTTTCTCCGACTATATGTTTTTTTTCTCTTCTGTTTAATCTTTGTAAGGTGACCTTGAGATTTGAAAGGCTCCCGAAAATAAAATTTATTATTATTATTATTATTTATTAACTTCAACTTAATTTCAGCCGACAACGGCACAACTTTGAACGAGGCATCCGCGCATGCGCAGTTCGGTGGAATATTGCGTTCGGGGAGCGGCCCAACGGGAGATGAGGGGGGGAGTGGGGGAGTTAGGGAGTGGGGGGGAGAGGAGGGCAGTGGGGGAGGTGAGGAGGGAGAGTGGGGGGGGGGGGGGATGGGATGGGGGGAGGCGAGGAGTGGGGGAGGTGGGGAATAGAGGGGTAGGAGGGAGGTACGGAGGGTGGAGGGGTTATGGAGGGAGGGCGGGAGTGACTGAGGGTAGGGGAAAGGACAGGGAGGGAGAGGTGAGGGAGGGAGTGGGGGAAGGGGAGGAGAAGAGCGAAGGTGAAGAGGAGGGGGCAGGGGGATGAGGGGTAATGAAGTGCTGGGGGATGAGGGGGAATGGAGGAAGATAGGGGTCGGAAGAGGGATGGCGAGGCACAGTTGGGGGAGGGTTGCCGTGACTCGCGTCACAACGGGGATCTCTGACGTCGTAACAGGAACTCCTCTGCCGTGCCCGCGCAGTTGGGGGCTATGGGTCAATGGTGGAATATTGCCTTGGGGATGGGGCCCAACGGGTCCCACTTGGTCAAGTATATATACTGTATATAATATCCACTCTATCTAAGCCTTTCACTATTCATTGATATGGTATAGTGAGCAAGAACTCAGTTAAGAGAATCAAGTTCTGGTCTCCAATTGGAGGCATGAGTTCAAATCCCACTTCTGACACCAGGTTGTTATTCGGTTGTTGTAAATAACTGAAGCCTTACACCAAGATAAAGGTCCAAAGACTTTATTAACTACATAGCAAATATGACTTCTCATTTGCTCGTCTCTCTAATTCTAAGGGAACCAGGCAAATAGAGGTTACTGTAAAGCTAGTGGGCGTAACTACAAAAGCATGACTCATAACATGAGTGACACTGATCTACAGTCACCACACACTGATGACGTGCTTATTCCTCTTTCCTACATTCTGTACAGCAGCGATGTGGCCCAGTACTCTATAGACGGATAATGCACTGATAGATGGTAAGAGCAGGAATAGAGGGCTGTGGTTCCAGAATGCCAGAACTAACTGTTGAGCCTTCCCGAGTTGTCATGAGCCTAACTCAATGAAGCACCAGAGAAGGGAGGTGTCCACTTGATAACCTCAATGATATACAGGCATCTACACGCCTAGAGTTTGACTATGCAAAAACATTTTGCAGTTGTATAGGGCTCTGGTGAGACCACATCTGGAGCATTGTGTACAGTTTTGGTCTTCTAATTTGAGGAAGGACATCCTTGTGATTGAGGTAGTGCAGCGTAGGTTCACGAGATTGATCCATGGGATGGCGGGACTGTCATATGAGGAAAGATTGAAAAGAGTAGGCTTGTATTCACTGGAGTTTATAAGGATGAGGGAGGATCTTATAGAAACATATACAATTATAAAAGGACTGGACAAGCTAGATGCAGGAAAAATGTTCCCAATGTTGGGCGAGTCCAGAACCAGGGGCCACAGTCTTAGAATAAAGGGGAGGTAATTTAAGACTGAGGTGAGAAAAAACTTTTCACCCAGAGAGTTGTGAATTTGTGGAATTCCCTGCCACAGAGGGCAGTGGAGGCCAAGTCACTGGATGGATTTAAGAGAGAGTTAGCTAGAGCTCTAGGGGCTAGTGGAGTCAAGGGATATGGGGAGAAGGCAGGCACGGGTTATTGATAGGGGATGATCAGCCATGATCACAATGTGATCATGTGCTGGCTCGAAGGGCCGAATGGCCTCCTCCTGCACCTATTTTCTATGTTTCTACATTTCAGATGCTTATGCGGCATTGGGATTGGGTTTCCTGGTGAAACATTTAGCTTGTGTGTTTGTCAACATGTAGATGACTTCTTACTGAATATGAAGTTTGTTATCGTCCGATAGCATTAGTGTGTAAGGTAGTTTAGATACTGCAGTGCATTCAGAAAGTATTCAGACCCCTTCACTTTTTCCACATTTTGTTACGTTACAGCCTTATTCTAAAATTGATTAAATTCATCTTTTTTAATCATAAATCTATACACAATACCCCATAAAAAAAATGTGAAAACAGGTGTTTAGAATTTTTTGCAAAGTAATTAAAAAGAAATAACTGAAATATCACATTTACATACAAGTGTTCAGACCCTTTACTCAGTACTTTCTTGAGGCACCTTTGGCAGCGATTACAGCCTCAAGTCTTCTTGGGTATGACGCTACAAGCTTGGCACACCTGTATTTGGGTAATGTCTCCCATTCTTCTCTGCAGACCTTCTCAAGCTCTGTCGGGATGGATGGGGAACGTCGATGCAGAGCTATATTCAGGTCCCACCAGAGATGTTCGATCGGGTTCAAGTCCGGGCTCCGGTTGGGCCACTCAAGGACATTCACAGACTTGTCACAAAGCCACTCCTGCGTTGTCTTGGCTGTGTGCTTAGGGTCGTTGTCCTGTTGGAAGGTGAACCTCTGCCCCAGTCTGAGGTCCAGAACGCTTTGGAGCAGATTTTCATCAAGGATTTCTCTGTACATTGCTCCGTTCATCTTTCCCTCGATCCTGACTAGCCTCCCAGTTCCTGCTGCTGAAAAACATCCCCACAGCATGATGCTGCCACCACCATGCTTCACTGTAGGTATGGTATTGGCCAGATGATGAGCAGTGCCTGGTTTCCTCCAGACGTGATGCTTAGCATTCAGGCCAAAGAGTTCAATCTTGGTTTCATCATCAGTCCAGAGAATCTTGTTTCTCGTGCCTTTTGGCAAACTCCAAGTGGGCTGACATGTGCCTTTTACTGAGGAGTGGCTTCCGTCTGGCCACTCTACCATAAAGGCCTGATTGGTGGAGTGCTGCAGATATAGTTGGTGATATTTCTGGAAGGTTCTCCCATCTCCTCAAAGGAACTCTGCTTCTCTGTCAGAGTGACCATCGGGTTCTTAGTCACCTCCCTGACCAAGACCCTTCTCCCCCGATTACTCAGTTTGGCCGGGCGGCCAGCTCTATGAAGAGTCCTGGTGGTTCTAAAGTTCTTCCATTTAAGAATGACGGAGGCCACTGTGCTCTTAAGGACCTGCAATGCTGCAAAAATTGTTTTATACACTTCCCCAGATCTGTGTCTCGACACAATCCTGTCTCAGAGGTCAATGGACAATTCCTTCTTCTTCATGGCTTGGTTTTTGCTCTGACA
This sequence comes from Amblyraja radiata, assembly GCF_010909765.2. Classification (NCBI taxonomy): domain Eukaryota; kingdom Metazoa; phylum Chordata; class Chondrichthyes; order Rajiformes; family Rajidae; genus Amblyraja; species Amblyraja radiata. The sequence continues at coordinate 98,680,575 of NC_045961.1, forward strand.
TGCACTGTCAACTGTGGGGCCTTATATAGACAGCTGTGTGCCTTTCCAAATCATGTCCAATCAATTTAATTTACCACTGGTGGTCTCCAATCAAGTTGTAGAAACATCTCAAGGATAATCAATGGAAACAGGATGAACCTAAACTAAATTTTGAGTGTCATTGCAAAAGGTCTGAATGTAAATGTGATATTTCAGTTATTTATTTTTAATTTGCAAAAATGTCTAAACACCTGTTTTTGCTTCTTCTTCATTCTGGGGTATTGTGTGTAGATTGATGATTTAAAAAAAAAGAATTTAATCTATTTTAAAATAAGGCTGTAACGTAACAAAATGTGGACAAAGTGAAGGGGTCTGAATACTTTCTGAATGCACTGTATGTGTAGGAAGGAAGTGCAGATGCTGGATTACACCGGATAGACACAAAGTGCTGGAGTAATTCAGCGAGTCAGGCAGCATCTCTGGAGAAAAGGAACAGGTGACGTTTTGGGTCGAGACCTTCATCAGGTCTGATGAAGATCTGATGAAGGGTCCCGACCTGAAATATCACCTATTCCTTTTCTCCAGAGATGCTGCCTGACTCGCTGAGTTACTCCAGCACTTTGTGGGTTTGATGAAGGGTCTCGACCCGAAACGTCACCTATTTCCTTTCTCCAGATACGCTGAGTTACTCCATCACTTTGTGTCTATCTTTACTTTAGATACGAATTTGGCATTGAGCTTGGTTTAGTGCTTAACCTTATGTGGTTATAACACAAGTATTTTGTGTTTTCACAGTAGTGCAGACATTGACCAATACACAGGTGCTGACCCTACCCCAGGCTAACATGGTAATTCAGTCGAGCCTTGCGCTAACAAGTTGCTCAGCTCTGTGAAGCAGGCTCCTTGACAGCTGCCGATTGAGTGATGGTTTAAAGGTCGCAGCATCTTGAGATACTTTTCGCTGGCCCCACGCCATCTCCGAAGAGAAAACACATGCAGAGTATCTGTTGCGAGAGAAATTGCGGCTGGGGCTCTTTTGCTATCAAATGTTTCAATCTGTCATGTTCCAATTTCCTCCCCCTTCACCCTCATCAACCTTCTTCCCTCCGCCGCCACTTCCTCAGAGAGCAGATTCCACCTTGCCTCCGCACCCTCTTATTGCTTCCAGCTATACGATTTCCCCCACCCCCTCCCACCTCCGCTTCCAATGCTGCAGTGAATGAAATAACTGTCTCGCTTATTAAGTAACCGGCCTTTGATGTCCTTTCTCAAGGGAGGAATAGAGAGGAATAGATCGGATCGATGCACAAAATCTCTTGCCCAGAGAAGGGGAATTGAGGACCAGAGGACATAGGTTCAAGGAGAAGGGCAAAAGATTTAATAGGAATCTGAGGGGTGACTTTTTCACACAAAGGTGGTGGGTGCATGGAACAAGCTGCCAGAGGAAGTAGTTGAGATTGGGACTATCCCAACATTTAAGAAACAGTTAGACAGGTACATGGATAGGACCGAAACGTTGCCTATTTCCTACGCTCCATAGATGTTGCTGCACCCGCTGAGTTTCTCCAGCATTTTTGCGTACCATGGATAGGACAAGTTTGGAGGGATATGGACCAGGTGTAGGCAGGTGGGACTGGTGTAGCTGGGACATGTTGGCCGGTGTGGGCAAGTTGGTCTGAAGGGCCTGTTTCCACACTGTATCACTCTATGACTCTGTGACTTTGACTCAAGAGGCCTTCACTTATGTTTCTTGTTGGTGTAGCTGCTGAGGCTAATTCGGTAGAAACTGGCTTGGATGAGCTTGAAATGTCAACTCTGCTCCTCTCTCACTCTCTCTGTGCAGGTGCTGACTGACCATCTCTGTGTGTTTCCAGCATTTTTTTTAAACTTCATTTTAGAAGCATAGAGAATAGCAATGGGCCCCCTTCAGCCCACCATATGTGCTGACCAAACCTGGAGAATCGACCTGAAACCTCACCTATTCTTTTTCTCCAGAGATGCTGCCTGACCTACTGAGTTACTCCAGCACTTTGTGTCTATCTTCAGTATAAACCAGCACCTGCAGTTCCTTCCTACACAATCTGAAGAAGGATCCTGACCCAAAACATCATCTACCCATGTCCACTAGCTTTATCCCCGTGACCTTTGATGCCCTTAGTAATCAAGTCTTTGGAGTAGACATAGACAGAGAAAATAGGTGCAGGAGGAGGCCATTCGGCCCTTCGACCCAGCACCATCATTCATTGTGATCATGGCTGATCATCCCCAATCAGTACCCCATTCCTGCCTTCTCCCCATATCCCTTGATTCCACTAGCCCCTAGAGCTCTATCTAATAGCCCTGTCCCACTGTACAAGCTAATTCAAGAGTTCTCCTGAGTTTGCCCTGATTCGAACTCGGAGAATTACGGTAATGGCCGCTCGTAGGTACTCGGGGCTCTCGTGGACGAGTCTTCCCGAGCTTACCGGGTTTCCCGAGTACCTGCCGTTAGCATTACGAGCTGCTAAGAGACGTCCCCGAGCTCCGATGTACCTGCCACGTACATTCTACATGTTACAGCGAGTTTGATTTTTATTTAAACTCGGGAGAGCTCTTGGGTGAACTCGTAGAGTGGGACAGGCCCATAACTCTCTCTTAAACCCATCCAGTGATTTGGCCTCCACTGCCCTCAGTGGCAGGGAAATAGAGTGTGGGAGGAAACCGGAGCGCCCGGAGAAAAACCCACGCGGTCACAGGGAGAACGTGCAAACTCCACACAGACAGCAACCGTAGTCAGGATCGAATCTGGGTCTGTGGCGCTGTGAGGCAGTAACTCCACCACTGCTCCACCATGCTAAACCCATTAGGGGCTAGTGGAATCACGGTATATGGGGAGAAGGCAGGAACGGGGTACTGATTGGGGACGATCAGCCATGATCATGAATGGTGGTGCTGGCTCGAAGGGCCGAATGGCCACCGCCTGCACCTATTTTCTATGTCTATGTCTACTCTAAAGACTTGTTATTAAGTTAATAAGAGTTTAAGAAGAAACTGCAGATGCTGGAAAATCGGAGGTAGACATAAAATGCTGGAGAAACTCAGCGGGTGCAGCAGCATCTATGGAGCGAAATGTTGCCTATTTCCTTCGCTCCATAGATGCTGCTGCACCCGCTGAGTTTCTCTAGCATTTTTGTGTACCTAGTCTTGAAGTTACTCAGTTCAGCATTAAAGTGTGGATTCATTTCAAATTTCCATCTGCTGTTTTAATTGGAAGCATTAAAGCACTTACAGTACTTTAATGTTCAATTTGCATGACAATGCCATGGGATCATCTGCAGTTATCGCTCATAGTCTTATTGAAACCAAAGGGTAATCAACATGTGGCAATGCCCCTAGAACTCCCTTTGGGGAGATGGTGGTGTGGATTCTGAATATCAATGGGAAAAGCGCACAAAGTCTGTGCAGAGTTGTTGACATTCCTCAGCGGGAATGCCACCGAGTCTGGGATTACAGGCACAGATGCAGAATTTTAAAAACTCGCTGAACAAGCTTCACCATCAGCGCCCAAATAGTGCCTGGTGGTGGGCGGGAAACATAGAAACATAGAAAATAGGTACAGGAGTAGGCCATTCGGCCCTTCGAGCCTGCACTGCCATTCAATATGATCATGGCTGATCATCCAACTCAGTATCCCATCCCTGCCCCCCCTTCCCATCAGAACTGCCCCCTCCATCTACTCCTTTAAGTCAAGACTAAAATCTTATCTATACTCCCAAGCCTTTCCTGACGTCCACTGAGCGAGGGTTATATGTATATATGTATGTAGTTTGTTTGTTTATACTATTCTTATAACAAATGTAAAGCACTTTGGCCAACAAGAGTTGTTTTTTAAATGTGCTATATAAATAAATGTGACTTGACTTGACTGTCCATACCCCCTGATCCCTTTAGCCACAAGGGCCACATCTAACTCCCTCTTAAATATAGCCAATGAACTGGCCTCAACTACCTTCTGTAGCCACCAGCGGAACCCTGAATGCGGCATTTCACAAGTTGACAAGTTATAGGGGCAGAATTAGGCCACTCGGCCCATCGGTTCCACTCCGCCATTCAATCATGGCTGATCTCTGCCTCCTAATCCCATTTTCCTGCCTTCCCCCCATCACCCTTGACACCCGTTCTAATCAAGAGTTTGTCTATCTCTGCCTTGAAAATATCCACTGACTTGGCCACCACTGCCCCCCGTGGCAATGAATTCCACAGATTAACTACCCTCTGACTAAAGAAGTTCCTCCTCACCTCCTTTCCAAAATAGTGACCTTTTAATTCTGAGGCTATGGCCTCTGGTCTTAGATTCTCCCGCCAGTGGAAACATCCTTTCCACATCCACTCTATCTATGCCTTTCACTATTCTGTAAGTTTCAATGAAGTCCCCCCTCAACCTTCTAAACTCCAATGAGTGGAGGCCCAGTGCTGTCAAACACTCATCATTTGCTATGCCGCTCATTCCTGCAATAATTCTTGTAAAGCTCTCTGACCTCTCTCCAGAGCCAGCAACGGTGTACTGATTTTAGATGATCAGCCATTATCATATTGAATGGTGCTGCTGGCTCGAAGGGCCGAATGGCCTCCTCCTGCAATTATTTTTCTATGTTTCTATGTTTCCATCCTTCCTCAGATATGGGGCCGAAATTTGATCACAGTCTTCCACATGCGGCCTGACCAGCGCCTTATAGAGCCTCAGCTTTACATCTCTGTCCAGAATTCCAGTCCTCTTGACCTGAATGCTAGCATTGAATTTCCCTTCCTTAATACCGATTCGACTTGTAAATTAACTTTTTGAGAATCCTGCACCAGCACTCCCAAGTCCCTTTGCACCTCTGATTTCTGTATTCTGTCTCCATTTAGAAAATAATCTACGCTCTTTTTCTTACCAACATGCATGACTCCACGCTTTGCAGTACTGAATTTCATCAGCTACTTCTCTGCCCACTCTCCTAACCTGTCCAAGTCATTTTGCAGAGTCCTTGCTTCCTCTGCACTGCCTGCCCCTCCAACTATCTTAGCGTCTTCTACAAACTTGGCCACAAGGCCTTCAATCCCCTTATCCATGTCATTCATTTTCAAATGCGAAGAGAAGTGGCCCCAGCACCGACGTTGTGGAACTCCACTAGTCACTGGCAGCCAACCTGAAAAAGCAACTTTTATTGCCACTCTTTGCCTTCTGCCATCCAGCCAACCGGCTATCCATGCTAGTATCGTCCCTTTATAGAAAATAGACAATGGACAATAGACAATAGGTGCAGGAGTAGGCCATTCAGCCCTTCGAGCCAGCACCACCATTCAATGTGATCATGGCTGATCATCCCCAATCAGTACCCCGTTCCTACCTTCTCCCCATATCCCCTGACTCCGTATCTTCAAGAGCCCTATCCAGCTCTCACTTGAAAGTATCCAGAGAACCAGCCTCCACCACCCTCTGAGGCAGAGAATTCCACAGATTCACCACTCTCTGTGAGAAAAAGTGTTTCCTCATCTCTGTTCTAAAGGGCTTACCCCTTATTCTTAAACTGTGGGCCCTGGTTCTGGACTCCCCCAACATCGGGAACATGTTTCCTGCCTCCAGCCTGTCCAAACCCTTAACAATCTTATATGTTTCAATAAGATACCCTCTCATCCTTCTAAACTCCAGATTATACAAGCACAGCTGCTCCATTCTCTCAGCATATGACAGTCCTGCCATCCCAGGAATTAACCTTGTAAGCCTACGCTGCACTCCCTCAATAGCAAGAATGTCCTTCCTCAAATTAGGGGACCAAAACTGCACACAATACTCCAGGTGTGGTCTCACGAGGGCTCTGTACAACTGCAGAAGGACTTTAACTTTAATACCAATTTTAATCCAAATTTAATAAAATTGATTTAGGGGGACAGTAAGATTGGTTGGAGAACTGAGAAGGGGAAGGGGATGGAGAGGGAGGAGAAGCAAGGGTCAATTGAAGTTTGAGAAGACAATGTTGATACCACTGGGGTGTAAGCTGCCCAAGCAAAATATGAGGTGCTGTTCCTCCAATCTGCGCTGGGCCTCATGTGGAATGCAGAGTATAGGGTGATTTGGATCATGTACAAGCAAATATGATCAGTTCAGCTAGGCATCATGAATGGCACAAACATTGTGGGCCGATGGGCCTGTCCCTGTGCTGTACTGCTCTTAGATCTCAGACCACTCAGCAGAGGGAAGGTAGAGGGGAGACCATTGGGTAATGAGATTCTTCCACGTGGTCTGTCCTCGTCCGTCGGTCAGCGCCGATGTCGATCGCCGCACCGACTTCTCCACTATCGCCACTGCGTTATAGACAATAGACAATAGGTGCCGGAGTAGGCCATTCGGCCCTTCGAGCCAGCACCGCCATTCAATGCGATCATGGCTGATCATCCCCAATCAGTACCCCGTTCCTGCCTTCTCCCCGTATCCCCTGACTCCACTATTTTTTAGAGCACTATCTAGCTCTCTCTTGAAAGTATCCAGAGAACCTGCCTCCACCGCCCTCTGAGGCAGAGAATTCCACAGACTCACCACTCCCTGTGAGAAAAAGTGTTTCCTCGTCTCCGTTCTAAATGGCTTAGTCCTTATTCTTAAACTGTGGTCCCTGGTTCTGGACTCCCCCAACATCGGGAACATGTTTCCTGCCTCTAGCGTGTCCAAACCCTAAACAATCTTGTTAAGGGTTTGCACAGAGGGTTCATTCCGGACGCCTCTGTGGCGCCAGCCCAGGACCCCAGCCGCGGGCCAGCCAACGTGGTCAACCAGCATCTGCAGTTCCTTCCCTTACATATTAGCTCTTTTCTATGTAAACTTTGCAATCTCCAACGTGACCGACGCTGGCACTGGAAAGCTTCTGGCACTGCAGTATTGCGTACAGTTTTGGTCTCCAAATCTGAGGAAAGATATTCTTGCCATAGAGGGAGTACAGAGAAGGTTCACCAGACTGATTCCTGGGATGTCAGGACTTTCATAGGAAGAAAGACTGGATAGACTCGGCTTGTACTCGCTAGTATTTACATGTTTTTCCTCTACCTGCTAAATTTTTGTAAGGTGTCCTTGAGACTCTTGAAAGGCGCCCATAAATAAAATTTATTATTATTATTATTATTATTATTAGAATTTAGAAGATTGAGGGGAGATCTTATTGAAACTTACAAAATTCTTAAGGGGTTGCACAGGCTAGATGCAGGAAGATTGTTCCCGATGTTGGGGAAGTCCAGAACAAGGGGTCACAGTTTAAGGATAAGGAGGAAATCTTTTAGGACCAAGATGAGAAAAACATTTTTCACACAGAGAGTGGTGAATCTCTGGAACTCTCTGCCACAGAAGGTAGTTGAGGCCAGTTCATTGGCTATATTTAAGAGGGAGTTACATGTGGCCCTTGTGGCTAAAGGGATCAGGGGGTATGGAGAGAAGGCGGGTCCAGGATACTGAGTTGGATGATCAGCCATGATCATATTGAATGGCGGTACAGGCTCGAAGGGCCGAATGGCCTACTCCTGTCCCTATTTTCTATGTTTCTATGTTTCTATGCTTCACTTTCCCAAGACCTTGGGGATAATTTAGCCAAAAAACACCCCATTGAGAGAAGCTTTCTGTTTTACACGCAAAATTAGGCACCGATCGAGCAGCTCACTGGCAGAGAATTCTCTGCCGTTCTGTTCTAATTTAATGGACAAGACATTAGGTTCCTCATAGGGTTTTAACAAGAGTAATACGACTGACTTTTTTCAAATTGGTTTTACACTGGGGATTTATTTTTAAAAGAACTATTGAAGAATAACGAACACTAATTGCACACAATTTAATTCAGTCAACCTAGCCAGGCCAAGCATGAACCATTTGGAGTTTCACTGCAGTTAAACAGATTTACAGCTTCCTCTACTCACACTAAAACATTTTATTTTCTATTATTGACAATGCCAAAGCAGGCCATTCAGCCCATCAGATTCACACTGATTCCTGGAGATCGCAAAGTGAAGTTTAACTTCAAACTACCATTTTTGAACTGATTCGCTGTGAATTTCTCAAATAACATTATTATTCCACATATACAAGCTCATTTGTGTTCCTCAGGCACAGTGGCACAATGGTAGAGATGCTGCCTTACAGCGCCCGAGACCTGAATTTGCTCCTGACTACGCGGGTGCTGCCTGCACGGAGTTTGCACGTTCTCCCTGTGACCGAGTGGGTTTTCTCCAGATGCTCCGGTTTCCTCCCACATTCCAAAGACATATACGTGCACATTTGTAGGTTAGACAATAGACAATGGGTGCAGGAGTAGGCTATTCGGTCCTTCGAGCCAGCACCGCCATTCAATGTGATCATGGCCGATCACCCACAATCAGTACCCCGTTCCTGCCTTCTCCCCATATCCCCTGACTCCTCTATCTTTAAGAGCTCTATCTAACTCTCCCTTGAAAGCATCCAGAGAACCGGCCTCCACCGCCCTCTGAGGCAGATAATTCCACAGACCCACAACTAATTGTGAGTTAATTGGCTTCTGTAAATTGTTCCTAGTGTGTAGCACAGAATTAGTGTACGGGGATCACTGGTCGGCGTGGACTCGGTGGGCCGAAGGGCCTGTTTCCACGCAGTATATCTAAACTAAACTAAACTAAAATGAATGCACATTTTTGGAGCATCTTTCAACTCCCATTCAGGTTGAACAAACTTGAACAGGTTGGGTTAACGTGAGAGCTAGTTCGTACATCACCAGAACATGATGTGAAGGTACATTAATTTCATCTGCCTGTACGTGACGCATATCTCTCCATTCCCTGCATATCCACGTGCCTGTCTAAAAGCCTCTTAAATTCAGTTTAGTTTATTGTCACGTGTACCGAGATACAGTGAAAAGCTTTTTGTTGCGTGCTAACCAGTCAGCAGAATGACGATGCATGATTACAATCTATAGAATTACAGTGTACAGATTCGGGGAACAACGTTTAGTGCAATGTAAAGCCAGCAAGGAAAGTCCGAGGGACATCAAAGAGGTAGATAGTAGTTCAGGACTGCTCTCTGGGTGTGGTGGGATGGTTCAGTTGCCTGATAACAGCTGGGAAGAAACTGCCCCTGAATCTGGAGGTGTGTGTTTTCGCACTTCTATACATTTTTCCTGATGGGAGAGGGGAGAAGAGGGAGTGGCCAGGGTGCGACTCGTCCTTGATTATGCTGCTGGCCTTGCCGAGGCAGCGTGAGGTATAAATGGTGTCAATAGACGTCAATGTCACTATCTTATCTGCCTCCACCACCATCCCTGGCAGAGCATTCCAGGCACCCACCACTCCCTGTGTAAAGGTATTGCCCCACGCATATCCTTTAAACACTGTTCCACTCTCTTAGAGCTATGTCCTCATAGCATCACACAGTATGGAGACAGGTCCTTGTGCCCAACTCCTCCATGCTGATCCAGATGTCCCATCTAAACAAGTGGCGTTTGCCCATGTATGGCCCATATTTCTCAAAACCTTCCCTATCCATGTACCCATCCAAGTGTCTTTTAGAAGCTCCTGTAGTGCCTGCAACAACCACCTCCTCTAGCAGCTTGTTCCATATACTAACCACCCTAGGGCGGCACATACAACATATAAAATTATAAAAGGACTGGACAAGCTAGATGCAGGAAAAATGTTCCCAATGTTGGGCGAGTCCAGAACCAGGGGCCACAGTCTTAGAATAAAGGGGAGGCCATTTAAGACCGAGGTGAGAAAAAACGTTTTCACCCAGAGAGTTGTGAATTTGTGGAATTCCCTGCCTCAGAGGGCAGTGGAGGCCAAGTCACTGGATGGATTGAAGAGCGAGTTAGATAGAGCTCTAGGGGCTATTGGAATCAAGGGATATGGGGAGAAGGCAGGCACAGGGTATTGATAGGGGACGATCAGCCATGATCACAATGAATGGCGGCGTTGACTCGAAGAGCCGAATGGCCTCCTCCTGCACCTATTTTCTATGTTTCTATGGCACAGTGATGCAGTGGTCGAGTTGCTTCCTTACAGCATCAGATACCTGAGTTCGATCCTGACTACGGGTGCTGTCTGTACGGAGTTTGTCAGTTCCCCCATGACAGCATGGGTTTTCTCCGGGTGCTCCGGTTTTCACCCATACTCCAAAGACGTACGGGTCTGTAAATGAATTGGCTTTGGTAATGATTGTAAATTGTCCCTAGTGTGTATGATAGTGTTAATGTATGGAGACCGCTGGTCGGTAGACTCAGTAGGTTGGAAGGCCTGATTCCATACTGTATCTCGGAACTAAATTAAACTATTAATTTAACCCTCTGAGTGAAAAGTCTATGACATATCCCCCCTGGGGAAAAAAGGTTTTGACTCTACCTTATCTATCTGTCTTTTTAGTTTAGTTTAGTTTAGAGATACAGAGCGAAAACAGGGCATTCAGCCCAACAAGTCCGCACTGACCAGCGATCCCCGCACTATCCTGCACACACTAGGGCTGATTGTTACATTTATACCAAGCTAATTAACCTACAAACCGGTACGTCTTTGGAGTGTGGGAGGAACTGAAGATCTCGAAGAAAGTGGAAGTGGTCAATAGACAATAGACAATAGGTGCAGGAGTAGGCCATTCGGCCCTTCGATCCAGCACCGCCATTCAATGTGATCTTGGCTGATCATCCCCAATCAGTACCCCGTTCCTGCCTTCTCCCCATATTCCCTGACTCCGCTATTTTAAAGAGCCCTATCTTGCTCTCTCTTGAAAACATCCACAGGCAGAGAATTCCACAGACTCACCACTCTATGTGAGAAAAAGTGTTTCCTAGTCTCTGTTCTAAATGGCTTACTCCTTATTCTTAAACTGTGGCCCCTGGTTCTGGACTCCCCCAACATCGGGAACATGTTTCCTGCCTCTAGCGTGTCCAAACCCTTATCAATCTTATATGTCTCAATGAGACTGCCTCTCATCCTTCTAAACTCCAGAGAACCTGGGTCTCTGGCACTGTAAGCGCTGTAAGGCAGCAAGTCTACCGCTGCGCCACCACATCTATGTCTCATAATTTTAAACATTTGTCCAGGGTGTGAGAGGGAACTGTGATGCTTTTTCCCCTCAATTGGCCCGAGTGACTTGCACGTGGAATTCAGCAGGCTGGGTGGACTGATCGAAACGTGTTGCTGGACAGCCGACTAATTTATAGCCTTGCGTTAACTTCCTCCATTTATTTTTAATGAATGTTAATAGCCACCATGTAGCACCAGGAGAAAGAAAATAGCTGCAATCCTACAGATCCTTCCACATGCTTGAGGTGTCCAAAAGCGTTTTCGAACCAGCGAATAACTTCTGAAAAGTAGTCAACGCTGTAATGCAAGAATGCACACAGGACATTAACACAAACAGGTTAACCACTGTGTTGAAAACAACACACAGAGATAATTAAACCCCTTGGGATGACACCTGATTTTATGCAGGCCAGGTGTCGATTCCCTTTCTTTTTAAAAGTGTTCATGTTTTTTTCAGAAATAAGTGCCCGTATATTTTAATGGTTAAAAAAGCTGCTAATTAAAGCAAGCACTTTGCAACAGAGCTGCAGAGTTGCCAACTTCCAGATATACAGACGCATGTGACTTCTGGCAGTAAAGACCCAAAACCCCAGTCCTGGTGACTTATCATAGAAACATAGAGACATAGAGAATAGGTGCAGGAGGAGGCCATTTGGCCCTTCGTGCCAGCACCGCCATTCATTGTGATCATGGTTGATCATCCACAATCAGTAACCCGTGCCCGCCTTCTCCCCATACCCCTTGATTCCACTAGCCCCTAGTGCTCTATCTAACTCTCTTATAAATTCATCCAGTGAATTGGCCTCCACTGCCCTCTGTGGCAGAGAATTTCACAAATTCACAACTCTCTGGGTGAAAAAGTTTTTTCTCAACTCAGTTTTAAATGAACTCCCCTTCATTCTTAGACTGTGGCCCCCCCTGGTTCTGGACTCGCCCAACATTGGGACAATTTTTCCTGCATCTAGCGTGGCCAGTCCTTTTATAATATGATTTACCCTTGCCACACAAAGACCGTGTTTAGGAAGCAACTGCAGATGCTGGAAAATCGAAGGTACACAAAAATGCTGGAGAAACTCACTGGATGCAGCAGTATCTATGGAGTGAAGGAAATAGCCAACGTTTCGGCCCGAAACGTTGCCTATTTCCTTCACTCCATAGATGCTGCTGCACCCGCAGAGTTTCTCCAGCATTTTTGTGTACCTTTGGTGAATATACTCGTTTCTTTTGGTCCTTCCAGAGGGGAGAGCATGGAGAAATGACGGAGAATATCATTTTAAAGCTTGGATGGGAAAGATTGAGAGGGATATGGGAAGGAATATAGACAATTGGGACAAGCTGAGATGGGGCATCTGGACACAATGGCGCAGCGGTGGAGTTGCTGCATTACAGCGCCTGAGACCCGGGTTCGATCCTGACTTAAGGGCCTGTCCCACTGTCATGCGACTGCATGCGGCAAGCGCGACCTAGCGTGGTCGCTTGAGCCGTACGGCCTTGCGGGACCGGTTTCACTTCGATCGCCGGAGCCGTATGGAGTTGTGCGGGGCTGGTCCCGACATCGTGCGGGGCTCCGAAAAACTGACACTGTCCAAAAATTCCGCGCAGCAATGGCCGCCGGCCCGCAGCCTGTAAAAACTGTCCCCACTGAGTGTGTAGGAGAGAACTTGTGAACTGGTCGGCACAAACTCTCTGGACCGAAGGACCTGTTTCCATGCTGGACCTCTCTCTAAAATATCTAAAACACTGAGAGAGCACAGAGAAATGATGAGAATGTTGGTGGGATTTCATATTTGCAACATGGATTGGAAAGATTTAAAGGGACGGGCCAAATGCGGGCAATTGGACTCATTTAGATGAGGCATCTTGGATGAGTTGGTCTGAAGAGCCTGTTTCTGTGCAGTATGATTACATAGAAACATAGAAACATAGAAAATAGGTGCAGGAGTAGGCCATTTGGCCCTTCGAGCCTGCACTGCCATTCAATATGATCATGGCTGATCATCCAACTCAGTATCCTGTACCTGCCTTCTCTCCATACCCCCTGATCCCTTTAGCCACAAGGGCCACATCTAACTCCCTCTTAAATATAGCCAATGAACTGGCCTCAACTACCTTCTGTGGCAGAGAATCCCAGAGATTCACCACTCTCTGTGTGAAAAATGTTTTCCTCATCTCGGTCCTAAAGGATTTCCCCCTTATTACATGACACAATGACTTGAAATGTCAAAAGAAAATCCTGCGTGTAAGTGTTTAACAACTGCCTTACAGCGTCAGAGACCCAGGTTCGATCCTGACTACGGGTGCTGTCTGTATAGAGTTTTGTACGTTCTCCCCGTGACCTGCGTGGGTTTTCTCCGGGATCTTCAATTTCCTCCCAAACTCCAAAGACGTACAGATTTGTAGGTTAATTGGATTGGTATAAAATGTAAAAAAGTGTCCCTGGTGTATGTAGGGCAGTGTTAATGTGCGGAGATCACTGGTTGGCCCGGACCTGGGGGGCCGTAGGGCATGTTTCTGCGCTGTAAACAGCTGCCAGTGTCTAAGCTAGGGCAGCAAATGGCACAGTGGCGCAGCGGTAGAGTTGCTGCCTTACAGACCCGGGTTTGATCCTGACTATGGGTACTGCCTGTACGGAGTTCGTACGTTCTCCCTGTGATCGGGAGGGGCTGGATGAGAAAACTGGATAACATAGAACTAATGTGTGAACATTTAGCGATGGTCGGCATGGACTCGATGGGCCAAAGGGCCAGTTACCGTGCCTGTTATCTCTCACACAAACTCAACTAAATTGCTGCGATTATGGCCCATCCGACATGTGGCTTGTGTGTTTTCTGTGAGTTACTTGACATTCAGCTGTGTCCACTGGCAGAGTTTGCAAACAAGTATACATGGTATAAACATAGAAACATAGAAACATAGAAAATAGGTGCAAGAGGAGGCCATTTGGCCCTTCGAGCCAGCACCGCCATTCATTGTGATCATGGCTGATCTTCCCCAATCAATAACCCGTGCCTGCCTTCTCCCCATATCCCTTGACTCCACTAGCCCCTAGAGCTCTATCTAACTCTCTCTTCAATCCATCCAGTGACTTGGCCTCCACTGCCCTCTGTGGCAGGGAATTCCATAAATTCACAACTCTCTGGGTGAAAAAGTTTTTTCTCACCTCAGTCTTAAATGACCTCCCATTTATTCTAAGACTGTGACCCCTGTTTCTGGACTCACCCAACATTGGGAACATTTTTCCTGCATCTAGCTTGTCCAGTCCTTTTATAATTTTATATGTTTCTATAAGATACCCCCTCATCCTTCTAAACTCCAGTGAATACAAGCCTAGTCTTTTCAATCTTTCCTCATATGACAGTCCCGCCATCCCAGGAATCAATCTCGTGAACCTACGCTGCACTGCCTCAAGGATTGTGATTGAGATCAGCTCAAAGCAAACTGTTTCTTCCTTGATTAAGAACTCCAAACTAATGACTAAATATTAAATAAATATTACTGCACTTGTGATGTTTAGTTTAGTTTAGTTTAGTTTGGAGGTGAAGCATGGAAACAGGCTCTTCGGACCACCAAGTCTGCGCCGACCAGCGATCACCCCATGCACGAGCACTCTCCTACATACTATGGACAATTTACAATTTTCAATCAGTCTGAAGCAGGGTTTCGGCCCGAAGCGTTGCCTATTTCCTTCGCGCTATAGCTGCTGCCTAACCCGCTGAGTTTCTCCAGCATTTTTGTCTACTTACAATTTACAGAAGTCATTTAACCTGTACGTCTTTGGAACGTGAGGAAACCGGAGAAAATCCACGCGAACACGGGGAGAACGTACAAACTCCGTACAGACAGCATCCGTAGTCAGGATCTAACCCGGGCCTCTGGTGCTGTAAAGCAGGATAGTAGAACAGTGAAAAGCTTGGCTAGAGTGGCGGTGGAGAGGATATTTCCACTAATGGGAGAGTCTCGGACTAGAGGTCACAGCCTCAGAATCAAAGGACATTCTTTTAAGAAGGAGATGAGGAGAAATGTCTTTAGTCAAAGGGTGATGAATCTGTGGAATTCTTTGCCACAGAAGGCTGTGGAGGCAAAGTCAGTGGATATTTGTAAGGCAGAGATAGATGGATTCTTGATTTAGTACGGGTGTCAGAGGTTATGGGAAGAAGGCAGGTACATGGGGTTGTTATCTCCCTTCTACCTTTTGCTTCTGTCCTCAGTTTATGTCTGTCTGTCTCCTTGTATTGGTTTCATCCCCTGCCCTGTTGGTTTAAACGTGACCTCTCTTTCCCGTCAACTGCACGCATACACTTCCATGTTGTTGACTCCACCCCCCCACTGTTTGGTTTCAACCAACCCATGTAACTCTAGCAAACCTGCCGGCCAGAATGTTGGTCCCCCTCCAATTAAGGTGCAACCCGTCCATTTTATACAGGTCATCCCTGTCCCCTGCACCAACTCCTCAGCCACATATTCAGATCCCCAATCTCCATGTTCCTACCCTCCGGAGGTTCTGGAAGCAACCCAGTTATAACCTCCTCCTCTTCTTACCCACGTCATTTGTGCCTACATGCACAACTACTTCCGGCTGTTCACCCTGGGCCCTGGCACCAGGGAGGCAACACACCTTCCTCGAGTCTTGCCTTTGGCCACAAAATCTCCAGCCCGCACCTCTGACAATGGAGTCACCCACCAGTATGGTTCTGCCTGACATCGGTCTCGCTGGTCGAGCCTCAGCAGCAGGTTTTGAGTCACAGACCTGTCCGCTGCTCTGGAAGCGTTGTCTGCCCCGACAGCTCCCAAGGGGGTGTACCTGTTTTCACGAGGTCTCCTGCACCAGTTTCATCCCCTTCCTTTCCGTCTCTACCCGTCGCACCTCTTGTGCTCTTGGAGTGACCACCTGGCTTGTAGGTCCGGTCCAGGAAGCTTTCATCTTCCCAGTAGGACCGCTGGTCATCCAGCTGCTGCTCCAGTTCTCCGACACGGTCCTTGAGGAGCTGCATCTGGACACAGTTCCCACAGGCGTAACCATATAAACCATATAACAATTACAGCACGGAAACAGGCCATCTCGACCCTTCTAGTCCGTGCCGAACACGTATTCTCCCCTAGTCCCATCTACCTGCGCTCAGACCATAACCCTCCATTCCTTTCCCGGCCATATAACTATCCAATTTATTTTTAAATGATAAAAACGAACCTGCCTCCACCACCTTCACTGGAAGCTCATTCCACACAGCTACCACTCTCTGAGTAAGGAAGTTCCCCCTCATGTTACCCCTAAACTTCAGTCCCTTAATTCTCAAGCCATGTCCCCTTGTTTGAATCTTCCCTACACTCAGTGGGAAAAGCTTATCCACGTCAACTCTGTCTATCCCTCTCATCATTTTAAAGACCTCTATCAAGTCCCCCCTTAACCTTCTGCGCTCCAAAGAATAAAGCCCTAACTTGTTCAACCTTTCTCTGTAACTTAGTTGCTGAAACCCAGGCAACATTCTAGTAAATCTCCTCTGTACTCTCTCTATTTTGTTGACATCCTTCCTATAATTAGGCGATCAAAATTGTACCCCATCCTCCAGAATTGGCCTCACCAATGCCTTGTACAATTTTAACATTACATCCCAACTTCTATACTCAATGCTCTGATTTATAAAGGCCAGCACACCAAAAGCTTTCTTTACCACCCTATCTACATGAGATTCCACTTTCAGGGAACTGTGCACAGTTATTCCCAGATTCCTCTGTTCACCTGCATTCTTCAATTCCCTACCATTTACCATGTACGTCCTATTTAGATTTGTCCTGCCAAGATGTAGCACCTCACACTTATCAGCATTAAGGCGTAGTGGCCAGTGACACCAGCCGTGTCCCTGACTTCCCACATCTTGCAGCGAACACACTGCAGTAATATTCCTGCCATTACGCCAATTTTTAAATATTGCGAGTCACAGCGCCAGGCGGGAAAAGGGCTCAGTTACATCTGCGCCCGGGTGGTGTAAGAGAGGGACTACGCCCTGTCCGCGAACGCCCTGGGGGATTTCCGGGACCGTTGGGCACTGCGGGGGGTTGAATTCATCCTTGACAAGAATTGTAACATAGTTGTATAGTAGTTCATTTAGTATATTTGTTTGTCTTGTATTACGGTGGTGGGTTCTGTTTTATTGTATTGTAAATATTATTTTTAATAATTGAATAAATTTTTTGATTAAAAAAAAGTTTAGATATTTAAATTATACAAACAACCGCATAAATGTAGCCTTCTTGCCAGAGACTCACACTTTACCTCCCAAAGCACTTCACCTGAACAAGGCTGTTCCCAACTGGTTGCGGGCCTTACCTGAACCTTCCTTGTTGCCAAAACACTATTCTTCCTAATCGCTCCTCAGAAGAAATTAACTACGGCACGGTGGCGCAGCGGTAGAGTTGCTGCCTCACAGCGCCAGAGACACTGGTTTGTACCTGACCATGGGTACTGTCTGTACGGTTTGTACATTCTCCCCGTGACCTGCGTGGGTTTTCTCCGGGATCTCCAGTTTCCTCCCACACTCCAAAGACGTACAGGTTTGTAGGTTAATTGGCTACTTGGTATAATTGTAAATTGTCCCTATGTAATTGTAAATTGTCTTGCCACAGGATGTTCTTCTTCCCTGTGGCGATCAACCTGTACAACTCCTCCCCCTTCTGTTGTAGGGTAGACTGACTTCCCTCTCCCCCCTCCCCCCCCCCCCATAAATCTTTGCACAGCCCATATCCTTGCCACTCGGCACTTTAATTGAGTAAGAGCAGAAACAGACCCTTAGGTCCACCGAGTCCGCACCAACCAGCACTCCCCACACACTAACACTATCCTACACACACACTGGGGACAATTCTTTACATTTATACCAAGCCAAATAACCTACAAACCTGTGCGTTGGGAGTAAACCGAAGTTCTTGGAGAAAACCCACAGGGAGAACGTACAAACTCCGCACAGACAAGCTCCCGTAGCCAGGATCGAACACGGGTCTCTGACGCGGTAAGCGCTGTAAGGCAGCAACTCCACCCGCCGCGCCATTGTGCCGTCCAGTTGTTAGACCAAATGCCAAATTACCGGGAATTACATTCATTATTTTATAATCCTCCTGGGTCATTTTAGCAAAAACATTTCTGAAATTAGGACTGATCGGTTTTTGATATTAGTTCAACCCAGCCAAAATTGGAGTTTCATATTAGTTCTAGCCTGGGTGAGCTCTCACCCACAACTTTGCACTTGCTCGTGACTTTTTCCAGAGTTGCACATTTGTTAGCTGTATTACAATCTACCTTCGCTTTAGGTCAATTGACATCTACAGAGCGCTCTGACACAATTCACAAACACCTTTAAAATGAATCTGAAAATGGAAAGGAAAATCACTTTTCCCAGTGAGGTAATTAAAAACAGACAGGACTTCATTTTAACAGGACAGGTTCCTCCACACTTTCCCTGCTTTTAATGGACCAGAAATTTTTTAGTCTTATAAAAGTGTTGGCTGGATTAATTCTTATCCTCCTACATAACTAGAATATGTGTGAAATTTGGCATAGCTAACGGGGCGGCAAGTGCTTTGAATTCAGTGAAGTCACTATGAAGTGGCATGCAATGTTATTGCTGGATTCCTACCCATTGGGCGCAGATCCCTTTAGCAGTTCTAATCGACGAGCTGTCTGTGGGCAATTCCTTCTGTAGCTCGAAATCAGTAAGCTGTAAAGGTGAGTAGATAGACACAAAATGCTGGAGTAACTCAGCGGGAGAGGCAGCATCGCTGGAGTGAAGGAATGGGCGACGTTCTGGGTCGAGACCTGAAATGTCACCCATTCCTTCTCTCCAGAGATGGTCAGTCTGAAGAAGGGTCTCAAACCGAAAAACGTCACCCATTCCTTCTCTCCAGAGACGCTGCCTGTCCCGCTGAGTTACTCCAGCATTTTGTGCCTATCTTCGGTGTAAACCAGCATCTGCAGTTCCTTCCTACACGAAAAAGTGAGTAGTTTGATTCTTGATCTAAACCGAGCAGTTGGCAACAGGGTCATAGAGTCTTACTATGTCCCACACCGATCAACTTGCCCCATCTACACTAGTCCCACCTGCCTGCATTTGGCCCATATCCCTCTAAACCTGTCCTATCCATGCACCTGTCTAAATGTTCCTTAAACGTTGCGATAGTACCTGCCTCAACTACCTGCTCCAGTAGCTTGTTCCATGCATGAACCAACCTTTGTGTGGAAAATGTAACCCTCAGGTTCCTATTAAATCTTTCCCCCCCCCACACCTTAAACCTACGTACTCTGGTTTTCGACTCCCCCACTCTGGGCAAGAGACTTTGTGCATCTATCTGATCTGTTCCTCTTATGATTTTGTACACCTCTATAAGATCACCCCTCATCCTCCTGCGCACAAAGGAATAGAATCCTAGCCCACTCAACCTCTCCCTACAGCTCAGGCCCTCAAGTCCTGGCATAAATCTTCTCGGCACCGTTTCTAGCTCGGCTAGATTAAATCTTCCCTCAGCACCTCTCCGTTCAAGGGCTTGGTCTCGAGGTGTACTCGCTAGCCAAAGACTCATGCCAGCAAGATTCACCCAAGCACATGGCCAAGGTGGTTGCTGACATGTAAGATGCTGGTATAAACCAAAGATTGACACAAAAAGATACATAGATACATAGATAAACTCAGCGGGTCGGACAGCATCTCCGGAGAAAAGGAATAGGTGACGTCTCGGACCGAGACCCTTCTTTAGACTGAAAGTCAGGGGAAAGGGAAACGAGAGATATAGACGGTGATGTAAAGAGATATGGGACAGAAGAATGAAAGATATGCAAAAAAGTAACGATATGATGAAGGAAACAGGCCATTGTTAGCTGTGGCCTAGATGAGAACAAGCCCTTGATAGGGGACATTCTTTTGTTTACACATGATGAATATAAGGAAGCCAGTGGACTCATCCCCAGCACGACCTGGCGTTTTATACTGCACAGTGGCGCACTGGTAGAGCTGCTGCCTTACAATGCCAGGGACCCGGGTTCGATCCTGTCTGTGTGGAGTTTGCACGTTCTCCCTGTGACAGCATCTGTTTCGTCCGGGTGCTCTGGGTTTCCTCCCACACCCCAAAGATGTGTGGAATCATTGGGTTAACCGGGCCTGGGTAAATTGCCCCTAGTGTGTGGGGAGTGGATGAGTAAGTGGGATGACATAGAACGGGTGTGTAGAAATGAAGAACTGCAGATGCTGGTTTATACGAAAGATACACACAAAGTGGTGGAGTAAATCAGCGGGCCAGGCAGCATCTCTGGAGAAATAGGATGGGTGCTGAGGCAGGATTTCTTCAAGGCAGCACAGTGGCACAGCTGTAGAGGCAGCACAGTGGCAGGTTGGTAGGTTTATTGGCTTTGGTTAAAAAATGGCTTTACAAATTGTCCCTAGTGTGTAGGATAGTGTTAGTTTACAGGGTGATCGCTGGTCAGCCTGGACTCGGTGGGCCGAAGGGCTTTTTTCCATGCTGTATCTCCAAACATATACAGTTTAAGGCCCAGGTCATAAAAAGATCTTGGTCTTGTGTTGGAAGAAACTGCAGACACTGGTTTATACCGAAGATAGAAATGAAATGTTAGAATAACTCAGCGGGACAGGCAGCATCTCTGGATAGAAGGAATGGTTGACGTTATGGGTCGAGACCCATCTTCCGACCCGAAACGTCACCCATTCCATCGATCCAGAGATGCTGCCTGTCCCGCTGAGTTTCTCCAGCATTTTTTTGTCTACCTTCGATTGTTCCAGCATCTGCAGTTCTTTCTTAAGCATGCTGCCTGTCCCGCTGAGTTACTCCAAGATCTTGGTCTTGTTCATTTCGTAGGGAAAACTCTCACCTAACTGTTTTGCATTTATTGTTTAATTTCTTCCCCCAATGGAGGCATTCCTCTGATCAAAGTACTCAGCCATTTTAATATTTTAATTAGCACTCCATCAAGTCTGGAACCGATTCAAAATTAATATTCACAGTCTATTTTAACTGCTTTGGCTTTCAATTAGTCGACAGGAAGCCCCTGTGTCGACTCTCTTGGAGAGTTTGATGTAGTTTTTCGTTATTTACCATTTCTTGTGTGAATTCTGTGACATCATTGTATTGTATAGTTATTCTGGGCATTTGAATACTGTTCGTGTCAGATTTTCCGTGGAAGTATAATTTAGTTTAGTTATGTTTCTACACGCTCTTCCACCTGTCTTTGATAGACTTGGGAAACTTTACAATACCTTCCTTTAGACTTCAGAGATGCAGCGAGCACACTGGCCCTTTGGCCCACCGCGTCTGCGTCGACCAGCGATCACCCCGTACACTAAAGCCCCTGTCCCACTTAGGAAACCTGAACGGAAACCTCTGGAGACTTTGAGCCCCACCCAAGGTTTCCGTGAGGTTTCCGTGAGGTTCCCGGAGGTTTTTGTCAGTCTCCCTAATGGTTGAAAGTGGTTTCCGTTTCTTCTATGTTCCGGCGATTATTTCAAAAAATTCAAAACCGGCCTCGACTAAAAATAGGTCGCCGTTTTAAAAATCGGTAATTTTTTAGTCGAAGCCGGTTGCGATGCTAGTTGAAGGTGGTTGCCGGAGGTTGCAGGTGGTTGCCGGAAGTTGCAGGTAGTGGAAGGTAAGACTTCCCTGGTGGAATAAAACTGGGTGAAAAAAAGGTCTTACCTTCCACTACCTTCAACCTCCGGCAACTACCTGCAACCTCCGGCAACCACCTTCAACCTCCGGCAACCACCTGCAACCTCCGGCAACCACCTTCAACCTCCGGCAACCACCTTCAACTAGCATCGCTACCGGCTTTGACTAAAAAATTACCGATTTTTAAAACGTGAACCTATTTTTAGTCGAGGCCGGTTTTGAATTTTTTGAAATAATCTCCGGAACATAGAAGAAGCTCGACTACGCGGAAACCACTTTCGACCATTAGGGAGACCGACAAAAACCTCCGGGAACCTCACGGAAACCTTGGGTGGGGCGCAAAGTCTCCAGAGGTTTCCATTCAGGTTTCCTAAGTGGGACAGGGGCTTTACACTATCCTACACATGAGGGAGAGTTTAAGGCCCAGCTCATAAAAAGATCTTGGTCTTGTGTTGGAAGGAACTGCAGATGCTGGTTTATACCGAAGATGGAAACAAAATGTTGGAGTAACTCAGCGGGACAGGCAGTATCTCTGGATAGAAGGAATGGGTGATGTTATGGGTCGAGACACATCTTCATACCCGAAACGTCACCCATTCCATCTATCCAGAGATACTGCCTGTCCCGCTGAGTTTCTCCAGCATTTTCTGAGGGAGTGTTTACAATTTTTACTGAAAAAGCCAATTAGCCTAAAAAACCTGAACCTCTTTGGAGTGTGGGAGGAATCTGGAGCACCCAGAGAAAACCCATGTGATCACAGGGAGAATATACAAACTCTGTTACAGCCAAGCACCCTGGTCAGGATCGAACCTGGGTCTTTGGCGCTGTAAGGCAGCAACTCTACCGCTGCGCCACTGTGTTCCCCTCCAGGTCACCAATGTAAATCGTACGTATTTGAGGCCAAGATCTAATCCCTGAGGCAGTCCACTGGTTATATCCCTTCATTCTGAAAACAAACCATTCATTCAAACTCTTTTTTTCTATGTCACAGCCAGTTTTCAATCCATGCTAACACACTTCGTCCAATCCTTAATTTATGGACCCATTGCTGCTGTGATTTGTCTATGTTTCTGTTGCTGAACTTGTGGAAGTCTAACCCAGATTTACTTCCAACTATGAGTGGGGGAGTGATGGAATATATTGATTTTGTTCAGTCTGACGTGCTTTGATGTTCTTCGCCTTCTGAGGTTTCATGAAATGCGTCCTGTATTACGTGCCCCAAATGCACATTGGGGAACTCCGGATGGCTACAGAGCACTGTTTCCAAAGCTCAATCATAGCAATGGTTTCAGAAGCAGGTTTCAGCAGCGTATTTTACCGTGTAGCTTGTTCAACGCGGACACAGGGGACTTTCGGGAGTGAGGTAGACAGCCGAGAGCGTTGAGAATGAGGAGAGTGAACTGTGAACTGTGAACTGTGTGAGCTGTGAGGAGGATGCTATGAGAATGCAGGGTGACTTGGACAGGTTGGGTGAGTGGGCAGATGCATGACAGATGAAGTTTAATGCGGATAAATGTGAGGTTATCCACTTTGGTAGCAAAAACAGGAAGGCAGATTACTATCTAAATGGCATCGTTGGGAAAAGGGGAAGTACAACGGGATCTGGGGGTCCTTGTACATCAGTCTATGAAAGTAAGCATGCAGGTACAGCAGGCAGTGAAGAAAGTGAATGGCATGTTGGCTTTTATAACAAGAGGAATTGAATATAGGAGCAAAGAGGTCCTTCTGCAGTTGTACAGAGCCCTAGTGAGACCACACCTGTAGTATTGTGTGCATTTTTGGTCCCCTAATTTGAGGAAGGACATTCTTGCTATTGAGGGAGTGCAGCGTAGGTTTACAAGGTTAATTCCCGGGATGGCGGGACTGTCATATGCTGAGAGAATGGAGCAGCTGGGCTTGTACACTCTGGAGTTTAGAACGATGAGAGGAGATCTCATTGAAACATATAAGATTGTTAAGGGCTTGGACACGCTAGAGGCAGGAAACAGGTTCCCGATTTTGGGGAAGTCCAGAACCACGGGCCACAGTTTAAGAATAAGGAATAAGCCATTTAGAATGGAGACGAGGAAACACTTTTTCTCACAGAGAGTGGTGAGTCTGTGGAATTCTCTACCTCAGAGTGCGGTGGAGGCAGGTTCTCTGGATGCGTTCAAGAGAGAGCTAGATAGGGCTCTTAAAAATAGCGGAGTCAGGGGATATGGGGAGAAGGCAGGAACGGGGTACTGATTGGGGATGATCAGCCAGGATCACATTGAATGGCGGTGCTGGCTCGAAGGGCCGAATGGCCTACTCCTGCACCTATTGTCTATTGAGAGCTCACGCCACTGTGAACTGCCAGGCAGGGGACTGCCGAGAATGGGGGAGTCTGCAAAACAAACCATTTGCCTGTACTTAGGTACACGTGGCAATAACGTAACATTGACTTGAATCAGTGGAACACCAGTCTTAGCCCGATGCCAAGACACTTAATGACACTACAACTAGGCTTGCTTATGATGGCCCTCATTGTTGATTAGTTTTGTTTGGAGATACAGCACGGAAACAGGCCCTTCGGCCCACCGAGCCCACGCCACCCAGCGATCCCCGCACACCAACAGCATTCTACACACACCAGGGACAATTTACATTTACGCCACGCCAATTAACCTACAAACCTGCTTGTCTTTGGAGTGTGGGGGAGGAAACCGAAGATCTCTGAGGAAACCCACGCAGTTCCGTACAGACAAGCACCCGTAGTCAGGATGGAACCTGGGTCTCTGGCGCTGTAAGGCAGCAGCTCTATCGCTGCTCCATCGAGCCGCCCCTGAGGCCATCAGCATTCGACATCTAAGCTGATACTTGATCACAGGTCGTTTGCGCAGAAATACAAAGAACAACCGGAGCTCGGGATCTTAACCCTGATGACGGGTAATACCTCAGGAGAGCAGGAAGAGCCAACTTAATTGTTTAAATCATTAATCGGGAAGTAGTTTAGTGCATATATCACAACCTCAACCTGGAATGGCATACAGATGTTTCCTGTCTATTTAAGATAGCAATAGTATCCAGTGGAAAATGAGCCAAGTACAGATTAAGAATGAAATGGGCTTCAGTCTCGATGTCCTTGCATTGTATTTATACACCAGCTAATTGCTTATTGTGATCAATTTAAAACTCATAAAGTTTTCGTGAGCCAGCACTTCTTTACAAATGTTTGGAAATCAAGCGAGCGCAGTTATTATCTCAAGCGAACACTTGTTTAACTGGTAGGTTATGTGTAGGAAGGAACTGCTAGTTTACACTGGAGAGACACAAAATGCTGGCTTAACTCAGCGGGTCAGGCAGCATCTCTGGAAAGACGTTGCGAGTCGAGACCCTTCTTCGGACTTCAGACTTCAAACGGTCTGAAGAAGGGTCTAGATCCAAGACGTCACCCATTCCTTGCCAGAGATGCTGCCTGTCCCGCTGAATTACTCCAGCATTTTGTGTCTATCTTCACCATCTGCAGTTCCTTCCAACACAAGACCAAGATCTTTTTTTGGACTGGGACTTTAAACTGTACATCTTTGGAGATATAGTATGGAAACAATCCTTTTGGTCCACTTAGTCCACACCGATCATTGATCACCCGTTCACACTCGTTCAATACCAAAGGATACACAAAGTGGTGCAGTAACTCTTTGGTAGATCATGTAGTCATTCCAAGTAAATATATCGATCATTGTCCACTTGTGGGCAGTAGGTATGGATCTCCATTTGTATAGGAAGGAACTGCAGATGCTGGCTTAAACCGAAGATAGACACAAAAAGCTGGAGTAACTCAGCGGGACAGGCAGCATCTGTGGAGAGAAGGAATGGGTGACGTTACGGGTGGAGACTCTTCTTCAGACTGGTTAGGGATAAGGGAAACGAGAGATATAGACGATGATGTGGAGATAAAGATATGCAAAAAAGTAACGATGAAAAAGGAAACAAGCCATTGTTAGCTGTTGGGTGAAAACGAGAAGCTGGTGCATTTTGGGTGGGGGAGGGTTAGAGAGAAGGGAATGCCGGGGCTACCTGAAGTGGGAGAAATCAATATTCATACCACTGGGGTGTAAGCTGCCCAAGTGAAATATGAGATGCTGTTCCTCCAATTTGCGTTTATCCTCACTCTGACAATGGAGGAGGCCTAGGACAGAATGGTCTGTGTAGGAATGGGATGGAAAATTAAGGTGTCTGGCAACCGGGAAGATCAGGTCGGTTCAGGCGGACTGAGCGAAGGTGTTCCACGAAACGATCGCCCTATAGCGGGGAATCGCAGGAATCCGGCCAAGAATCAGACGGAACACGAAGTTGCGTGAAGAAAACGTATTTATTATTAACAGTGTTGCTCCCTACTCCTCAAATGGCCACGGGCGTGCCCGACCTTAAATACCCCCGAGGATCGACCCCGTGACCTGCACCTCCCACACACCGAGACACCTAAATCCTCCCTCCAGAGCCGAGGGTTCGCTCTGCCCGTGGCCCACCACCAGGTGCCGCCACAGTCCAGTCTATGTTTGGCCTCTCCGATGAATGAGAGTCTACATCTTGAACAAAGGATACAGTAGATGAGGTTGGAGGAGGTGTAAGTGAACCTCTGCATTTGTATAGTGCCTTTCATCAATAAAGCACCTAGCGTCTAATACGGCACTTGTTTTGAATAAGTAGAAGCCGGCAAGAGATAGGCCGTAAAGCCAAACAGCAACGCCAAATACCCAGCGAAATGATTCAACACTGACGCAGGTCGCAAAGACTGGATTGATTGGATGTGAAGAGGTTGTTTCCACTAGTGGGAGAGTCTAGGACACTAGGACCAGTCAGTCTCAGAATTAAAGATTTTTTCTATAAGAAGTAGATGAGGAGGAATTTCTTTAGTCAGGGGGTGGGGAATCTGTGGAATGATTGTGCCACAGAACGCTGTGGAGGCCAAGTCAATGGATATTTTTAAGACAGAGATAGATAGATTCTTGATTAGTACAGGTGTCAGGGGTTATGGGGAGAATGGAGGAGAATGGGGCTAGGAGGAAGAGATAGATCAGCCCGTGATTGAATGGCGGAGTAGGCTTGATGGGCCGAATGGTCTAATTCTGCTCCTATCACCAATGAACACGACCTAAGTGACCAAACCTGGGTTGACACACCGGTGGAATCCTCGGCCAGCAGCAACATTGAATGTGATGTTAAAAAGTCATCACTCTGGACTTCTCGTCGGATTCCCAGCCTATGTTTATTACCGAGCCAACTGTAACAGATTACCCCGTCTTTTCTGTTTGTGGGAGCTTGCTACGTATAAATTAGCTGCCGGGTTTTGTAATTGAAATCTACGTCATGTGAAACAGTGATTTATTGGTTGCAAGGTCCTTTCTTCCCAAGGTCAATGGAAACGCATATTTAAAATCAAGTCATTACATGGCCGGTGAGTTTGTGCAGAGCTGGACAGTTAATCCAGGGACAAGCGTTTGAACCCTAACATTGTAACGGAGGTAAGATAAATCCAATTAACTGATTAAATTAATGGCAAGTGAGATACAGTAACATTGAAAATCTTGCTTACAGCATCACAAACACAGTCAGAAAACACACAAAAACATTATATATATACATATATAGACACACAAAAAGCTGGAGTAACTCAGCGGGTCAGGCAGCATCTCTGGAGAAAAGGAATAGATGACCTTTCAGGTCAAGACCCTTCTTCAAACTGAGAGTCAGGGATTTGCAGAAGGACATCCTTATGATTGAGCCAGTGCAGCGTAGGTTCACGAGATTGATCCCTGGGATGGCGGGACTGTCATATGAGGAAAGATTGAAAAAACTAGGCTTGTATTCACTGGAGTTTAGAAGGATGAGGGGGTATCTTATAGAAACATATAAAATTATAAAAGGACTGGACAAGCTAGATGCAGGAAAAATGTTCCCAATGTTGGGCGAGTCCAGAACCAGGTGGCCACGTTTTCACCCAGAGAGTTGTGAATTTGTGAAATTCTCTGCCACATAGGGCAGTGGAGGCCAAATCACGGGATGGATTTAAGGGAGAGTTAGATAGAGCTCTCGGGGCTAGTGGAATCATAGAAACATAGAAACATAGAAAATAAGTGCAGGAATAGGCCATTCGAGCCTGCACCGCCATTCAATATGATCAAGGCTGATCATCCAACTCAGTATCCTGTACCTGCCTTCTGTCCATAACCCTCTGATCCCTTTAGCCATAAGGGCCACATCTAACTCCCTCTTAAATATAGCCAATGAACTGGCCTCAACTACCTTCTGTGGCAGAGAATTCCACAGATTCACCACTCTCTGTGTGAAAAAAAGGGATATGGGGAGAAGGCAGGCATGGGTTATTGATTGGGGACGATCAGCCAGGATCACAATGAATGGCGGTGCTGGCACGAAGGGCCGAATGGCCTCCTTCTGCACCTGTTTTCTATGTTTCTATGGACAGGGAAACGAAAGATATATACGGTGATGTGGAGAGATATAGATCAAATAAATGAAAGATATGCAAAAAATGAATGATGATAAAGGAACCAGGCAGGCCATTGTTAGCTGTGGGCTAGGTGAGAGCGAGTTACAGACAATTAGACTCAACAAGACGACTTTGAAGCTGGTACGACTTTGGTGGGGGAGGGATGGGGAGAGAGGGGATGCAAGGGTTACTTGAAGTTAGAGAAATCAATCTTCATGCCACTGGGCTGTAAACTGCCCAAGCGTAATATGAGATGCTGTGCCTACAATTTGCGTTTAGCCTCACTCTGACAATGGAGGAGGCCTAGGACAGAGAGGTCAGTGTGGGAATGGGAAGGGGAATTGTAATGTTTGGTGACCGGGAGATCAAGAAGGTCTAGGCAGACGGAGCGAAGGTGTTCAGCAAAACGATCGCCCAGTCTGCGTTTGGTCTCGCCGATCTATGAGAGTCCACACCTTGACCAATGGATACAGTAGATGAAGTTGGAGAAGGTGCAAGTGAACCTCTGCCTAACCTGAAAGGTCTGTCGGGGTCAATAGATAATAGACAATAGACAATAGGTGCAGGAGTAGGCCATTCGGCCCTTCGAGCCAGCACCGCCATTCAATGTGATCATGGCTGATCATCCACAATCAGTACCCCATTCCTGCCTTCTCCCCATATCCCCTGACTACGCTATTTTTAAGAGCCCTATCTAGCTCTCTCTTGAAATTATCCAGAGAACCTGCCTCCACTCACCACTCTCTGTGAGAAAAAGTGTTTCCTCGTCTCCGTTCTAAATGGCTTACTCCTTATTCTTAAACTGTGGCCCCTGGTTCTGGACTCCCCCAAAATCAGGAACATGTTTCCTGCCTCTAACGTGTCCAAACCCTTAACAATCTTATATGTTTCAATAAGATACCCTCTCATCCTTCTAAACTCCAGAGTATACAAGCCCAGCTGTTCTATTCTCTCAGCTTATGACAGTCCCGCCATCCCGGGAATGAACCTTGTAAACCTACGCTGCACTCCCTCAATAGCAAGAATGTCCTTCCTCAAGTTAGGGTCCCTGGACAGAGTTGAGGGAGGAGGTATAGGGACAGGTGTTGTATCTCCTGTGGTTGCTGGGGAAGGGATCTGTGGAGAGGGGTGGTTTGGGGGGGAAGGGATGCGTTAACCAGGGAGTTGCGGAGGGAAGGCCTTTGCAGAGGGTGCAAAAGGGTGGAGGTGGGAAGATGTGACTTGTGGTGGGATCCCGATGGAGGTGGCGAAAATGTTGGAGGATTGTATGTTTTATGTGACGGCTGGTGGGGTGAAAGGTGAGGACCAGGGGGACTCTGTTCCTGTTGCGACTAGAGGGAGGGGGAGCAAGAGCGGAGCTGCGGGGTACCGAGGAGACACGTGTGAGGGCTTAATCTATGATGGAATTAATACACCTTAATAGAGTTATACACTACTATAGAATTATACACCTTAATAGAGTCATAGTCACACAGCATGGAAACAGAATATTTGGCCGAACTTGCCCATGCCGATCAAGATGCCCCATCTACACTGGTCTCATCTGCTCATGTTTGGCCCATATCCATTTTTAGTTCAGTTTAGTTTAGAGATACAGCACAGAAACAGGTCCTTTGCTCACCGGGCCCGCACCGGCCAGCGATCCCTGTATACCAGCACAATCCTACACACTAGGGACAATTTACAATTTTAACAGGGGCCAATGAACATGCAAACCAGTACGTCTTTGGAGTGTGGGAGGAAACCGGAGCACTGGGTGAAAACCCCCAGGGTTACAGAGAGAATGTGCAAACTCCGTACACACATCACCCATAGTCAGGATCGAACCAGGGTCTCTGGCACTGTAAGGAAGCAATTCTACTGCTGCGCCACTGTGCCACCCTTATGGGCGCACTACGGGTGAACCACAGTACATCCATCTAAATCGTTCCTATCCACGTACCTGTCCAAATGTTCTTTAAATATTTTTATAGTACAAGCCTCAACTACATTCCCTGGCAGCTCGTTCCCTAAACCCCCCCCACCCTCTGGGTGAAAATGTTACCCTTCACATTCCTATTAAATATTTCCTCTCTCACCTTAAATCTTTAGAACATAGAACATGGAATATAGAACAGTACAGAACAAGAACAGGCCCTTTGGCCCGCAATGTTCATGCCAAACATGATGCTAAGACCATCTCTTATCCACCAATGTAATCCAGATATCTCTATTCCTTGCATAGCCACCTCCCTATTCAAAAGAATCTTAAATGCCACTATCGCATCTGCCTCTATCCTGGAAGCATGTTCCAGGCACTCACCACCATCTGAGTAAAAAACTTGCCCCGTACATCTCATTTAAACATTGCCCCTCTCACCTTAAAGCTATGGGGTGGCACGGTGGTGCAGCAGTAGACTTGTTGCCCTACAATACAATACAATACAATTATATTGTCATTTGAGCCTCAGTGAGGCTCAAACAAAATTCTGTTTCCACAGCCATACAAACAAAGACAATTCCTAGACATACACACAATTAAGTTCACACAAACATCCATCACAGTGAACCCACTGTGATGGAAGGCAAAGTATTTTCTCTCCCCTGTTCTCCATGTCTCTCCCGATGTCCAAGCCCCAGGCGGGCGATGATAAGTCCCACGGCCATTTTAGGCTGTGCCGGGCGATTTACGGCCCCGCATCCGGTCTAGAAGTCTTGAAGTTGGAGCCCCCGGCGGGCGCTGGAATGTCCCACGGCCATGAAGCCGCGCCAGGCGATGTACGGCCCCGCTCCAGGTCGTTCCAACCCCGCGACACGGGCTGGAGAAGTCGCGTTGCGGGAGCTCCGGGAAGCGGTCTCTCTCTCCCCCCGGACAGCGTCGGAGACCCTGGATTGATCCTGACCATTGGTGCTGTCTATATGGAGTTTGTGCGAGTTCTCCCCGTGACCTGCGTGGGTTTTCTCCAGGTGCTCCGGTTTCCTCCCACACTCCAAAGACCTACAGGTTTGTAGGCAAATTGGCTTTGGTAAAGATTGGAAATTGTCCCTAGTATTAATGGTAGTTTAGAGATACAGCGCGGAAAAAGGCCCTTCGGCCCACCGGGTCCGCGCCGACCAGCGATCCCCGCACATCTACACTCTCCTACACTCACTGGGGACAATTTTTACATTTACCAAGCCAATTAACCTACAAACCTAATGCTCGTGCCCGGGGATCGCTGGTCGGCGTGGACATGGTGGGCTGAAGGGACTGTTTGCGCATTGTATCTCTAAACTGAACTAAAATATTCACTTCAGGATTTGATTTTTCCAACTTGGGATAAAGGTTCTGAGTGTCTACCATGTCTGATAGTTTTATATACACCTGTTTGCTCCTGAACTTTGGTCCGATTACTTACTATAATATTTTATCCCTTGCATTGAGATTTCTACAAGTTCCTCTCTGTTATTTGAAATTAGCTCATCTGTTATCTGAGACAAGCAGAGTTTCCCTTGCAATGGATATTTTTGCACAGTGTTTGATTTATACTGAGATGTTATGTATGTGGATGGAATAGTGGATATACTGTACGTAATCAACAGTGTGCTTTCTTCATACTCATTCTCACCAGGAAGTTGTCTGAATAATTTCTGCGTGATTGCTTATTGTCTGTCTCGATTCAACCAGTACGAGAAAGATCAATTTGAACAGAGCTTATCCAACAAATTCATCCGTGGTTAGTAGTATCAGCACATTGTCTTGTGCCTCAGAGGAAAGGAAGCTCAGAGACAGGTTGCAGTGTCATGTTGCCACTGTATTGTGCATTGCGTCAAGAGTGTTTTATTGTCATACTAGACCAAGTGCAGACCCGTTGGGTCTGTTCCCACAACGTGTGGTTACGGGGGGGTGGGGGGGGAGGGCTGGGGGGGGCTAGCAAGCGCCGTCACACATACAAACTAACCCCCCGCACACACGCTACCTACCCCCCTTGATATATTAATATTATTAATTTTCTCCTTTTACCCCATAACCGCCCTATCCACTGACGCATAGCCCCCAACTCGCAGGCGCGTCTAGAGACGGGGGGGGGAGGGGGGAGTAGAGAGTGGGTGCAGAGAGAGAATGGGGAGAGACAGAGAGAAAGGGGCAGAGACAGAAGGAATAGAGACAGAGGGAGAGGGGGGTGGAGGGGAGGAGGAGAGGGAGGGTGGGTGATGGGGGGAGTGTGGGGGAGGAGGTGTGAGAGAGATGGGAGGAGAGAGAGAGTGGAGGAGAGAGAGGGGGAGGGAGAGGGAGAGAGGGGGGGAAGGGAAGGGGGGAGAGGGGGGAAGGGAGGGGGAGAGGTGGGGGGAACTTTGGTTAAAAAAGGTAAATAACTTGCCCCGCACATCTCCTTTAAACTTTGTCCCGCTCACCTTAAATCCATGGGGTGGCACAGTGGCGCAATGATAGAGTTGCTGCCTTACAGCACTGGAGAACTGCATTTGATCCTGACTTCGGGTCCTATCTGTACGGAGTTTGTACCTGTAACCGCGTGGGTATTCTCCGGGCGCTCCGGTTTCCACCTACACTCCAAAAAGACGTACAGATTAGTAGGTTAATTGGCTTCAGTAAAATTGTAAATTGTCCCTAGTGTGCAGGATAGTCCTAGTGTATGGGATGACAGCTGGCTGGAGCAGACTCGGTGGGCTGAAGGGCCTGTTTCCACGCTGTATTTCTAAAATCTACAAGTTGCAGGGCGATCTTGGGGAATAAGTGTCTGATGCCCACTGTTGTACCATCGTTGAAGATGAGGGATGGCATAACATGGGGAGGAGGGAGGGGGAAGATTAGAGTTTAGGGGTAGCCCATCTGGAGATGTGGGTGAAGTGTAAAAGGCAAGCAAAGCAGCTGTGTTGTAGACATTCCTGGATAGAAGTAAGGCAAAGGTTGGCCTGATGGTGGCTGGCCAAAGAAAGTGCCAAAGGATTGAGTGATATAGAGCCAAGGACTGTGCATGCGGTGTAGGGAATGCAGAAACTCCCTGAAGTGGGCTAGTGTGAGGTGGTAATGTCAACACTAAATACACGTTTCAGGATATTAAGAGAACTTTAAGTATGTTTTTCAAAGCCCAGGGGTTTGCAGTGTTGATTTCTCAGGTGTTGGGCAGTACGATCTGAGCGCATGTTCACTCTTCCAGAGGGCAGAATGAAAGGGAGTGCCAGAGTACATTGGCAGAGAGGTTACTGGGCAGATTTAATAGGAATCTGAGGGGTAGATTTTTTACACAAAGGGTGGTGGGTGTATGGAACAAACTGCCGGAGGAGATAGTTGAGGCTCGGACTATCCCAACTTTTAAGAAACAGTTAGACAGGTACATGCATAGGACAGGTTTGGAGGGATATGGACCAAACACAGGCAGGTGGGACTTGCATAGCTGGGACATGTTGGCTGGTGTGGGCAAGTTGGGCCGAAGAGCCTGTTTCTATGCTGTCTCAACCCGAAACGCCACCCATTCCTTCTCTCCAGAGATGCTGCCTGTCCCGCTGAGTTAGTCCAGCTTTTTGTGTCTATCTTCTGTTTCCACGCTGTATCACTCTATGACTCTATTGGTGGAAGTATCTGCAGAAATCACTACACAAGGTGGCTAGGGGTGGCATGGTGTCGCAGCAGTAGAGTTGCTGCCTTACTGGGACCTGGGTTTGATCCTGACTATGGGTGCTGTCTGTATGGAGTTTGTACGTTCTCCCCGTGTGTGTTTTCCATTGAATGGCGGTGCAGGCTCGAAGGGCCGAATGGCCTACTCCTGCACCTATTTTCTATGTTTCTATGTTTCTATGTTAAACTAAAGGTGGGCGGACAAATCAGCAGAGCACAGCGTTAATTGTGACAATAAACTCAACTGAACTTAATTCAAAGCCTTCAAAGAATTTTGAGTTATAAGGTTGGCACACATAAGCAAAGACTAGAGGAAATGCCTCGTAAATTGCTGTAAGCTAAACACATATAGAAAAGTACATTCCCTGTCTTTATGAAGGCAAAGCAATACAGAGCAGTTTGAAGAAGGCTCCTGATCTAAAACGTCACCAATCCATGTTCTCCAGAGATAGACACAAAATGCTGGAGGAACTCAGAGAGACCGAGAGAGAAGGAATGGGTGACGCATCATGTTGGGGGAGTACAGGTGCAACTTGGTTTGCGAACAGCTCACTGCAATAAATTGCCGAGTGTTGTCGATGTAGCCCAGTCCATCATACAGACCAGACTCTCCACCATTGACTCCATCTACACACTGCCAACAAAGTCAAATACCTTTCCCACCCCAGGCGATCTATCTTCTCCCTGCTCCTGTCAGGCAGAAGGTACAGCGCTTGAAAGCACCAGGACCCTTCTTCTGACTGATTGTGTAGTCTCTCCAAAGAGATGTTGGATCTCCTTCATACAGATATGCAGCTATAATTATAAGGTTATGTTACTGGCTTAAAATACTTATTTATAACTTCATTCACCCAGAGTGGCTCTTCAATTACATTTGTCTTACAGTTATTTTTATTTATTTTTATAAAGGCAAAGCAATACAAAGCAGGGCAGTTTGAAGAAGGCTCCTGATCCAAAACATCACCAATCCATGTTCTCCAGAGATAGACACAAGATGCTGGAGTAACTAAGCAGGACAGGCAGCATCTCTGGAGAGAAGGAATGGGTGACGTTTTGGGTCGGGACACATCTGCAGACTAAGAATCAGGTGAGATGGAAACTAGAGATATGGAAGGGTACAAAGAGAATGTAAAGTGTGAAAAGGACAGATCAAAGTAGACGATGATCAAGGAAAGGTGAATGGTGCAGAGTTGGCTGAGGGGAAGTTGACAACGAGGCATACAAACAGTAAAAATAGTCAGGAGGCCAATGAAATTAGTCAGAGAACTAGCATGGGGGATGCTGCCTGACCCGCTGAGTTACTCCAGCATTTTGTGCCTTTTTTGTAAATCAGCATCTGCAGTTCCTTGTATCGGCAGCTTTTTTACTCAAGGGGGTGGTCTAATGAGGAAAGGTTGAATTGCTAGTCTTGTGCCCATGAGATTTCAGAGGTTGAAAAGAGACTGGATTGAACCTGAATAATCTTGACAGAGTGACTGTGGAGAGAATAAGGTCATAAGGTCATGTATTAGGAGCAGATTTAGGCCATTCGGCCCATCGACTCCTCCGCCATTCAATCATGGCTGATCTATCTCTCCTAACCCAATTCTCCTGCCTTCTCCCCATAACCCCTGACACCCTGACACATTGTGAAGGAAAGAATGTTTTTTGGGGAATCTAGTCAAGTGTCAAGATTATTTAATTGTTGTATGTACCGACAGCAGATACACCTATAGCTTTATCCTTAAACTACGTTATACTATACCTATACTAAAGAGAAGAGTGTGAAAATACATGCCTCCAGATTCAGGGACAGTGTCTTCCCAGCTGTTATCAGCCAACTGAATCATCTTCCCCACAACCAGAGAACAGTGCTGAGCTGAGTAAGAAATAAACATAGAAACATAGACAATAGGTGCAGGAGCCCCGAGTCTGCACCGCCATTCAATATGATCATGGCTGATCATCCAACTCAGTATCCTGTACCTGCCTTCCCTCCATACCCCCTGATACCTTTAGCCACAAGGGCCACATCTAACTCCCTCTTGAATATAGCCAATGAACTGGCCTCAACTACCTTCTGTGGCAGAGAATTCCAGATATTCACAACTCTCTGTGTGAAAAATGTTTTTCTCATCTCAGTTCTAAAAGGTTTTCCCCTTATCCTTAAACCCTAGTTCTGGACTTCCCCAACATCGGGAACAATCTTCCTGCATCTAGCCTGTCCAACCCCTTAAGAATTTTGTATGTTTCTATAAGATCCCCCCTCAATCTTCTAAATTCTAGCTAGTACAAGCCGAGTCTATCCAGTCTTTCTTCATATGAAAGTCCTGACATCCCAGGAATCAGTCTGGTGAACGTTCTCTGTACTCCCTCTATGGCAAAGAACTGCAGATGCTGGTTTAAATCGAAGGTAGATACAAAATACTGGAGTAACTCAGCGGGTGAGGCGGCATCTCTGGAGAGAAGGAATGGGCGACGTTTCGGGTCGAGTCCCTTCTTCAGACCGAGAGTCAGGGGAGATGTAAACTAGAGAAATGGAAGGGTACAAAGAGAATGTAAAGTGTGAAAAGGACAGATCAAAGTAGTGCCGAGCTACTATCTACCTCCTTAGAGACCCTCGGACTATCATTGATTTACTTGATTTGATCTTGCACTAAATGTTATTCAGGTTAATCCCTTTATCATGGATCTGTACACTGTGGATGGCTTGATTATAATCAAGGTATTGTCTTTCCATTGACTGGTTAGCACGATCAAAAGCTTTTCACTGTACCTCGGTACACGTGACAATAAACTAAACAAACTTAACCAAACGCAACACATAAAAGCAATGAACATAGACAACATATAATAATTTTTTTTTTTAATTATATATTAATAACCGTAATACTCATGCAAAATGCACACAGAAAATATAGAACAAACAAAAAATAACTATAAATTAATGACCACATTACCGGTGCAAAACACCCGAAAGTCCTTCATGAAAACCAAAGACAGTCCACAGAAGTTCACAGTTGCTGAGGTCAGTGTTGTGCAGTGTTGGTTATTTGGAAGAAACTATTCTTGAACTTGGTGGACGCCGTTTTCAGATTCCTGTGCATTCTGATGGTTGGATCAAAATGAAAGTGTTATCAGTTCATAAGTTCATGCGTTCTAATGGTGGAATTAGTCCATTTGGCCCGTCCAGGCTACTCCACCATTCAATCATGGCTGATCTATCTCTCCCTCCGATCTCCATTCTCCTGCCTTCCCCCCCCCATAACCCCGTGACACCCTTAATAATCAAGAATTTCCGCCTTAAAAATCATCCATTGGCTTGGCCTCTAGTGCCGTCTAAAGAAATTCCTCTTCATCTACTTTCTAAAGGCACGTCTGTTTATTCTGAGGCTGTGGCCTTTGGTCCTGGACTTTCCCACTAGTGGAAACATCCTGTCCACATTCACTCTATCCAGGCCTTTCACTGTTCGGTGATGTGGGTCTTTGATGATACGTGCTGCATCTTTGCTAGATCCCCTCGATGGTGGGGAGGTCAGTACCTGTAATGGACTGGACTCTCATGGTGTAAAAGCAGGTGTAAAATACATAATCAAGGATAAGTTACACCCTGGCCACTCCCTCTTCTCCCCTCTCCCATTAGGCAAGAGGTATGGAAGTGTGAAAACGCGCACCTCCAGATTCAGGGACAGTTTCTTCCCAGCTGTTATCAGGCAACTGAATCATCCTACCACAACTAGAGAGGTACACGTGACATGTGACAATAACTGAACTCACCTCGCTCAAGTTGATTGGAGCAAGTTGTCTGAAGGGAAAGGATTATCTAGAAAGTGGAATGTGTTTGACTGGAGTCCAGAACTGCATTGCTAGAATCATGTTGTGATCCTACCAATCAGTGCTAGATTCAGGAATAAGTCTTCCCAAAGATTTTCAATCCCTTCTCCATTTCCAATATAATCAAACAAATCTTCTCAAGGAGAGAAGTTTGCTTGGACCACACCTGTTTCACTAAAAGTGCTTTTTATAATCGATGACTTTTTTTTTGTATTTATGTGTAGCCTTTCCCAACCCTGGATGACTCTGATAATAATTTAAAAAACCTCAACTGTATCCACCCATCACTCGCCAGACTTTGTCCCGCTCCCACCTCTTAGTTTAGTTTAGGTTGGAGGTACAGTGCGGAAACAGGCCCTTCGGCCCACCGAGTCGGCACCGACCAGCGATCCCCGCACATTAACACTACCCTAAACACACTAGGGACAATCTTTTTTACATTTATACCAAGCTAATGAACCTACAAACCTGTATGTTTTTGGGGTGTGGGAGGAAACCCACGCAGGTACCAGGAGGAAGAACAAACTCCGTACGGACAGCACCCATAGCCGGGATCGAACCCGGGTCTCTGGTGCTGTAAGCACTGTAAAGCAGCAACTCTACCGCTGTGCCACCACGCTGCTCTTCTGGCTTTCTCCCCGTCTGCCACATACAGTCTGAAGAAGGGTTCCGACCCGAAACGTCACCTATCCATGTTCTCTGTGGATGCAGCCTGACCTGCTGAGTTACTCCAGCAATGTGTGTCTTAATTTGTAAGCCAGCATCTGCAATTCCTTGTGCCTGCAGTGTTACAGTGTAACCACCTGTACTTTAAGTGGAAGGTAGATAAAAAATGCTGGAGAAACCCAGTGGGTGAGGCAGCATCTGTGAGCGAAGGAATAGGTGACGTTTCGGGTCGGGACCCTTCTTCATTTTTATCTACCTTTGATTTTTTCAGCATCTGCAGTTCCTTCTTAAACATTTCATGTGGAGTGCACTGCCAGGGGCGATACTAGAGGCTTTTAGATATGCAGGGAATGGAGGAATATGCATCTCATGAAGGTGGGGGTTTGGCATAACTTTGCATCACGTTCGGCATGGATATTGTGAACTGAAGGGCCTGTTCCTATGTTGTACTGTTGCATTTTCTATGTACCTATATAGTTATTAAAATCAACAATTCTGAAGAAAATGTGCCAAAATGTAATCGCAAATTTAAGCCAATGTCTTCTCCACACGACCAGTTTTTTTCATTTCGCTAAAGAACAAAAATAACATTTTATGCTAGATTGTTGTACCTTGTCTTTTTTTAATGTTATTCTGGATCATTTTGCAGAACTGCTGACATTCAAAACAATGAATGGAGCCTGAAGAATGATTACAATCCGAAACGTCACCTGTTTATTCTTTCCACAGATGCTGCCTGACCCATTGAGCTCTTCCAGCACTTTGTGCTTTGCTCAGTGGTTGAATGGTTCAATGGTTCTTTATTATCACATGTACAACATACAGTGACATTTTTTTTGCATCATGGATAGGACAGGTTTGGAGAGATACGGGCCAAACGCAGGCAGGTGGGATTAGTGTAGCTGGGACATGTTGGCCGGTGTGGGTAAGTTGGGCTGAAGGGCCTGTTTCCACGTTGTATCGCTCCACGTTGTTTCCACGTTGTATGACTCCATGACTATGACTATACAGTTCAGTGAAGTAGTGCCATACCGAAGCACAATCTCCGATTAATACGGAGAGCATAGAAATAGTCCATTGAGACCACATCCAAGTGTCGCCAGGTTTTGGCACCATTTTCAAAGTCCAGTCCAGTCCATGCGCTTGGTCTTCTGGAGCGGTCCCGATCCAGGCCAGCCCCAGGCTTCTGCACGTGCTGGAAGAGTCTATGTTCCACGTGTACATGGAGTACGTGAGGTGGCAGCCCCTGACCCAATACCTAAAGGGACTGCTCCTTGCCTTCTGGCTGCACTTCACACCCACCATCCTCATCTTTGGAGATGGTAGGGCTGAAGATGTCCTGGTTGGGTTACTCCTAGGCCTGCGAGTCAAGGCGCCAGACGGAAGAGGGCTCTGCCCAAGCTGCCTGCCCCTTTTCCGGGGTTACGTCCGTGCTCGGGTGGGACTAGAGAGGAACAATGCAATGTCCACGGGTGCCCTGGGGGATTTTAAGGTCTGCTGGGCACTGCGGGGGGTGGAATACATCTTTAATAAGGATGGTGATATCGTTGTTTAAGAGTATATTTGACATGTAATCTTATTGTGATAATTGGGTGATGTATTATGGTGATGGATTGGCTTCGTATTGTTTTGTATTGGAAATATTATTCTTGCAATAATTGATTAAATATATTTGTGTTCAAAAAAGGAGGTTGTATGCCAGTTATGTACCTGGCCACTGACCGCTGGCTAAAATATTCTTCCCCAAAGGCAAGCTGGCATGTTTCTTGACATCCCTTGGTCAGAACATTGTGGGTCCACAGCAAATAATCTACTCTTTAGAAAACATTGTCTATGCTGTATAGAGTCATAGAGTGATACAGTGTGGAAACAGGCCCTTCGCCCAACTTGCACACACTGGCCAACATGTCCCATCTGCACTAGTCCCACCTGCCTGCGCTTGGTCCATATCCCTCCAAACCTGTCCTATCCATGTATATAACATTTTGAGAGGCATAGATAGGGTAGACAATCAGAACCTTTCTCCCAGAGTGGAAATGTCCGATACTAAAGGGCGTAGTTATGAGGTGAGAGGGAGGGAAATTTAATGTGCGGGACAAGTTTTTACACAGAGAGAAATGGAGGCCTGCAATGCGTTGCTAGGCGTGGTGGTGGAGGCAGATACGATAGTGGTGTTTCAGAGGCTTTGAGATAGGCACATGGAGCTGCAGGGATAGAGGGATATGGATAATGTACAGGCAGATGAGATCGGTATAACTTGGGATCATGTTCGGCCCGTTCCTGTGCCTCTATTCTACAGACTTGTTTAAAATAGTCTTCTAAACGAAGGAAAGCAAAGTAGGGGCGGCACAGTGCTGCTGTGGTAGTGGTCATGAGGTTATAAGTGTTAGGAGGAAAATTGGGCCATTCAGCCCATCAAGTCTACACCACCATCCAATCATGGCTGATTTATCTCTCCCTCCCATACCCATTCCCCTGCCTTCTCCCCATAACCTCTGACACCGGTACTAATCAAGAATTAATCTACCTCTGCCTTAAAAATATCCATTAAACATCCTTTTGTGGCAAATAATTCCACAGATTCACCACCCTCTGACTAAAGAAATCCCTCCTCATCTCTTTCCTAAAGGAACGTCCTTTAATTCTGAGGCTGTGACCTCTAGTCATGGAGTCTCCCACTAGTGGAAACATCCTCTCCACATCCACTCCATCTTGCTATTGAAGGAGTGCAGCGTAGGTTCGCCAGGTTAATTCCAGGAAAGGCAGGACTGACATAAGATGAAAGAATGGATCGACTAGGCTTATATTCACTGGAATTTAGATGGATGAGAGGGGATCTTATAGAAACATAAAATTCTTAAGGGATTGGTCGGGCTAGATGCAGGAAAAATGTTGCCGATGTTGGGGGAGTCCAGAACCAGGGGTCACAGTTTAAGAATAAAGGGTAGGCCATTTAGGACTGAGATGAGGAAAAACTTTTACACCCAGAGAGTTGTGAATCTGTGGAATTCTGTGCCACAGAAGGCAGTGGAGGCCAATTCACTGGATGTTTTCAAGAGAGAGTTAGTGCTCTAAGGGCAACCAGAATCAAGGGATATGGGGGGAAAGCAGGAACACGGTACTGATTTTGGATGATCAACCATGATCAAATTGAATGGTGGTGCTGGTTCGAAGGGCCGAATGGCCTACTCATGCACTTAATTTCTATGTTTCTATGTTTCTACCCAAGCCTTTCACTTTTCGGTTAGTTTCAATGAGGTCTCCCCTCATCCTCCAGTGAGTAGAGGCCCAGTGCCGTCAAATGCCTTTGAGTCTTTGGCTATTGTAGGGCTGCTGCCTTAAAGTGCCAGAGACCCGGGTTCGATCCTGACTACCGGTGCTGTCAGTATGGCGTTTGGACGTTCTCCCAGTGAGCACGTGGATTTTCTTCGGGTGCACCAGTTTACTCCCACACTCCAAAGGGTTGTAGGTTAAATGACTTCAGTAAAATTGTCAATGTACCAAGTGTGTAGGATAGTGTTATGCCCCTGTCCCACTTAGGAAACCTGAACGGAAACCTCTGGAGACTTTGCACCCCGCTCAAGGTTTCCGTGTGGTTCCCGGAGGTTCCCGGAGGTTTTTGTCAGTCTCCCTACCTGCTTCCACTACCTGCAACCTCCGGCAACCACCTGCAACCTCCGGGAACCGCACGGAAACCTTGGGTGGGGCACAAAGTCTCCAGAGGTTTCCGT
Source organism: Amblyraja radiata (assembly GCF_010909765.2). Lineage (NCBI taxonomy): Eukaryota > Metazoa > Chordata > Chondrichthyes > Rajiformes > Rajidae > Amblyraja > Amblyraja radiata. Next base: position 98,722,534 of record NC_045961.1, read on the forward strand.
TCAGGTTTCCTAAGTGGGACAGGGGCATTAGTGTACGGCGTGATAGTTGGCCGGCACAGCCACAGTGGGCCGAAGGGCCTGATTCCGCGCTGTATCTCTAAAACAAAGCTAAGTCTAAATCAAAAAATGAAGTTGGTACAATTGTCCCAAGGAAAGCAAGGCAGTTGTTCAACTAAGGTGAGCAGAGCTAGGCACAAATTAAGTGTGTAAAATCTAAAAAAAAACATATTTACTTCCTCAAATTAGTTCACAAAATTGTGTCATTATTTGCAAACATTTCTTATGAGCTTCTCTCATCCACCAGGGAGTTTAAACCAGTGCTTACCAAGACGTTTGGACCCACCTTATTATTTGTCAACCAATTAAATATATAAGCTGGTAAACAAACCCAGCTGCCTTTGTTGGGGTCTGCATGCCTGACTGGAAGACTGGGGGACTGAAAGAGTATGGCACTCTGGCTTCTGTCTCAAAGTTTTTCCTCACAGCTGATCTAAAATAAACTTAAAACCTTGGCTAACATTAATGTCACCATTTGATAACATGCAGGATTCAAGTGGGGTTAAAAAAACAACAGATGTCCATTTTTAAGTGTCAGCCTCTTGGTGCCTGGTTTACATTCTTGTCTCAAATATCGGGTATCCTACTTAATAAAAACCCGGTGGTCTATGTCCAGAACTGAAGAGGTGTCGACCTTCATTTTACCGTGTTAGGCGTTTTAAAGCTGTAAGGGCAGGAGGACAAACTAATAATTCTGAGTGGAGTAAAACACACCATGCCATTGTTAATGAGGCCTTCCCTACCACATGGAAGTTTAACCTGCAGTATATTGTTTCATTCTCTCTGTGTTCAATATCCCTGCTCTATTTTCAATCCCTCCCATATTTCCACACCGCTCTCTTCTCCCATAGCGCGGCTGATCCTTCACCCACATCTTAGATCGAGCCTTTGGCTATCTGTCCTCTACTTTGGGAAATGAGTCAGACTTTATCTATTCATGTTCCCTGCAAAGGGACCTTGGAGTTTTAGAAAAAAATATATATATATATTATGCCCTGTTAAAATGCAGGCTTTTTGTGCAGCATTATAGAATCAATCAGCAGAGAAACAGACCCTTCTGCCCATCAAGTCCTAGGGTGGCACGGTGGTGCAGCGGTAGAGTTGCTGCCTTACAGCGCCAGAGACCCAGGTTCGATCCTGACTACGGGTGCTGTCGGTACGGAGTTTGTACTGTCGTTCTCCCCGTGACCACGTTGGTTTTCTCCGGGTGCTCCGGTTTCCTCCCACACTCCAACGACGTACAGTTTTATAGGTTAATTGGCTTCGGTAAAAGATTGTAAATTGTCCCTAGTGTGTAGGATAGTGCTAGTGTGGTCGGCGTGGACTCGGTGGGTCGAAGGCTTGTTTCAACACTGTATCTCTAAACCAAACCAAAGTCCATGCCAATCATTCAGCCCATTTACACCAATCCTCTATTGATCCCATATTATTCACCCCCACATTCACAATAACCCCTTCTAGATGCAGAAGGTTCGACAGCCCCGAACCGGAGTCCGATCGCCGGCGCGGGGGAGCTGAGACCCCCACGATGCAGGAACTTGCTCACCCCGACAAGGAGGGCCCGACCGCTGGCTACGGGAGCAAGATCGTCCCGTCAACGGAAGGCTCGAGTCCCCCGACCGCAGGAGAACAAAGAAGGGACGAGATTGAACTTTTTTTTTCCGCCTTCCATCACAATGAATGAATGAATAAGTTTATTGGCCTAGTATTCACATACAAGGAATTTGCCTTGGTGCTCCGCCTGCAAGTGACAACATGACATACAATGACAGTTAGGAATGACACATAAAACATCAAACATTAATAATAAAACATTATTGATTAAACACGTGAATTAAATAAAATACCAGAGCAAAAGGAGGCTACAGAATGTTGGTTATTGAGTAGAGCTACTATTCGAGGAAAAAAGCTGTTTTTATGTCTGGGTGTGGCAGCTTTGTCAGTCCGGAGTCGCCTTCCAGATGGAAGTGATTCAAAGAGTTTGTGGCCAGGGTGAGAGGGGTCAAAGGTGATCCCACCCGCTCGCTTCCTGGCCCTTGCAGTGTACAGTTCGTCAATGGAGGGAAGGTAATAACCTTCTCAGCTGATCGGACGATTCGCTGCAGCCTCCAGGCGTCGTGCTTGGTGGCTGAGCCAAACCAGACCATGATGGAGAAGGTGAGAACAGACTCTACGATGGCTGTATAGAATTGGACCATCATTGCTTATGGCAGATTGTGCTTCCTCAGCTCCCTCAGTTGGGCTTTTTTGACTGTGGAGTCGATGGTAGCCCCCCATTTAAGGTCCTTGGAGATGATGGTTCCCAGGAATTAAAAAAACTCCACAGCTGTGACTGTGGTGTTGTTGATGGTGAGTGGGGTGGTGGGAGGGTAAGTCTTCTAAAGTCTACTATTAATTCCACTGTCTTAAGAACATTGAGCTCCAGGTTGTTACGAGTGAGAAATGTGGAGGAGTCACTGTGGTGGATGTTCACGTTCCAATGGAATTTGTGCGTTCTGTTACTATTTTGAGGAAGGACATTCTTGCTATTGAGGGAGTGCAGCGTAGGTTTACAAGGTTAATTCCTCGGATGGCGGGACTGTCATATGCTGAGAGAATGGAGCCGCTGGTCTTGTACACTCTGGAGTTTAGAAGGATGAGAAGGGATCTCATTGAAACATATAAGATTGTTAACAGTTTGGACACGCTAGAGGCAGGAAACATGTTCCTGATGTTGGGGGAGTCCAGAACCAGGGGCCACAGTTTAAGAATAAGGGGTAAGCCATTTAGAACGGAAACGAGGAAACACTTTTTTCTCACAGAGAGTGGTGAGTCTGTGGAATTCTCTGCCTCAGAGGGCGGTGGAGGCAGGATCTCTGGATGCTTTCAAGAGAGAGCTCGATAGGGCTCTTAAAAATAGCGGAGTCAGGGGATATGGGGAGGAGGCAGGAACGGGGTACTGATTGGGGATGATCAACCACGATCACATTGAATGGCGGTGCTGGCTCGAGGGGCCGAATGGCCTACTCCTGCACCTATTGTCTATTGTCTATTGTCTATTTATTTGTATGACTGACTTGGCAAATGAAATTGCTCGTATGTTGCCAAACATACTTGGCTAATAAAATAGTATTGTATTGTATTGTACTACTTACCAATAGGATAAATTATCAATGGGCAATTAACGACCAACACATATGTTTTTGGGGTGTGGGCAGAAATTGGAGCGTTTGGTGGAAACCTAGGTAGTCAAGGGGAGGGGAACACACTCAATGCTGCTTACAGTACACAAAACTTTATTGACCCCAGAGCACGGTAGCTGTGAGTCAGTGGCTTCATAATGAGCTGCCAGAGGAGGTCGGTGAGACAGGTACTATAACAACAGTTGAAATACGTTTGGACACGTCCATGCATGGGATCGGTTTAGAGAGATATGGGCCAATTGCAGGCAATTGGGACTATAGATCGGCTTGTACACGCTAGAATTTAGAAGATTGAGGGGGGATCTTATAGAAACTTACAAAATTCTTAAGGGTTGGACAGGCTAGATGAAGGTAGATTGTTCCCGATGTTGGGGAAGTCCAGAACATGGGGTCACAGTTTAAGGATAAGGGGGAAGTCTTTTAGGACCGAGATGAGAAAATCATTTTTTGCACAGAGAGTGGTGAATCTGTGGAATTCTCTGCCACAGAACGCAGTTGAGGCCAGTTCATTGGCTATATTTAAGATGGAGTTAGATGTGGCCCTTGTGGCTAAAGGGATCAGGGGGGTATGGAGAGAAGGCAGGGATGGGATACTGAGTTGGATGATCAGCCATGATCGTATTGAATGGCGGTGCAGACTCGAAGGGCCGAATGGCCTACTCCTGCACCTATTTTCTATGTTTCTATGTTTCTAGATGGGATGTCTTGGTCAACGTGGGCAAGTTGGGCCAAAGGGCCAGCATGCCGATATGACACTGAATATTCAGAATCAAACTCAGGTCTCTGGAGCTGCAAGGCAGTAACAGTACCGCTGCGCCACCATACCTTCCTAGATGAAGTTTCAAAAGCAGGATTTAGAGTGAATGAACCGCAGATGCTTGTTTATACTGTACTGTATCGCTGGTCAGCATGGAGTCGATGGGCCGAAGGGCCTGTTTCCGCATTGTGTCACCAAACTAAAGTCATGTTTGATGCATATGTTAAAGGTGTCTCAAGTTTAAGTGTGTGACCTTGAACCAGCCGAAAATCCCCTTCCCTTTCTCAGAGCTCGGTACCTCAAGACTGAAGAACTCCAAGTCTGAAGAAGGGTCTCGACCCGACACGTCACCCATTCCTTCTCTCCAGAGATGCTGCCTGCACCGCTGAGTTACTCCAGCAATTTGTGTCTACCTTTGGCGCAAACCAGCAGTTCCTTCCAACACATCCCTCAAGCTGAAAATTTGGCAAATGCTTTCCTTAGCCTTGCATTTTATTGGTGCTTTTGTTTGGTTTAGAGATATAGCACAGAAACAGGCCCTTCGGCCCTCCAAGTCCATGCCAACCAGCGATCACCCCGTATACTAGCACTCTCCTACACACTAGAGACAATTTACAATTCATACCGAAGCCAATTAACTGACAAACCTGTATGTCTTTGGAGTGTGGGAGGAAACCAGAACACCTGGATTAAACCCACGCGGTCACGGGGAGAACGTACAAACTCCCCCACAGACCGCACCCGTAGTCAGAATCGAACCCGGGTCTCTGGCGCCGAAAAGCAGCAACTCTGCGCCATCGTACCGCCCCAGTAAAGTCATCTTTGGAGGAGTAGTCGAACTTACCGCAACGAGAATAGCTGTGCTAACAAATCTCTGTAGGTAATAGGTTTTCCCAGAAGGCTGTGGAATATCTTTGCATATCATGCATGTTTTTGTTTTATATAAATTGGGTGAGCATGTCAAACAAAATGGTACTGCTCCAATCCCTTCCTTCCTCAGGCATAATTTAATAAAGTGAGCACAAAATGTACTTTCCATTTCCTTCAACTATCATTGACATTTTCATGGCTCGCATCAAATCTCTGCACCGCCGTTATGCTTTCCGTAACAAAGATAAAATTCATTATCCCCCACCGGCCCCACCCCCGATCGCTGCCCCAAATCTCACCTCCCTGTCAGTCGCATGACCTGTACAACCTCTAAGTGGTGTGAATGCTGCACACACACACTCCCATTGGAATTGCCACGCACACAAGTACTTGTTAACAAGTCTGCTTGCTTCTGAATTGGGTTAACCGTGCGCTGAAAACTACTATTCCCAGAACGCTGCACTGTTCTGAGGTTAATTAGGAAGCAAATGTTCTCCTGCAATGGCAGGAGGTAGGAACCTGCTAAAACAGCGCGCTGGGGGGAATTGGCAACACTTTCACCTCCACCTCCTCACCTCTGGAACTCGGGTCCGAAGCAAACCGAGCGCAAACTAATGGGTGGAGATATCTCGTCAAGCGTCAAGAGTTCCTTATCGCCATATGTCCCGGGTAGAACAACAGAATTCTTACTTGCGGCAGAGTACGTAACACATGGTACACCGTGGACTATGGAATAAAGGAGAAAATAAAGTGTGTGTGTGTATATATATATATATACTGGTGGTGGTCCATCGTAGACGATGATAGTCTGTTTTGACTATTTTACTGTTGTAATGTTCTTTGTTCAAACTATGTTCTCGAGGTATCTAAACCTAAAGTTTAGTCGTTACTTAAGTTATGATGTCGGATGGAAGCTGCATACCCGAATCTCGTTGCACTTATGTGCAATGACAATAAAATATATTATTATTATTATTATTATGATAGCTTGGCAGTGCGGTCTCTTGTCTCGTGGGATGGAGCGTGGCTCAGCAGTCTGGTGTACGAGCTACAAACACGTGGGAACATTGGAGGCAAATTAAGAACCCTGTGGGAGGATTCAGAGCTGCAGGCTTCCTTCTGTCTCTGTCGCTAACGAGTCGGCTTTGCAGATTCTCTCCGAAACTGCTGACCGCCTTCCTATTTTTTTTAACAAACATGAATTTAATCAATTATTGCAGTAATATATACAATACACAAAACAAAACAAGACAAAGCTACCACCATAAATACAAAATCACCCAATTACCTAAAATAAATATTCTTAAATGTTAAGGGCCTGTCCCACGAGCATGCGACCTGCATGCGGCAAGCGCGACCAAACCGGAAGCGGGGGCCGCGCGGAGGTCGAGTGAGTGACGTGAAGTTCGAGCGAAGTCCGCAGGAAGTTCGCGCGTGACGTACATCGTCAAAACGCTGCGTACGGCCTCAATGCGGCTGCGGGCCGGCAAGCCGTTGCTGCGCGGAATTTTGAACACTGTCAGTTTTTCAGAGCCCCGCGCGATGTCGGGACCGGCTCCGCACAACTCCATACGGCTCCGGCAATCGAAGTGGGACCGGCCCTGCAAGGCCGTTCGGATCAAGCGACCACGCTTGCTGCATGCAGTCGCATGCTCGTGGGACAGGCCCTTAACACTCTTAAACAACCATGTTACAATCCTTCTCAAGGATGCATTTCAACTCCCCGCGGTGCCAAGCGAACTCCAAAATCCCCCGGGGCGCCCATGGACAGAGCGTAGTCCCTGACTAGTACCGCCCGGAAGCAGATGTAACCCCGGAAAAGGGGCAGGCAGCCGGCTCGGACAGAGTCTCCTTCTGCCTGGCGCCATGACTCGCGGATGGCCAGCTTGGCCAGGCCCAGGAACAACCCAACCAGGTCATCCTTGGCCCCACCCTTTCCTCTACGCACAGGGTGTCCGAAGGTGAGGATGGTGGCTGTGAAGTGCAGCCAGAAGGCATGGAGCAGCCCCTTTAGAGATATTGGGACAGGGGCTGCAGCCTTACACACTCCATATACACGTGGAACACAGACTCTTCCAGCCGCAAAAGAGGCAGGCGGCTGGCGAGTCTGTGAACCGCGAGAGGAGCAGGTTGCACGGGACTCCTCGGTGCAGTACCCTCCACCCCAGGTCCCCGACGTAGAGGAGGAGAATCTCTGTGTGGAGGTACCCCCACTGGAGGTCTCTCTCCCGGCCAAAAGGCAACACCCTCCGGAGGGTGGACGAGGTGGAGGAAGTGCAGGGTGTGAAGGAGGAGCCCACACAGGAGATGCAACATTTTAGGGAAAGGCCTGCGTGCTGGAGGTGGTCCTTGATGCAGTCTTTGAGCCGTTTCTTCGGGCGCCCTGCGTTCCTTTGACCCTGTGACAGAGGCCCGTACAGGAGCTGACGATCCCGGATGCGGGATTCATCCTCCTGATCACAGCGCCTGTGATTTCCGGGACCGCTGGGCACCGCGGGGATGGAATGCATCCTTAGTAAGAATGGGGAAATAATAATTTAAGGACAATTTGTTTTACTTGTATTGTGGAGATGGGTTTGTTCTGAACAATATACGTACACATACACAGACATATATGTATATTTACGTGATCTGTATATGTGTGTATATGTGAGTATATGTCCATCATGCAAGACAGAGTGACTAACATGGAGTTGCTGGACCGGGCTGACGTCGCAAGCATAGAAACATAGAATCCATCACAAAGGATTTTCTCCCCAATAGACATCCAATTACTTCAAGAACATAGACCATGGAACAGTACAACACACAACATGATGGCAAGTTAAACTGATCTCTTCTGCCTGTATGTGATCCATATCCCTCTGTTCCCTACCTAAAAGCCTCTTAGAAACATAGAAACATTAAAAAATAGGTGCAGGAGTAGGCCATTCGGCCCTTCGTGCCTGCACCGCCATTCAATATGATCATGGCTGATCATCCAACTCAGTAACCCGTACCTGCCTTCTCTCCATACCCCCTGATCCCTTTAGCCACAAGGGCCACATCTAACTCCCTCTTAAATATAGCCAATGATTTGGCATCAACTACTTTCTGTGGCAGAGAATTCCAGAGATTCACCACTCTCTGAAGCAATGATCATCAAGGGCCACCTCCGATGGACAGGCCATGTGCTCATTTCACTCCTGCCATCGGGAAGAGAGTACAGGAGCTTGAAAACTCTAATGCCCAGGTTCAGGAACAGCTTCATCCCTCCAGCCATTAGGCTATTAAACACTACCACCTCAAATGAGCTCATAGAAACATAGAAACATAGAAACATAGAAAATAGGTGCAGGAGTAGGCCATTCGGCCCTTCGGGCCTGCACCGCCATTCAATATGATCATGGCTGATCATCCAACTCAGTATCCTGAACCTGCCTTCTCTCCATACCCCCTGATCCCTTTAGCCACAAGGGCCAAATCTAACTCCCTCTTAAATATAGCCAATGAACTGGCCTCAACTACCTTCTGCGGGAGAGAATTCCACAGATTCACCACTCTCTGTGTGAAAAAAGTTTTCCTCATCTCGGTCCTAAAAGATTTCCCCTTTATCCTTAAACTGTGACCCCTTGTTCTGGACTTCCCCAACATCGGGAACAATCTTCCTGCATCTAGCCTGTCCAACCCCTTAAGAATTTTGTACGTTTCTATAAGATCCCCCCTCAATCTTCTAAATTCTAGCGAGTACAAACCGGGTCTATCCAGTCTTTCTTCATATGAAAGTCCTGACATCCCAGGAATCAGGGATCTGAACTACATAGACCATTATTGCACTCGTGTTGTTTTTTGTCTGTGTACGTATGTGTGCGTGTGTGCAGAGGTGCTCCCCGATTTATGATGCTTCGACTTGCGATATTTCGACTTTACGATGAGCAAACGCTTGGCAATGGCAGCGAGCCGCACGTCACCTCCGGTCACGCGATCGCAATGTATCGCAATGAAAGATGCTCTTTCTTTTTTTTTCTCTTTTTTTCTTTTTTTTCTTTTTATTTATTTATTTATTAGAAGTAGACATATTATAAAATGTAGTCACATATTATAGTAAAAAAAAATTTCATATACATCAGTCATACATTATTAAAAATTTCCATTATCAATTAATTCTGCTTCTAGTGTTTTTATTTTTTATAGAAAGAGGGAAAAAGAGAGGGTAGAAAGTTACAAATAAAAAAGAAAGCAAAAAAAAACACAACAGAAAAACAAGGGAGGTGGAATGGGTTACCTGTAATACATCAATGGAGATAGGTTCGTAGGTTATAAAGTTCTTTCGACTTGCAATATTTTCGGTTTACATTGGGTTTATCGGAAGGTAAACCCCACCGTAGGTCGAGGAGCAGCTGTACATATATCCATCCTGTACATCCTGGATAGACTCGGCTTGTACTCGCTAGAATTTAGGTTGAAGGGGGATCTTATAGAAACTTCCAAAATTCTTAAGGGGATGGACAGGCTAGATGCAGGAAGATTGTTCCCGATGTTGGGGAAGTCCAGGACAAGGGGTCACAGTTTAAGGATAAGGGGGAAATCTTTTAGGACCGAGATGAGAAAACAAAAATTCACACAGAGAGTGGTGAATCTCTGGAATTCTCTGCCACAGAAGGTAGTTGAGGCCAGTTCATTGGCTATATTTAAGAGGGAGTTAGATGTGGCCCTTGTGGCTAAAGGTGGTATGGAGAGAAGGCAGGGACCGAATGGCCTACTCCTGCACCTATTTTCTATATTTCTATGTTACCACTGCACCACCGTACCACCTCAATGCCCCAAAGCAACTACAGTGGTTCGTTTGCCTATCATATTCCTGCCAATAAAACCTATTTAATTTCTAGTAAAACTCATTTGACAGTTTCACAACCATTCCTAAATGTATGGAAGTCATCTGGTATTTTTCAGTAATTCTTTTAATTTTAATCATTCCCCTAAAATGGTTACACACTTTGAAATTCTATCTGCAGTTGGCAAATCCAAACCATTTTAATGCTAGGTAAAAGACGAAGGCCTACAGTACACATCTTTGTAGAATATTACTTTCTATGTTTGCCTGTTTGAGTAATCGTCTTTAGCCCATGTTCTCTGCCTGATGTTTTATAGGTAGTTTGCTTTCCACTTTGCCCCTACTGTTAAATGTTAGTTTAGTTTAGATTAGAGATACAGCATGGAAACAGGCCCTTCGGCCCATCGAGTCCATGCCGACCAGCGATCTCCATACACCAGCACACATCACACACAAGGGACAATCTGCAGTGTTTACCAAAGCCAATACACTTACAAACCTTTTTATCTTTGGAGTGTGGGAGGAAACCGGAGATCTCCATACAGGCAGCACCCACTGTCAGGATCGAACCCGGGTTGCTGGTGCTCTAATGCCCCTGTCCCACTTAGGAAACCTGAACGGAAACCCCTGGAGACTACCTGCAACCCCCGGCAACCACCTGCAACCTCCGGGAACCACACGGAAACCTTGGGTGGGGTGCAAAGTCTCCAGAGGTTTCCGTTCAGGTTTCCTAAGTGGGACAGGAGCATTAGGCAGCAACTCTACCACTGCTACACTGTGCCACTCATGATGCTCTAAAATCTAAATGCTCAGGCCTTCCTTATGAGCAGCCTACATGATATCTTATTGAGCCCCATATCTGAGGAAGGTTGGGCTGTTTTGGAGAGGGCGCATAGGAGGTTTACGAGAATGATCCTGCCGATGTCTGGGTTAACATATGAGGAGCGTTTGATGGCTATGGGCCTACTTGCTGGAGTTCAGAAGGACGAAGGGGGGACCTCATTGAAACCTACCGAATAATGAAAGGCCTAGATTGAGTGGATGTACCTTGTACCTTGCACCTTGTGGTCATCACTCCCGAAGAGTCCACCAGGGAATATAGCGGAGAGTGGGTCTTGTCTAGCGGGGGCTGTGCAGTCTGTGGGCCTGGACGGAGGTCTTGAAGGTCGGGTAGGTGGGCATGTCAACAGAGGATTGTGGGAGGGCATTCCTGAGGGATATTGCTTCAGGGGAAAATGACTGGATGTAGGGAGTAGATGTGTGTTGTTGAACTACAAGGTGCTTGTTGAGGCTTCTTCTGGATCTTGTTGTTTTCTCGTTGACGTACAAGTCAGCGTCGAGGTCGATGTCCTCGTTGATGACCTTGTGAAGGGTAGTCAGTCTGAGCATCTGCCGTCTGGTTTCAAGGGAGCCCCAGTTTAAGTCAGCGAGCATTTTGTTGTGGAATGTCGTCTGAAGTCCCTGCACACAAACTGAGTTTTAGAATATTGGTGGAAGTTTCTTTTTTTTATATTAATTTTTTTAAATAATTTTATTTATTAGAAGTAGTGTACATTAGAATAATATAAGCCAAGAATAGTATTGTATTGTATTGTATTGTATTGTATTGTATTCAAATTTATTGTCATTGTCTCAGTTAGAGACAACGAAATGAATTTCCCTTACAGGCAGTATCATAAAAATAAAAATAAATAAATAATAATAAATAATAAACCATTTAAAAAATAAAATAGAATTTTTAAAAAAGCACAAACACTGAAAGTCCACGACACAACATAACACAGTAGCATAATACATTTCTTGTTCCACTTCATATTTTAAACTTTAAAAAGAAGAAAAGTAAAGAAAGTGAGATAGGATAGCAAGTGTGTGAAAGAGTGATCAAAAATAGACCCTTAGACACAAAGAGTTCGAAAAAAAGTTAAGAAGTAAGCCATAGGGAAAGAAAAAGAGAAAAAGAAAACAGAAGATATATTAAATGTAAAGAAAAGAGATAGAAGGGATATACCAACTTCGTATATTTTTCCTCCCCCCTCACCAGGTCCTGAAACCATTTATTTTCAGAATTCAGTTGCACCTTATACTTGGTGGAAGTTTCTCTGGACGAAGTTGAGCATCTTCATGGTTCTGTTTGGAGCACAATGTGACTGCTTATCCCACTTCAGGTTGTTTTGTATAAAGACACCGAGACATTTGTCTTCAGTGATTTCCTGTAAGGTTTCGCCAAGCCTAGGATACTTTGTTGACCCTGGCTTACGCCTACCCTGATCACTTTACATTTTGACGCATTAAAAATCATGCCACATTCTTTGGGCCAGTTAACAAGGCTTGTGAGGTCAGACTGAAGTGAAGTCTCATCCTCTTGAGAATCGATGGCTTTATATATGATGCATTCTACATAACAAGAGGAGTTGAGTATAGGAGCTAAGAGGTCCTTCTGCAGTTGTACAGGGCCCTAGTGAGACCACACCTGGACTATTGTGTGCAGTTCTGGTCCCCTAATTTGAGGAAGGACATTCTTGCTATTGAGGGAGTGCAGCGTAGGTTTACAAGGTTAATTGCCGGGATGGCAGGACTGTCATATGCTGAGAGAATGGAGCAGCTGGGCTTGTACACTCTGGAGTTTAGAAGGATGAGAGGTGATCTTATTGAAACATATAAGGTTATTAAGGGTTTGGACACGCTAGAGGCAGGAAACATGTTCCCGATGTTGGGGGAGTCCAGAACCAGGGGCCACAGTTTAAGAATAAGGGGTAAGCCATTTAGAATGGAGATGAGGAAACATAGAAACATAGAAACATTGAACAATAGGTACAGGAGTAGGCCATTCGGCCCTTCAATATAATCATAGCTGATCATCTAAAATCAGTAACCCGTTCCTGCTTTTTCCTCATATCCCTTGATTCCTTTAGCCCAAAGAGCTAAATCTAACTCTCTCTTGAAAACGTTATATCTTTAGTCAGCGGGTGGTGAATCTGTGGAATTCATTGGCATAGATGGCTGGGAAGGCCGTCTTTGGATATTTTTAAAGATTGATGGGTTCTTGTTAAGGAAGGGTGCCAGAGGTTACTGGGAGAAGGCAGGAGAATGAGGTTGAGAGGGAAAGATGGATCAACCATGAGTGAATGGGGGAGCAGACTCGATGGGCTGAATGGCCCAATCCTGACCCTATTTCATACAATCTTATAATATTATGATCTAAGGCTTCTTGGAAATCCAACCCTATTGTGTCCATGACAACTCACTTGTCTATACTTTCTGTTACTGCAGAGAACTGATGAAATATTCTAACTATTGACCGTTGTATTTTAACATTGAGAAATGTACAGTGTCGACAGTTACTAGCGCTAAACATGCCATGATATGTATCATACTGTGTCTCTGATGTTTGTTCCGTTGAAGGGAATGGAACGAATTTCACAAGAAGTCAAGAAAGCGTGAAGAGAAGTTGGCCACTTGGTCCATTGTGCAATACACTCAAGGCTAACTTACCCAGGCCTCTTCATCTCTACTCTGCCAGTTCTCCATTGCCGCCAATTCCTTCATCGTTCAAAAATGAATGAATGATTGAATGAATGAATGAATGAATGAATGAATGAATGAATGAATGAATGGATGGTTGAATGGATGGATGGATGAATGAATGAATTGATGAATGAATGGATGAATGAATGAATGAATGAATGAATGAATGAATGAATGAATGAATGAATGAATGAATGAATGAATGGATGGATGAATGGATGGATGAATGATTGAATTGATGAATGAATGGATGAATGAATGAATGAATGAATGGATGAATGAATGAATGAATGAATGAATGAATGAATGAATGAATGAATGAATGAATGAAGGAATGGATGAATGAATGAATGAATGAATGAATGAATGAATGAATGAATGAATGAATGAATGAATGAATGAATGAATGAAGGAATGGATGAATGAATGAAGGAATGGATGGATGGATGAATGAATGAATGAATGAATGAATGAATGAATGAATGAATGAATGAATGAATGAATGAAGGAATGGATGAATGAAGGAATGGATGAATGAAGGAATGGATGAATGAAGGAATGGATGGATGGATGAATGAATGAATGAATGTTTTCATTTGGGAGAAGAATGGAGCACAGGGGAGAGAAAAGACATTGCCTTCCATCACAGTGAAGAGGAGATTCACTGTGATGGATGTTTGTGTGAATTGAATTGTTTGTGTGTCTTGTAGGAATTGTTCTGTTTGTATGGTTGTAGAAACAGAGTTTCATTTGAGTCTCATTTGAGGTTTAAATGATAATGTTGTATATTGTATATTGTATATTGAATGAATGAATGAATGAATGAATGAATGAATGGATGAACAAATGATACTTTATTGTCACATGTGACAAGTCACAGTGATGTTCTTTGTTTTGCCTACCCAAGGTATGCAAAGGGTCGCCACAAAAAGGGCACCGACAAAATTACAAGTATCATATTTTAACACAAATCTTTTTTAACACATTCCATTTGTGGTTCCCCTTATTTCTCGGGGGTTCCCCCACGCTGGGCCCTTCTTTGTTCCCCCTCACACCCAATGTATCTATCCTTTCCTTAAATCCCAGACGCAGGTGAATACGTACACTGGAACTCGGGTACGAGTGACAATAATTAACCAGTACCAATACCAACGTGACAATACAATGTTTCACCAACTAAGGATATGCATTTGGGTAAACATTTCTAGATTCTTTTCCATCACATCTGTGATTAAGGATTTGATGGCCTACAACAATGGACAATAAATTCATAAGTGAGAAGAGCGGAATTGGGCCATTCGGCCCATCAAGGCTACTCCGCCATTCAGCCATGGCTGATTTATCTCTCCCTCTGGACCTCATTCTTTTGCCTTCTCTCCATTAATAAGCAAAATGGTTTATGGAATATAGAACATAGTTTATAGAAAAGTACAGCATTGTATCAGCCTCCACTGCCGCTTGTTGTAGGCACCCACTAAACACAGGCTAAAACCTTACCCTGCACCATGCATTTAAACTTTGCCCCTCTCTCCTTAAAACTATGTCACCAAGTATTTGAAATTTCCATTCTAGGATAAAGGTTCTGACTGTCCACCCTATCTGTGCATTTCACAAATTATATCAGATCTCCCTCAATGTTCCAGAGAAAATCATCCACGTTTCCCCTGTTGCTAGCACCCTCTAAGGCGGTCACAGTGGCGCAGCGGTAGAGTTGCTGCCTTACAGCGAATGCAGCGCCGGAGACCCGGGCTCAATTCTGACTATGGGTGCTGTCTGTACGGAGTTTGTATGTTCTCCTCTTGAGCTGTGTGCGAGATCTTCGGTTTCCTCCCACACTCTAAAGACGTACAGGTTTGTAGGTTAATTGGCTTGGTAAATGAAACAATGTCACTAGTGGGTGTAGGATAGTGTTAATGTACGTGGATTGCTGGTCGGCCTGTTTCAGCGATGTATCTCTTAAAAAACGAAACTCTAATCCAGGCAACATTCTGGTAAACCTCTCCTATACCCTCTCCAAAGCCTCCACATCCATTCAGCTCCACATGTCAGCTCCACATGTCAGCTCCCCCACGCTGGACGATCGAACAACGCGTCGGGGCTGGTCGAACCTTCTGTGACATTGGCGCTCCCGACATCCACGGCCACTCCTGAGACTGCGAGCTCCCGATGTAAAGTGCGCAGGCCATGGTTGGAGCAATCCCAGGCAAGGAATCGACTCAGATGTAAGACCACACCCCACGGTGGGGCCCAAGTTCAGTCCGAGGAGGCCTCCAGCTCCATCGATGGTAGGCCGCAGAGCGACCAGAGTATGCGGTCCAAAAATTAATCGCATCTCCGGCAAGGTTAGAAACTGAAAATAAAGTTTCCCTCGACCCCTCCCCCCACATAAAACAAACCTGAGAACATTTACACAAACTTTTAACACACACTAAAAATTAAAAAAAGACGAAAAAACCAACAGACTGTTGACGGGACTGCCAATCGTGCAGCACCCCTGGTGGCACACAACCAATTGTACGCAATACCCTAAATGCGGCCCAACCAATTTCTTATAAAGGTTGCAACAAGACCCCCTGACTCTTATACTCATTGGCCTGAACAATGAAGCCAAACATACTACATGACTTCTAGGCCACTCTTTCTACTTGTGCCACCACTTTCGGAGAGCTGTGGACTTGGACCCCATGGTTCCTTTTTACATCAATGCTACTAAGGGTCTCGTCAACAACTGCACACCTTTCCCTTACATTTGACCTCCCACCTTGCACTTGCTGGAACTTGTTCTCCTTTCTCTTTAAGTATAGGGATTACATTAACAGTTTGCAAGGTGGCTTCCCCTTTTTCTGATGAATGTATATACATTACTCTGAGAGTCACTGCTACCTTTTTAGCCCCTGACAATAGAGTCATAGAGTGATACAGTGTGAAAACAGGCCTTTTGGCCCAACTTGCCCACACCGGCCAACATGTCCCATCTACACTAATCCCATCTGCCCGTGTTTGGCCCATATCCCTCCAAACCCGTCCTATCCATGTACCTGTACAACTATTTCTTAAACGTTGGGATAGTCCCTGCCTCAACTACTTCCTCTGGCAGCTCGTCCCATACACCCACCACCGTTTGTGTGAAAATATTACCCCTCACATTCCTATTAAACCTTTTCCCCTTCACCTTAAACCTACTCTGGGCAAATCTAACCCGATCTATTCGAAGTCCCGAAGAGTTTTCTTACCAATGTGGGTCAGTCTGAGCTGTCTTTTGCTGCTCAATCTGACCCTTCCCCCTTTATTTTATAAAGGGGGTGTAACATTTGCAAACCTCCTTTGTCGGTTCACTGGTAATGAGTTCATTACTGGCCATATTCCTTTCATTTTTGTTCCCAGGATACTGCACAAACCATTATTAAACATGGAGCAGTAAAACCCATACATATTCTGCATCGGGCTCCACACTTTGCCTGTATTAGGTGAGTCAACAATCATCCTCCAACACTTAGCTGCTACGTTTAATAGTTCCCTCTGCGTTTTTTCTTTTACAAGAACCGCATGTGGCTTAATTTATGTGCAGAGACAAGGTCCGTTTCTGTGTAGCTTCTTGTGAGAACAAACATGTTAAAGTAGGTGTTTTGTAACTTAAGAGTAAAGGGGGAGGCTGAGAAGACTAATGTTCGCTTTGACCATAATTAAAAAATGGACCTGCCTGCTGGGTTATTGGAAGAATGTGTGTGGGAAAGTTTTTTTTTGTTGAAAATGCATCAAACACAAACAATAAAGAAACGTCTCTTTAAATTGAGCCCAGTCGCCGTTTTGCACTGAAGTAAATATACAGGACTGCTTTCATCGAATGACAGTTCTGTGTCCAGTCAAGGTGGATCTGTGGTGTTCATAAGTTCATGTTCATTGTGATAGGAGCAGAATTAGGCCATTCGGCCCATCAAGTCCACTCCGCCATTCAATCATTGCTGATCTATCTTTCTCTCTCAACTCCATTCTCCTGCCCGCTCCACGTAACTCCTGTTTTGGGCTTGTTCATTTCAGAGGTTGATATTTCATAGAAACATAGAAACATAGAAAATTGGTGCAGGAGGAGGCCATTCGCCCCTTCGAGACAGCACCGCCATTCATTGTGATCTTGGCTGATCATCCCCTATCAATAACCTGTGCCTGCCTTCTCCCCATATCCCTTGACTCCACTAGCCCCTAGAGCTCTATCTAACTCTCTCTTAAATCCATCCAGTGACTTGGCCTCCACTGCCCTCTGTGGCAGGGAATTCCACAAATTCACAACTCTCTGGGTGAGGTTTTTTCTCACCTCAGTCTTAAATGACCTCCCCTTTATTCTAAGACTGTGGCCCCTGGTTCTGGACCCACCCAACATTGGGTACATTTTTCCTGCATCTAGCTTGTCCAGTCCTTTTATAATTTGATATGTTTCTATAAGATGCCCCCTCATCCTTCTAAACTCCAGTCATTCAAGAATCCACAGTCCGGACCTTGAGGGGCCGGTTATTTAAATCTATGTGTGCATGGGCTGTAAATGCCGCCGTGTGTATTGATGAATCAAGTGAACAGTACCGTTATGTTGGTCTCATCACCCCTAACCATCAAAACCTGGGGTCATTCAATTCGCTGCATCCACAGCAGTCCTAAACGGAGCAATTTAGATTCATTCCGCTTTCCAGCTCTTCCGCCGTAACCCTATGGTTCAAAGCGTTTCAGGTATGGCACGGTGGCGCAGCGATAGAATTGCTGCCTCACAGCGCCAGAGACCCGGCTTCGATCCTGAGCACGGGTGCGGTCTTTACGGAGTTTGTGCCTTCTCCCCGTGACCACGTGGGCTTTGTCTGGGTGCTTCAGTCTCCTCCCATGTTCCAATGGCGTGCAGGTTTGTAGGTTGATTGGATTCTGTATATTGTCCTGAGCATGTAGTGTGTGGGGGATCGCTGGTCGGCACAGTGGGCTGAAGTGCCTGTTTCCACAACGAATCTCCAAACTACAAATATGGGTGCTTCTAAGGATTTCTCTCTCCTCCATGTTTTAACGCAGTGGCTTCCAGAGCCCCGTTATTGCTTGGGTGAAAAGATTTCGCTCCAGTTCCCTTACAAACCTACTGGTATTTAACCTAAATCAGTGTCCCTTATGGCCCTGTCCCACGGTACGAGTTTATTCCAAGAGCTCTCTCCCGAGTTTGCCCTGATTCGAACTCGGAGATTTACGGTAATGGCCGCTCGTCGGTACTCGGGGCTCTCGTGGACATTTTTCAACATGTTGAAAAATCTTCACGAGTCTTCCCGAGCTTACCTGCCGTTAGCGAGTCTTCCCGAGTACCTGCCGTTAGCGTTACGAGCCGCTAAGAGACATCCCTGAGCTCCGACGTACCCGCTATGTTCATTCTCCGTGCATACCACGAGTTTGATTTGTTCTAAACTTGGGAGAGCTCTTGGAATGAACTCGTACCGTGGACAGGGCTATAAGTTACCCGCTGTGGAAAATAGGCCATAGAATTGCTGGATAGAGTGTAGAACGTAGAATAGCACAGCACAGGAACAGGCCCTTTGGCCTTCAGTGTGCATGTCAAACATAATGTCAGCTGACAACCTACGGTATGAATATTGACTTCTCTAACTTCAAATAACTCTTGCTTTCCCTCTCTCTCCATCCCTCCCCCATCCTGGTTCTCCACTGGTCACTGGCAACTAACCAGCAAAGACATCTCCGGTTTCCCCCACACTCCAAAGGCGTACAGGTTTGTCAGTTAATTGGCTTGGTATAATTGTAAATTGCCCCAGGTATGTGTAGGATAGTGTTAGTGTGCGGGGATCGCTGGTTGGTGCGGAAAGAAAAAGTCCAACATCCAAAGTCCAAACACTGGTCAGGCGATGTTTCGGAATGGCACCCTTCCCTGAACGTCTTTGGAGTGTGTGGATGAAACCGAAGATCTCGGAGAAAACCCGCGCAGGTCACTGGGAGAAGGTACAAACTTCGTACAGAGAAGCACCCGTAGTCAGCATTAAACCTGGGTCTCTGTAAGGGTTGTAAGGCAGCAGCTCTCCCGCTGCGCCACTGTGCAGCCCTGATTGGTAGATTTATCTTGCCAGATGTGAGGCCAGATGCAAAGTGGAGGGACAGCATCTCGTGTTCTGCTTGCGTAACATCACCCACTGTAGGGATGTTGAATTCAGACCCCTCTCTCATTTCTGCACTTAAATATTCCCATGTTCAAGTGGCC
Organism: Amblyraja radiata; assembly: GCF_010909765.2. Classification (NCBI taxonomy): domain Eukaryota; kingdom Metazoa; phylum Chordata; class Chondrichthyes; order Rajiformes; family Rajidae; genus Amblyraja; species Amblyraja radiata. Next base: position 98,741,967 of record NC_045961.1, read on the forward strand.
TGCGATATTCTGCGTGTCAGTACCCATTCATGGTGTAAATATCAAATACCTTTAAGGTGAGAGGGGCAGTGTTAAAAAAAGATGTGCAGGGCAAGTATTTTAGAGAATGTTGGGAGTGGAGGGATATGGATTATGTGCCGTTGAGGTGTTTAGTTTATCCTGGCATCATGTGCGGCACAGGTATTGTGGGCCGAATGGCCTGTTCCTGTGCTATACTGTTCTATGTTCTACGTTCTATTCATAGATTTGAGTTGTTGCCATACAGCTCTAGAGACCGGGGTTCGATCCTGACTATGGGTGCTGTCTGTACGGAGTTTTACGTTCTCCCCAAGACCCACAGTACGTGGGTTTTCTCCGAGACCCGGCTTGTACTCGCTAGAATTTAGGAGATTGAGGGGGTATCTTATAGAAACTTACAAAATTCTTAAGGGGTTGGACAGGCTAGATGCAGGAAGATTGTTCCCGATGTTGGGGGAAGTCCAGGACAAGGGGGTCACAGTTTAAAGATAAAGGGGAAATCCTTTGGGACCGAGATGAGAAAAGCATTTTTCACACAGAGAGTGGTGAATCTCTGGAACTCTCTGCCACAGAAGGTAGTTGAAGCCAGTTCATTGGCTATATTTAAGAGGGAGTTAGATGTGGCCCTTGTGGCTAAAGGGATCAGGGGGTATGGTGCGAAGGCAGGTACGGGATACTGAGTTGGATGATCACCCATGATCATATTGAATGGCGGTGCAGGCTCGAAGGGCCGAATGGTCTACTCCTGCACCTATTTTTCTATGTTTCTATGTTTCTATGTTTCCTCCCACATTTCAAAGAAGCACAGGTTTGTTGGACAGTTGGCTTGGTATGAATGTAAATTGTCCCTAGTGTGTGTAGGATAGCGTTAATGTGCAGGGATCGCTGGTGGGCACGGACCCGGTGGAATGAAGGGCCTGTTTCCATGCTGGATCTCTAAAAGAAACATCAGTGGTAGAGTAAATGCTAGAATCTAATTAGTCTAGCTAAGGACCCGACCCAAAATGTTTCTCATCCATGTCCTCCGGAGATGCTGTGTGACCCGCTGAGTTAAGGACCTGTCCCACTTTCACGACCTAATTCACGACCTCTGCCGAGTTTGCCCTTGACTCATACTCGCAGCATGGTCGTCACGAGGTTGTAGGAGGTCGTAGGTAGGCAGTAGCAGGCCCTGATGCTAGTTGTAGGTACTCGTGGCATCAAGTAAGTCGGGGCGTTTTTCTAGCCTGATGAAAAATGTCCACGAGTAAAAAAGGTTGTGAATTATGTTGTGAAAGTGGCACAGGCCCTTAACTCCAACACTTTGTGTTTTATTTTTGTTAGAATTCATTACTCAGGAAGTGGTTACAAGGCACTTGGAAAATAATAATAAGATTGGATGGAGAGAACGCTGATTTATGAAAGGGAAATCAGGTTTGACAAATCTGTTAGACTTTCTTATTCTCCCCAATCCTATTTCCTTAGTAGCTGCCACCAATTCCTTGATAATAGATTCTAGTATTTGCCTTAGTGCTGATATACCAATTATAATGTCTTCTGGAAGAAAAAAGTGAGTACTTGATTTTTATCCTTGACCAGGTGAACCACAGCGCTTCATTGAAGATGTGAGGTTGACATTTATAAAGATGAAGTCAACAATCAAGCATGATGTTTGGTTAAACAGGATGCAAAAACCTCTTCAGCACAGGTACCCCTGTAATGCCTGCATGGTTCGATTTAAGGACCTATTCTGCTGCAGTTCACCATGAATTTAGGTTAGTTTAGTTTAGTTCAGTGTAGTTTAGAGACTCGTCACGTAAACAAGCCCTTCAGCACACCGAGTCCTGACTGACCAGCAATCCGTGCACCTTAACACCACCCTAAATGCACTAGAGACAATTTATACAAAGCCCATTAACCTACAAACCAGTGTGACTTTGGAATGTGGGAGGAAACCGAATATCTCGGAGAAAACCCACCCGTTCACGGGTAGAATGTACAAACACCGTACAGACAGTTCCCCGAGGTCAGGATCGAACCCGGGTCTCTGGCGCTGTAAGCTCAGTAAAGGGCCTGTCCCATGAGCATGCGACTCCATGCGGCAAGCGCTACCTAACGTGGTCGCTTGAGCCGTACGGCCTCGCAGGGCCGGTCCCACTTCGATTGCCGGAGCCGTATGGAGTTGTCCGGAGCTGGTCCCGACATCGCGAGGGGCTCCGAAAAACTGACCGTGTTCAAACATTCTGCGTGGCAACGGCCTGCCGGCCCGCAGCTGCCTCGACGCCGTACGTCACGCGCGAACTTCACGCATTTCATGTCACTCACTCGACCCCGCTTCTGGTTAGGTCGCGCTTGCCACATGGAGTCGCATGCTCGTGGGACAGGCCCTTTAGGCAGCAACTCTACCACTGCGCTCTAGACAGGGAAAAGTAAATATTACTGAGAGACAACAGTTTTGGTTCGGACAAGTCAGCTACCCCCTCTCTCCCACCATTTCTCTCACTTTGCGTTCCCAATAAATGTCATTCATTACACTACATTCCTCTAACACCTAGTGTTCACATTGGTTTCATATTAATAATAGAATCCATTGTGCCTATTAATACTATCGGCTTGGCTTCGTTGTAGCATTTTTATGTCTGAGTCTGAAGTTTCTAGGTTTATATTTCAATTGCCTATTCACGCTCCTTATTCCCTACGAAGCCTTAAAAACTAAAGAAGTAATTTTGAGATATAAGCAGTGACAAGTGTAACATTTAATAGATGCACAGTCAGCTTCCACAGAAACGATATGACAATGCCCAAACAATTCTTCACCTGGCTCTGCACAAAACTGGCTCTCGATGCAACAGGGCAGCACAGTGGTGCAGCGGTAGAGTTGCTGCTTTACGCCCCTGTCCCACTTACGTGTCCTTGGCACGCTAATTACTCAACCTCGTGGTCGCGTTGAGCCGCGACGGTCCCGCGAAGGTCGTGCGCGACTTCACAACAGACTGGAGCTTGTGACGTCATTTGAAGATGGACACAAAATGCAGGAGTAACTCAACGGAACCGGCATTATCTCCGGAGAGAAGCAATGGGTGATGATTCGGGTCACGAAGACTCTTCTTCAGTCTGAAATGTAGGGTCTTGACCCGAAACGTCACCCATTCCTTCTCCCCAGAGATGCTGCCGGTCCCAGCGCCAGAGACCGGGGCTAAATCCTGACTACGGGTGTCATCTGTATGGAGTTTGTATGTTCTCCCCGTGACCGCGTGGGTTTTCCCAGGGCGCTTCGGTTTCCTTCCACACTCCAAAGACGTACAGATTTGTAGTTTAATTGGTTTGGGATAAAATGCAAAATTGTGCCGAGTGTGTGTAGGATAGTGTTAATGCGCGGGGATCACGAACTTGGTGGGCTGAAGGGCCTGTTCCCTGCTGTAATTCTAAATTTAACTATGCAAAGCATTTTACAGACAGCTTTTAATGTAAAACAAAATGGTGTGGAGTTGCCTGGATTAGGGATGATTTGTTTGGGGTAGGTTGGACAGGTGGATTGTATTCTCTGGAATGCGGGAGGTTGTGGGCAGGCCACTCTCTCAAACTAAAGCTGTGCCCTCTGGTATTTAATCTTTCCATCCCGGGAAAAAGGTTCTGATTGTCTACCGGATCTATGCCTCTCAAAAATTTATATCCATCATTCTCGATTCAATTCTGGAGGCCTGAACCCATGACCAACTAATCCAGGGGCAGAGAGTTACCTACTGAGGAATTACACTTTATACCACATGGTCCATGCAACGAACAGGAGATGTGGGCCTTCAATGCTGCGTTCAAATACCTTTGCAAAACTGGGCAGCACGGTGCTGCAGCGCCAGAGACCCGGGTTCGATCCTGACTACGGGTGCTTGTGTGTACAGAGTTTGTACGTTCTCCTCGTGATCTGCGTGGGTTTTCTCCGAGATCTTCGGTTTCCTCCCACACTCCAAAGGCGTACAGGTATGTAGGTTGATTGGTGCGGTGTTAATGTAAATTGTCCCTAGTGTGTGTTTAGGATAGTGCTAGTGTACGGGGTGATCACTGATCGGCGCGGACTCGGTGGGTTGAAGGGCCTGTTTCCACGCTGCATCTGTAAACTAGACTCTAAACTAAAGCCGAAACGAAAAAACAAAGTTATTCAATGTTAAAAAAAATAGGCGGTGACTGATAATTCTTCGCCGTGAGAGAGATTTTCCTCTGAGTTATTTTTCTTGAAAAATAAAATTGCAGGTTTAATGCACCTTTAAATTGGCGATGGGAGCCCTTCGACATTTTGGATAATTCCACGACATTTTAAATTAAAGATGACTCGCGTCTTCAAAGACGGAAATGGGGGCCTGTGGACCGACAGTGAGAAATTAAACTCCAGACATGAAACAAATAGTGAGGTAAAATTATTAACAGAGGACAGACAGATTTTCATTATGAAGAGGTAGTGGGCGCATTTATCTTGCTGAACACTTACTCTGCACAGCCAGGGGGAGATTCAGAAGGCTCTACTGCCATCTCCTGGGCCTGAATACACCTCACTTCATGAAACGAGAGGGGAACTGCGAAAGACGTAGCCCAGAGGAGCAGGCCGTACAGCCCAATACACCCGTGCTATTTGGGAGAGAGATCCCCGTCCTAATGCCATCTGCAGGCCTCGAGTCTGCAGCCCTGCAGGATATAGTTATCCACTTTGGTGGCAAAAACAGGAAAGTAAGCTATTATCTGAATGGTGGCCGATTAGGAAAAGGGGAGATGCAACGAGACCTGGGTGTCATGGTACACCAGTCATTGAAAGTAGGCATGCAGGTGCAGCAGGCAGTGAAGAAAGCGAATGGTATGTTAGCATTCATAGCAAAAGGATTTGAGTATAGGAGCAGGGAGGTTCTACTGCAGTTCAATTCAACTTTATTGTCATTGCACAGATACAAGTATAGGTACAACGGAATGCAGTTTAGCGTCTGGTTATAGTCATAGTGCAAGAGTAGAAGTAGAAAATAAAAATACAGAATAAGCATACAATAGAGTAAAAGAGTACTGGTTAACAATGTGTGGAATGTGGATGGATTAGAAAAAAAAAAAAAAATGGTGCATAGGTGTAGATGAGATATGCATGTGCCTTTAATATAGTTACCTTATCACTACTAACCACTCCCCATATCACAAGTATAATTACAACCTCCCCACCCACATATCGCTCTCTAGTTTCCGTGACAGACCACGTACAGCTAGTGCTCTCTGTAATGCTACAGTATGAATAAAATGAAGTAAAGTTACAGTGTGTCGATAACACTTCTTTACAATAGGCAAATACTGTATACAAATGGGAGAGACTAAAGATATCTAGCGACGGGACTCCGAGTTCAGCAGCGTAATAATGTTATTGAAAAAGCTGTTCCTCATCCTGCTTGTGCGAGACCTGAGGCTCCTGTACAGCCTCCCTGATGGGAGGAGGGCAAACAGTCCATGGTTAGGGTGGGAGGGGTCCTTGATGATTTTCCCGGCCCGTCTCAGACACCGTTTTCGGTGGAGGGCATCCATGGCAGGGAGCGGGGCACCGATGATGTGCTGAGCGGTTTTCACCACCCGTTGTAGTGCCTTCCTGTCAGCTGTGGTGCAGCTGCTGTACCATACCGTGAAGCAGGTGGTCAGGATGCTTTCGATGGTACAGCGGTAAAAGTTGGTCAGGACCTGTGGGGACAGGTGAGCTTTCTTGAGCCTCCTCAGGAAGTAAAGGCGCTGCTGCACCTTTTTGATCAATTTGGTAGTATTGAGGGACCAGGACAGATCCTCCGAGATGTGTACCCCGAGGAATTTGTAGTTGGAGACGCGCTCCACCTCAGTCCCGTTTATATGGATGTCTGCCCCCTCTGTTCTTCCTGAAGTCAACAATAATTTCCTTCGTCTTCTTGGAGTTGAGGATGAGGTTATTGTTGGCACACCAGGCTGCCAGGTTCTGGACCTCCTCCCTGTAGGCTGACCCGTCGTTGTCACTGATCAGTCCTACCACCGTGGTGTCATCGGCAAATTTTATGATGGCGTTGGAGCCATATTTAGGGATGCAGTCGTGGGTGAAGAGGGAGTAGAGGAGAGGGCTGAGCACACAGCCCTGTGGCACGCCGGTGTTCAGTGTTATAGTGGAGGAGGTGAGGTTGTTGATCCTAACAGACTGTGGTCTGTTGGTGAGGAAATCCAGTGTCCAATTGCAGAGGGAGGTGGAGATGCCAAGTCCGCTGAGTTTGGTGATCAAGCTGGCGGGGATGACAGTGTTAAAGGCGGAGCTGAAATCGATGAACAACAACCTGATGTAGGTATTATTGCTGTCCAGGTGGGTCAGGGCAGAGTGTACGGCCGCAGATACGGCGTCCTCTGTAGACCTGTTGGGCCGATAGGCAAACTGATGGGGGTCCAGTGTGGGGGGGAGGCTGACTTTGAGGTGAGCCAAGATCAGCCGCTCAAAGCACTTTGCGATGACGGGGGTGAGTGCCACTGGGCGGAAGTCGTTGAGACGCCCTGAAGTTGATTGTTTGGGCACTGGCACAATGGCTGAGGTCTTGAGGCAAGTGGGAACAACACCCTGGGCCAGTGACAGATTGAAAATGTCAGTGAAGACCAGGGATAGTTGTCCAGCACATGACCTGAGCACACCTTGTACAGGGTCTTGGTGAGACCACACCTGGAGTATTGCGTACAGTTTTGGTCTCCTAATCTGAGGAAAGACATTCTTGCCATAGAGGGAGTTACAGAGAAGGTTCACCAGACTGATTCCTGGGATGTCAGGACTTTTATATGAAGAAAGACTGGATAGACACGGCTTGTACTTGCTAGAATTTAGAAGATTGAGGGGGGATCTTATAGAAACTTACAAAATTCTTAAGGGGTTGGACAGGCTAGATGCAGGAAGATTGTTCCCGATGTTGGGGAAGTCCAGAACAAGGGGTCCCAGTTTAAGGATAAGGGGGAAATCTTTTAGGACCGAGATGAGAAAAACATTTTTCACACAGAGAGTGGTGAATCTCTGGAATTCTCTGCCACACAAGGTAGTTGAGGGCAGTTCATTGGCTATATTTAAGAGGGAGTTAGATGTGGCCCTTGTGGCTAAAGGGATCAGGGGATATGGAGAGAAGGCAGGTACAGGATACTGAGTTGGATGATCAGCCATGATCATATTGAATGGTGGTGCAGGCTCGAAAGGCGAATGGCCTACTCCTGCACCTATTTTCTATGTTTCTATGTTTCTATGTTTCTATGTTTCTATGTTTCTATGTTTCTATGTTTCTATGTTTCTATGTTTCTATGTTTCTATGTTTCTATGGTCCACAAACACTTCCGAGCGCTGTTTCAGTGTGAAATTGGCGTTTGATTTAGTTTAGTATAGAGATACACAGAGCGGAAACAAGCCCTTCGGCTCACCGAATCCGCACTGACCAATGACTCCCCGCGTACTAACACTTTCATACACACACACACACTAAGGAACAATTTACATTTATACCAAGCCAATTTACCTACAAACAATAACCTGCAAACCTCTCATTTGGAAGGGTGAGGGGATATCTTATTGAAACATATAAGATTATTAAGGGATTGGACTCGCTAAAGGCAGAAGACATGTTTCCGATGGTGGGGGAGTCCAGAATCAGGGGCCACAGTTTAAGAATAAGGGGTAGGCCATTAAAACGGAGATGAGGAAAAACGTACTCACCCAGAGAGTTGTGAATCTGTGGAATTCTCTGCCTCAGAAGGCAGTGGAGGCCAATTTTCTGGATGCTTTCAAGAGAGAGTTAGATAGAGCTCTTAGATAGCGGAGTCAAAGGATATGGTGAGAAGGTAGGAACGGGGTACTGATTGTGAATGATCAGCCATGATCACATTGTATGGTGGTGCTGGCTCGAAGGGCCAAATGGGCTACTCCTGCACCTATAGTTTATTAAACCTGTGTGCCTTTGGAGTGTGGGAGGAAACTGGAAATCCAGGAGAAAACACATGCAGGACACGGGGAGAACGTACAAATTCCGTACAAACAAGCACCCGTGGTTAGGATCGAACCCGCTGGCACTGTAAGGGAGCAACTCTACTGCTGCGCCACCATGCTGCTTCTGTTGTGTTTCTTTAGTTTTACAGATGCAGCATGGAAACAGGCCATTCACCCCGCTGTGTCCATGCCAGCCGTTCATTACCCATTCACGCTAGTTCTATGTTATTCCACTTACGCATCCATTCCATGCACACTAGGGGAAATTAACCGTGTGCGGACGTGGCGTCGACGGACGATAGGCCGAAGCAATAAAGTCGAAGCCAAAGAACGGAATGGAAATGCGGCCGAAACGACAATAAACCGAAAGAGTCCGAAGACGAAACGCCTACTAACCGAAAGGATGGGACGCCTAAATGCAAACTAACCAAAAGGGCGGGACACCTAAAACCCAAGAAACCGAAAAGCTGCGTTGCCTAAAAGCATACTTACCGAATGGCCGCTCAGTCGAAACGCCACCAGCCAAAGGACCGACTGCCGCTCAACAGAAAAGTCCAATAACGGACTAGACGTTGCCAGGAGGCGGGACTTGTCAGCGATTGGTCCAGACCCCCGCGTCCATCACATCACTGTGAAGGCATGAACATTGTCGCACGCCTCCGCTCCACCCGACCCGCTGCCCGCGGAGGGTGGCCGTGGGAGAGTGGGGGCTGTCCCGAGGGATGCGCACCTCCGGCCGCTTTCAACTTGGTGCTTGGGTTCAGATTGCCCAGTCACCTATGGCTTGTGTGGGAAAATGAACCCTACGCTCCCGTCTCCACCTTCTCTCTCCCCTCTGCTCTCTCTCCCCCTCTCTCTCTCTCTCCCTTCTCTCTCTCTCTTCCAAGCACCAAGTTGAAAGCGGCCGGAGGTGTGCATTCCTCGGGACATCCCCCACTCTCCCACGGCTGCGGGTCGGGTGGAGCAGATGTTTGGGACAATGTTCATGCCTTCACAGTGATGTGATGGACGCGGGGGTCTGGACCAATCGCTGACAAGTCCTGCCCGCCGGCAACGTCTAGTCCGTTATTGGACTTTTCTGTTGAGCGGCAGTCGGTCCTTTGGCCTGTAGGCGACGCTGCCTTTCGGGTAGGTGGCGTTTCGACAGAGCGGCCATTCGGTAAGTTTGCTTTTAGACGACGCAGCATTTCGGTTCCTTGGGTTTTAGGCATCCCGTCCTTTCGGTTTGTAGGCGTTTCGTCTTCGGAATCTTTTGGTTTATTAGCGTTTCGGCCTCGTTTCCATTACGAATGGAATGGTCGAACCCGGGTATCTGGCACTGTAAGGCAGCTACTCTAGCGCTGCGCCACCGTGCCGCCCTTAAGTGAAAAGGACTTCTGTTCCCCTTTCTCGCACTCTGAGATGAACTCATCTTAAATATGGAGATGGAACCCAGGGAAGGGAATTCTCGCTTTCTTGAGTCCACGTTGCGAAATAAAGATTTTATTTTGTTTGCAGGCAAGAAAAAATAGTCGATTTTTTACAATTATCCTCTTTGAAATTCTAGGCCGCTGTTTATAAAGAAGGAAGTTCCCCTCTCATGAAATTATAGACCTGTTGCTTTTGACACTTTTACAGTTCGGTAGAAATAAAGCAGATAGGAAAACGTCCCACTGTTTTTACAAGACGGCTAATACACTGACCAAAGGGAATATTCCTCCAAATTAACATGTTCACCACAATTCCCCAGGAATCGCTTGCCTGGTTTATGTCAGCTCTTGAAACTCACAAATGTTTCAATGTAAGGACCATGACAATATCCAGAATTCAGCTGGGCAGCAGCTTAACAGCTGAGGGAGGCTGGTGTTGGAGAACTGTGCTGGCCTTGTCAGGGATGTGGTTAATGCGGTGGTTAAGTTTCTCGATCTGCATCCAGAGTTCCAGACACTTACCACGGAGACAGGAGTTCGAATCCCACCGTAGCAGCTAAGGAATTTAAATTCTGAGAAATTAAATAAATCTGACGTGTTAAGAAAGAGGAAAGCCAGTCCCCATTGCGGTAAACTCCTGGTTTGATTTTAAAACCCCTCCAGTGCACTAATGCCCCACGAGGGAAAAATTCTGCTATCCTTAGCTATGTTGTTAGATATGCTCTTAGCTATGCTCTTAGCTATGCTACAGTGCATTCAGAAAGTATTCAGACCCCTTCACTTTTTCCACATTTTATTATGTTATAGCCTTATTCTAAAATGGATTAAATTCATTTAAAATAAAAATAAATAACTGAAATCTCACATTTACATAAGTATTCAGACCCTTTAGTACTTTGTTGAGGCACCTTTGTGCTCTGACATGCACTGTAGGGCTGCCAACTCTCACGCATTGAGCGTGAGACTCACGCATTTCATGAAATTCTCACGCTCTCACGCTGATCACAAATTTCTCACGCTCAAATTTAAAATAAATAAATAAATAAAGTCACGGACAATTCAATTCGCCCAAGGCTTCCAGATCTCCTCCACACTCACCAATGAGAAGAGACAGGGGGTGGGGGGTAGAGAGGGAAAGGCTCCCCAAGGCCAAGGCTCCGCTCACTCTGGATGTTGTCGCCGCTTCACTGACACACTCTCACACACACACTGGCACACACAACGTTTAAAGTGATATGGGCCAAATGCGGATAAATGGGACTAGTTCAGATGGAGCATCTTGATCTGCATGAACAAGTTGGGAAGAAGGGCCTGTTTTCATGCTGTAAGACTATGACACATTGTAGAAAGGGTACAATTGCTCTGGAGAGGATCCAGGGGCGATTTATGAAGATGTTGGCAGGGCTGGAATTTTTTTTATCACTTTGAAGAAAGATTTGATAATTGGGATTGTATTCTCAATGGAGGTGAAGAAAAGATGTAGTTGAGGTGAATAATGTTATGACAATTGGACCTGTTTCGCTTAACAAAGCGTGTAGGCTGGTTTAAACTGAAGATAGACACTAAAAACTGGAATAACTCAGCAGGACCGGCAGCATCTCTGGAGAGAAAGAATAGACGATGTTTTATAATAATAATAATGGATGGGATTTATATAGCGCCTTTCTAATACTCAAGGCGCTTTACATCGCATTATTCATTCACTCCTCAGTCACACTCGGTGGTGGTAAGCTACTTCTGTAGCCACAGCTGCCCTGGGGCAGACTGACGGAAGCGTGGCTGCCAATCTGCGCCTACGGCCCCTCCGACCACCACCAATCACTCACACACATTCACACACATTCACACACAGGCAAAGGTGGGTGAAGTGTCTTGCCCAAGGACACAACGACAGTATGCACTCCAAGCGGGATTCGAACCGGCTACCTTCCGGTTGCCAGCCGAACACTTAGCCCATTGTGCCATCTGTCGTCCCTTTTGGGTCGAGACCTTCAGACTGAAGAGGTTGAAAACCAGCCATAAAACCCAATGACTGGAGACGGGTATTATCCAACTAAGGGCAGAAATCAGACTCTTTATTGACGTGACGCCATAATAAATATATTACAGAAAATATAATTTAATGGGGTGGCACGCTGGCGCAGTGGTAGAGTTGCTGCCTTACAGCACCTCAGACCCAGATTTGATCCTGACTACGGGTGCTATCTATACAGAATTTGTACATTCTCCCGATGACCACAAGGGTTTTCTCTGGATATTCTGGATTCTCCCACTTCCAAAGAAGTGCAGGTTTGTTGGTTAATTGTCCCTGGCGTGTCGGATGGAATTGGTGTATGGTAGATTGCTGGTCGGTGTGGACTTGGTGGGCTAAGGGCCCTGTTTCCATATATATGTTTTACATATATATCTTAATTTAATTGAACCATATACGATTGAGTATTTTCGTCTTGTTTCTAAAGTCGAAGGGTAAGGTTGATTGATTTATTTCTGCAGAACAGTGATGGAAGTCCGAATCTTGTTTCTCTATTTTTTTCTCTATTTATATGCATAACAGCATGAATTATAATCTGATTTCCATACATGAATATACTAAGGTCACTCATGTGCTGCACCTGTTGATCAGAGCCTGGCTCTACTGTGGAATGTAATTAGGAATGTAATTTAGCCTAACCTTATTCATACCTAATCCAATTTAAAGCATAAATGTTGCATTCAAGTGTAAGTTAAAAGACTCGCTACAGTTTGCACCAGATTGCACAATTCCAAGCTGAAAAATGCAAAAGCTCCCTACCGTGGGAGGGGAGACAACCCCCTCCCACACCCTCCCTCCCTCGGTCACTACACTCCCTCGTAATTTCTCTCTCTCAACTCTCACCCAATGTTAGCAGCCCTGTGCACTGTCAACTGTGAGACCTTACATAGGCATGTGTGTGCCTTTCCAAATCATGTCCAATCAATTTAATTTACCACTGGTGGACTCCAATCAAGTTGTATCAACATCTCAAGGATAATCAATGGAAACCTAAGCTCAATTTTGAGTGTTATAGCAAAGGGTCTGAATACATAAGTAAATGTGGTATTTCAGTTATTAATTGATAATTACTTTGCAAAAATGTCTAAACACCTGTTTTGGCTTCTTCATTCTGGGGTATTGTGTGTAAATTAATGATTAAAAAAACCCATTTTAAAATAAGGCTGTAACGTAACAAAATGTGGAAAAGTGAAGGGGTCTGAATACTTTCTGAATGCATTGTATCCACAAATGTGAGGTGTTGCAGTTTGGGAAGTCTAACATGGGCAGGACCTACACAGTGAATGGTTGGTGCTCTGGGGAGTGTTGTAGAGCAGAGGGATCTAGGAGTGCTCAGACATAGTTCCTTGAAAGTGACATCACAGGTAGATGAGGTGGTCAAAAAGGCTTTCAGCACATTGGCCTTCACCAGTCATTGTTTTATTTTTGTTTTTTAGTTTTAGTTTTAGAAATGCAATGTGGAATCAGGCACTTCGACCCACTGAGTCCGCACTGACAGGTAATCCCCGCACATTAACACCATCCTAAACACACACTAGGGACGATTTACACTTATACCAAGTATACAAATCCAAGCCAATTAACCTACGAACTTGTACGTCTTTGGAGCGTGGGAGGAAACCGAAGATCTTGGAGAAAGCCAACGCGGTCACGGGGAGAATGTACAAACTCCGTAGCAGACATCACCCGTAGTTGGGATTGAACTCGGGATTCCGGGTAAGGCAGCAACCCTACCGCTGCACCACCGCTTCTTCCATCGAACGTGTCCAAAGACAGGCAGCTCGATTTGTTACTAACACCTACGAGAGAGAAGTGAGTGTCACCAAACTTCTGAATTCTCTGGGGTGGAACCCTCTCCAAGACAGACGTGAAGCTCACCGTTTGACCTGTTTTTACAAAATGTTAAATGGTCAGCTCGACATAGATTACAAGACCTACACCAAACCCAAATCAATTAGGAGCAGACGAGGGCATTCAATCCAATTTGTGATTCCAGTTACAAAGACAGATGTGTACTGCAATTTGTTCTTCCCACGCACAATTAAAGCATGGAATAATCTCCACCCTACTATAGTTACCCAACCAGATGCAACTAAATTTAAAGTAGCTCTTTCTTCCCAATAACCCCTTCTGGCTTAAGCCCTCCCTCCACCACCTCCAGTTTAAATTCCATTTGGAATATTTTGGAGGACCAAGAAACCAAGAACCAAGAACTGTGCCGCCCTCATTGTTTGTAACTTGTTTTCACCTAGCCCTCAGCTAACAATGGCCTGTTTCCTTTATCATCGCTACTTTTTTGCTCATTTGGTCTATATCTCTCTCTCTATCACTGTCTATATGTCTCAGTTCCCCTTCCCCAGTCTGAAGAAGGGTCTCAACCCGAAACGTCTCCTATTCCTTTTCTCCAGAGACGCTGTCTGATCCATTGAGTTACTCCAGCTTTTTGTGTCTATTGAGTACAGAAGTTAGGAGGTCATGTTGCAGGTATATAAGATGTTGGTGAGGCTGCATTTAGAGAATTGTGTTCATTTCCGGGCACCATATTACTGGAAAGATGTTGTCAAGCTGGAAAGGGTACAGAGAAAATTTACGAGGATGTTGCCAAGACTAGAGGGCCAAGCTATAGGGAGAGGTTAAGCAGGCGAGGACCTTTAGCGCAGGAGGGTGGGGGTGATCTTATAAGGGCCTGTCCCACTTGGCCATCATTTGCGCGCCATTTACGCGACCTCCAAAAATGTGGTCGTCGCGTTGTGATGCACGGGTAGCGTGTGGGTAGCACGGGACGGGCGCACGGAGAGGAGTGTGGAGTTGCACACGGTATCGTGCGGCGCTCCAGGATTTTGTGCTGCCCGAAATCCTCGCGCGCCACCTGCGTGACGTATCGCGTACGCACGTTGACGCATTGGGTACGCATGTTGACGCATTGGCGTCACACGCTGGCGTCCCGAAATTGGGAATTTGAGAACCAGAGGACATAGGTTTCAGGTGAGGAGGGAAAAATTTAATAGGAACCTGAGGGGTAACTTTTTCACACAAAGGGTGGTTGGTGTACGGAACGAGCTGCCAGAGGAGGTAGTTGAGGCAGGTACTATCATGATATTTAAGAAACATTTAGACAAGTACATACATAGAATAGGTTTAGAGGGATATAGGCCAAACGCAAGCAGGTGGGACTAATGTAAATGGGAGGGGTGGAAGATTGCAACCTTCACCTGGTCTGTCCTGTTTCGACTAATGCAATCAACTCGACGTGCACAAACGGAAGATCAAATAGAACAAGTTTTCCAACAACTTTAGGCTGTGCACGCCACATGAAAGAAGAAGATGTAGATGGGACATGTTGGTCGGGGTGGGCAGGTTTAGCCGATGGGCCTGTTTCTACACTGTACACACTAGGGACATTTTACTATTTTTACCGAAACCAATTAACCGACAAACCTGTACGCCTTTGGAGTCTGGGTGTAAATCCGAGCACCCAGAGGAAACCCACGTGGCCACGGAGAGAAACTCTGTGCAAACTCCGTACAGCAGCACCATTGTCAGAATTGAACCCACGTCTCTGGTGCTGTAAGACAGCAAGTCTACCGCGGCGCCACTGTGCGGCCCAATTTCTTGCTCAGAATATTTCACCTAATGGAAATGTTGGTTTCCGACCATCTTGCTGTTCTCTCCGTGCTTCCACACTTTACCAGCAGGTGGAGCCACCAGTTCACCGTCAGGGTGCAATGGGTAGGTTTGTGTCTCAACCTGCAACATTGAACATAGAACAGTACGGCACAGCAACAGACCCATCTCCTCCACTATCTCATTGAGGTTCAAACGAAATTTGGTTTCTGCAGTCATACAGACAAGTAGAAGAACCAAGACACAACACAATTTACACAAACATCCATCACAGCGGATCTCCTCCTCACTGTGATGGCAGGCAAAGTCTTATCTCTCCCCTGCTCTCCTCATTCACTTCCCGATGTCAGAGTCAAAGCCGCAGGCGGGCGACGGTAAGTATCCCGCGGCCATTAAAGCCGTGCCTGGCGATGTAAGGCCATGCTCCGGGTCTTGGTGTTGGAGCCCCCGGCGGTTGCTAGCAAGTCCCGCGGCCATTAAAGCCGCGCCTGGCGATGTAAGGCCATGCTCCGGGTCTTGGTGTTGGAGCCCCCGGCGGTTGCTAGCAAGTCCCGCGGCCATTAAAGCCGCGCCTTGCGATGCAAGGCCACGCTCCAGGTCATCCTCAACCCCGCAACTCGGGCGGGAGAAGTCGCCATTGCGGAAGCCCCGAAAAGCGGTCTCCCACCAGGGACCATGTGTCTATCCAAAATCACTCAAACACCACTATCTTATTTGCCTCCACCACCATCCCCTGGAAGCATGTTGGAGCCACCCACCACACTCTTGCCCCGCTCATCTCTTTTAAACTTTGTTCCTCTCACCTTAAAGTTATCCCCACTTGTATTTGAAATTTTCACTGCTGGGACAAAAGCTTGTGGCTGTCTTCCCTATCTATGACACTCATCACTTTCTATATTGCTACCAGGTCTCCCCTCAACCTCTGGCCTTCCAGAGAAAACAATCCAAGTCTGTCCAAACTCTCCCTGCAGCTAATACCCCATAATCCAAGTGATGAAGACTCACTGTTGCAGCGGCCCCTACAGCCTGTCTGTCTTTTTTTAAATTTTTTGTCTAGTTAAATGTAGTTGTTTGTGTTTTTTTAATAGTGTTTTTAACTGTGTATATGTGGGGGGCGGGGGGGGAGGAAGGGGGAAACTTTGTAAAAATCTCTTCCCTGTACGGGAGACCCGATCTTTTTCCTGTCGGGTCTCTGTTGTCGTTGGGGCCTAGCACTGTGGGGCGGCCTCCAGCCTGAATGACCTGGAGGCTCCAGTCACGGAACCTGCGGAGCTGCGGACTACTTACCATCGTGGGGCTGGCCGGCATCGGAGCGTGGGGAGCGGTGGTGACTCGCTGCTGCGGCCCGACCACGTAGCTCGGAGGCTCCAGCTGCAGCCGCAGGTCCGGTGGACTGTCGGGACATCGGGAGCTCGCGGGTGGATAGACCACTTTCCGGAGCTCCCGCAACGCGACTTCTCCAGCCCGTGTCGCGGGGTTGGAACGACCCGGAGCGGGGCCGTACATCGCCCGGCACGGCTTCATGGCCGCGGAACATTCCAACGCCCGCCGGGGGCTCCAACTTTATGACATTTAGACCGGGAGCGGGGCCGTACATCGTCCCGCGCGGCCTAAAATGGCCGTGGGACTTATCATCGCCCGCCTGGGGCTTGGACATCAGGAGAGAAATGGAGAACAGGGGAGAGAAAAGACTTTGCCTTCCATCACAGTGGGTTCACTGTGATGGATGTTTCTGTAAATGGAATTGTGTGTATGTCTGTAGGAATTGTCTTTGTTTGTATGGCTGTGGAAACGGAGTTTCGTTTGAGCCTCACTGAGGTTCAAATTACATGTAATAAATGTTGATTGAATATGTCATATGTAGGGTCTCTCTCTCTCTCTTCCAGGTCCACTGTTTCCTTCAACTGGGCAGTGTATCCTTTGGTTAATTTTATAGTATGATGCCTTCAGCACTTCACCTATGCTAATATCTGAAGCATGAATTCAGGCCTGACCTCTCATGCTGTCTGTGTGGAGTTTGCATGATCACGGCATGGTTTTCCAAAGACGTGTGGATTTGGCTGAAGAAGGGTCTCGACCCAAATCATTACCTATTCCTTTTTATCCAGTGATGCGGTCTGACCCGCAGAGTTACTCCAGCTTTTTGTGTCTATCAGTGGATTGTAGGGTTGTCTTGTGGTCAGTAACTGTGGATGGGAAAGTGGGGAGAATAAATTGGGATTAGTGTGGGGTTAGTGCAAATGTGCGGTTGATCATCAGTACGGACTTTCCACGAGTGGGTGAGTCTAGGACCAGAGGCCACAGCCTCAGAATTAAAGGACGTTCTTTTAGGAAGGAGATGAGGAGAATTTCTTTCGTCAGAGGGTGGTGAATCTGTGGAATTCTTTCCCACAGAAGGCAGAGGAGCCCAAGTCAGTGGATATTTTTAAGGCAGAGATAGATGGATTCTAGATTAGTTTAATTTAGTTTGGATATACAGCGCGGAAACAGGCCTTTTTGGCCCACCGGGTCCGCGCCGACCAGCGATCCCTGCACACTAACACTATCCTACACCCACTAGGGCCAATTTACACATACACCAAGCCAATTAGCCTACATATCTCTACATCTTTGGAGTGTGGGAGGAAACTGAAGATCTTGGAGAAAACCCACGCAGGTCACGGGGAGAACGTACAAACTCCGTACAGACAGCGCCCGTAGTGGGGATCGAACCCGGGTCTCTGGCGCTGCATTCGCTGTAAGGCAGCAACTCTACCGCTGTGCCACAGTGCCACAGTGCCAATACAATTAGTACAGGTGTCAGACGTGATGGGGAGAAGGCAGGAGAATGGGGATAGGAGGGAGAGATAGATCAGCCATGATTGAATGGCAGATTAGACTTGATGGGCCGAATGGCCTAATTCTACTCCTATCACTTATGTCCTTGGTTGGCTGACTGTCCTCTGGCTGTACTGTATGACTACACAAACTGAAGTTAGGTAGCAGATCAGACAGGTTAAGTAACAGTTAAAGGTAGACACTGGAGTAACTCAGCGGGACGGGCAGAGAATGAATAGGTGACGTTTCGGGTCCAGACCCTTCTTCAGACTCATGTCATGGGAGTGGGTGGGACAAAGGTGGAATGTAGTTCGACACAGTAAGACTAGTGGGAGAACTGAAAAGGGGGAGTGGATGGCGAGAGAAAGCAAGGGCTATCTGAAGTTAGAGAAGTCAATGGTACACAAAATTGCTGGGGAAACTCAGCGGGTGCAGCAGCATCTATGGAGCGAAGGAAATAGGCGACGTTTCGGGCCGAAACCCTTCTTCACCCAATGTTCATACCACTGGGATGTAAACTACCCAAGTGAAATATGAGGTGCTGTTCCTCCAATTTGCGCTGGGTCTCACTCTGCCAATGGAGGAGGCCCAGGAGACAAAGGTCAGATTAGGAATGGGAGGGGGAGTTGAGGTGCTGAGCCACCGGGTGATCAGGTAGGTTAAGACGGACTGAGCGGAGGTGTTCAGCGAAACGATCGCCGAGCCCGCATAGGACAGGTTTGGAGGGATATGGACCCAGCGCAGGCAAGTGGGACTAGTGTAGCTGGGACATTGTTGGCCGGTGTGGGCGAGTTGGGCCTGTTTCCACACTGTATCACTCTATGACGCTTTGGCTCCCTGAGATAGAAGATGCATATAACACTTCATGAACCCAATTCAGACCAGTCTAGCTTAGCCCACTTGACAGATCCTAACCCAGGCCGTGCAAGTCCAGTTCAACCATGGCACGGTGGCGCAGCAGTAGAGTTGCTGTCTTTCAGCGCAAGAGACCTAGGTTCGATCCTGACTGCATGTGCTGCCTATACAAAATTTGGATCTTCTCCCCATGACCGCGTGGGTTTGCTCTGGGTGCCTCGGTTTCCTCCCACATTGCAAAGACGTACAGGTTGGCAGGTTAAGTGGATTTGGTAAAAATTGTAAAATTGTCCTTAGTGTGTAGGACAGTGCTCGTATATGGGCAGCGAGGACTCGGTGGGCCAAAGTTTCTGTGCTGTATCTCTAAACAAAACTAGTTTACAATGTTACATCTGTCTGGCAAGTAATTAAAGCTTATTATGGATAATAAGGAAAGGCTTCGAGGGATTTGGGCCAAATGCGGGCCAGTGTAAATCAAGATATTTTCAGTCCAAAGAAAGGCCCCGACCCGAAATGTCACCCATCCCCATATTTTCCCCAGAGATGCTGCCTGACCTGAGTCATGGAGTGTTACAGCATGGAATCAGGCCCTTCGGCCCAACTTGCCCATGCTGACCAAGATGCCCCATGTATGTAAATCCCACATATCCCTCTAAACCTTTCCTATCCATGTACCTGCCCAAATGTCTTTTAAAGTCCGTTCATTTAGGAAGGAGTTGAAGAGAAGTTTCTTTAGTCACAGGGTGGTGAATCTGTGGAATTGTTTGCCACAGAAGGCTGCAGAGGCCAAGTCAGTGAATATTTTTAAGGCAGAGATAGATAGATTTTTGATTAGTTAGGTGTCAGAGGTTATGGGGAGGTTATGGGGAGCAGGCAGGAGAATGAGGTTCGGAGGGAGAGATAGATCAGCCATGATTGAATGGTGGAATAGACTTGATGGGCCGAATGGCCTAATGCTACTCCTATCACTTATGACCTTATGACCTAAATGTTGTGCTGTTATCTGTCTCAACTACCTCCTCTGTCAGCGTGTTCCATATAACCGCCATCCTCTGTAGGAGGACACAAAGATGGCCGTGCGAGGAGAGGGACGTCGGTTCGCGGGCCGATCTGGTCGAAGGCAACAGAGGAAGTCCCTGCAGGAGCCTGGAGGTTACCTGGATTGGTAGCCTGTCCAGTAGACTGAGCGGGCCGGACTTTGGACCAGGCGCCAAAACATGGCGGCGTCTCCACGCGTAAATCTACAAAGAGAATGTCACTGTGCAGTTGCACGTGTGAGCAACGAAGCACCATAGAACCACTGAGCCATTGAAGTAGTGCATGGTGTCTTTCACAGATACAGGCTAAACGGAATAACATTTAGTGTAAGATAAAGCAGTAATGTACAAAGCAAGAAATAATATACTTCCAAGAAATATACAAAAACTGTTTATGGAAAGACAGCGTGGGTATAATTTGAGAGGGGAACATAATTTTTAAAAACTCAATGTCAGAACCACTCTTAAAAGTATGTGCATAGCAATCTGTGGTGTGAATTTGTGGAATGGTCTGGAACAGGAGAAAACACTTAGCACAAACATAATTCAGTTTAAAAAGATGTACAAAAACACTTGTTTAAAAGGATATTGGGATGAGGATAGGAGATTGTGAATGGGATATTTGTTATACTGATTGTATTGGGAAGGGTGATTATAGGGTGATGGGTTGTATATATGACTAAGATACTGTATAGTATATGAGGGTTTTTTTCTTTTCTTTTTTCTTTTTTTCTCTCTTTTTTGTATGGCTTTGTAAATATTTGATTAGTGTATAAATGTAAATAATTTGGTGTACATATAGCGGCTGGTGTACATATGGTGTACATATAGCTGCTAAATCTGTATAAGATAATTACAAGCAGTTGAATAAGGGGTGGGAATTAATCAGCTTTGGCTTCTTCCTGCTCCTTTTCGGACACATACGATTTCATTTATTTATAGATATTGTTTATGACACTTTATAAATGTTCTTGTTTTGTTTTTTTGTATGTTTCACACTTGCTTTTTATTCTTTTATTCTGTTCGAAATAAAGAATTACATTAAAAAAATAAAAAAATGTTCAATTAAAGATAGGCCAAGTGTTTCCAATGAGCTGGACGGTTGGTCAAGACAACACTCCAGTAGCTGGGAAGAAACTGTTCCTGAATCGGGAGGTGTGCGTTTTCGTGCTTCGGCACCTCTGGCCTGATGGGAGAGGGACAGATACAAAGTGTTCATTGTAGTCCCCAATGGGTACTCTTTGTCCAATGTGGCGTCACCAGTTTGCACAGTGACACAACAGTCGAATGGCCTCCCTCACACTTCCAGCCATTCAGAATCAATCCTGATGCCAATCCTGCGTTTACTTTCGTTTAGTCTAGAGATACAGCGCGGAAACAGGCCCTTCGGCCCACCAAGTCCATGCCGTACACTAACGGCACGGTGGAGCAGCGGTAGAGTTGCTGCCTTACAGCGCTAGAGACCCTGGTTCAACCCTGACTATGGATGCTTGTCGCTACGGAGTTTGTACGTTCTCCCCATCACCTGCGTGGGTTTTCTCCGGGATCTCCGGTTTCCTGCCACACGCCTGCAGGAGGAGGCCATTCAGCCCTTCGAGCCAACACCGCCATTCATTGTGATCATGGCTGATCGTCCCCAATCAATAACCCGTGCCTGCCTTCTCCCCATATGCCTTGACTCCGCTAGCCCCTAGAGATCTATCTAACTCTCTCTTAAATCCATCCAGTGATTTGGCCTCCACTGCCCTCTGTGGCAGGGAATTCCACAAATTCACAACTCTCTGGGTGAAAAAGTTTTTTCTCACCTCAGTCTTAAATGGCCTCCCCTTTATTCTAAGACTGTGGCCCCTGGTTCTGGACTCACCCAACATTGGGACGTACAGGTTTGCAGGTTGAATGGCTTGGTATAATTGTAAATTGTCCCTAGTGTGCGTTGGTGTGCGGGGATGATTGGTCAGCGCGGACTCAATGGGCCGAAGGGCCTGTTTACGCACTGTATCTCTAAACTAATCTAAGCTAAACCAACACTATCCCACACACAGCAGGGACAATTTACAATGTCAATGAAGCCAATTAGCCTACAAACCTGTGCGTCTTTGGAGTGTGGGAGGAAACCGGAGAAAACCCACGCGGGTCATGGGGAGAGCACACAAACACTGTAGCAACAGCACCCGTAGTCAGGACCGTGACTGTATACAATTTGCACATGTTCCATGTGATCAATTGGTGCTCCAATTTCCTCCCACATCCCGTTGATGTGTGGGTTGATGAGGATAATTGGCCACTGGAAGTCGCTCCCGGGGTCCTTTTCCTTTCCTTTGAAATAAAATGGCCATTAAACACTGTGCAGATATTTTAATTTGTTCAGCCTCCACACATGTTCTGACATGGAACTTCTGACCAAGTCTGTCTTGTCAATGCCAGTGTTTGTGCTTGATGGTAGCTTTTCTCGGCTTGTACTCGCTGGAATTTAGAAGATTGAGGGGGGATCTTATAGTAACTTACAAAATTCTTAAGGGGTTGGACAGCCTTGATGCAGGAAGATTGTTCCCGATGTTGGGGAAGTGCAGAACAAGGGGTCACAGTTTAAGGATAAGGGGGAAATCTTTTAGGACCGAGATGAGAAAAACATTTTTCACACAGAGAGTGGTGAATCTCTGGAATTCTCTGCCACAGAAGGTAGTTGAGGCCAGTTCATTGGCTATATTTAAGAGGGAGTTAGATGTGGCCCTTGTGGCCAAAGGTATCAGGGGGTATGGAGAGAAGGCAGGTACAGGATACTGAGTTGGATGATCAGCCATGATCATATTGAATGGTGGTGCAGGCTCGAAGGGCCGAATGGCCTACTCCTGCACCTATTTTCTATGTCTAGGTTTCTATGTTTCTCCCAGCCCAACTTATTTAGAGTTTCGAGATTCGAGATACAACATAGAAGCTGGCCCTTTGGCCCATCGATTCGGTGCTGACCAATGATCACCCCTACACCAGTTCTATGGTATCCCAGTTTCACATCCTACACGAAAGATCTAACTTGACACTCTACGCCGAAGGGCAGCAAGGTGGCACAGTGGTAGAGTCGCTGCCGAACAGCACTAGATACCCGGGTTCGATCCCGACAACGGGTGCTGTCTGTATGATCTGTGCATGTTCTCCCCTTGGCTGCATGGGTTTTCTCCAGATGCTCCAGTTTCCTCCCACATTCCAAAGATGGGAAGGTTTGTAGGTGAATTGGCTTCTGTAAAATTGTTCCATTAGAATGTAGGATAGAACCAATTAGATTTAGCTCCTTGGGCAAAAGGATTTAGGGGATATGAGGAAAAAGCAGGAACGGGGTACTGAATTTGGACGATTAGCCATGATCATATTGAATGGCTAAAGGTGCTGGCTCGAAGGGCCGATTGGCCTACTCCTACACCTATTTTCTATGCTTCTATGTTTCTAACATGTGTACGGGAGATCATTGGTCACTGAACACTTGGTGGGCTAAAGGGTTTATTTCAACACAGTATCTCTGAAATTAAAACATTCGGGCAATTTGCAGAATCCTATTGAGTGGAAGTTTCATCACTCAACAAGCAGAGAGAAATAATTATTTCACCAAAGAAGAAGTGGGGGATTTGAGGCTTATTGCCTTTACCTAACTGAAGGAAGAATTCCTCACTTGATTAGTACGGGTGTCAGGGGTTATGGGGAGAAGGCAGGAGAAGGCAGGGGTTCGGAGGGATAAATAGATCAGCCATGATTGAATGGCGGAGCAGGCTGAATGGGCCGAATGGCCTAATGCTGCTCCTATCACATTTGCAAAAGCACCAGGGTAAGCGGATGATGTGTCATGTCCTGCAGAGCTGCAAGCCAAGAGCTGAGAAGCAATTTGTGTAAAATTCCTTTTGAGCTAGATTAGACACAATGGGATGAATGGCCTCCATTCCTGCCAACACCCGTAAAAAATAAATGCAGTCCCTTCCGCTGAGGCTTAATGGGAGCAATTTCCAGACGTGGACCTTGACAGACCTACGTACTACATCACGCATTTTGCATGTTCAACAAAGACTTTGACAACATTTAGGAGAGGAAATCAGATGTTCTCCACGCGACAAAACCACAACGAAGGAAAAGTTGCTGAATGAACCAAAATATTTGGGTGGACGTAGAAACATGGAAAACAAATAGCTGCAGGAGTAGGACATTCGGCCCTTCGGGCCAGCACCGCCATTCAATATGATCATGGCTGGTCATCCTAAATCAGTGTCCCGTTCCTGCTTTCTCCCCATATCCCTTGATTCCGTTAGCCCGAAGAGCTATATCTAAAGGGCCTGTACCACGAGCATGCAACTGCATGCGGCAAGCGCGACCAGACCGGAAGCGGGGGCCGCGCGGAGGTCGAGTGATTCCGTACAAGTTGACGTGAAGTTCGAGCGAAGTCCGCGGGAAGTTCGCACTAGGCGTTCGCCGTCAAGACGCTGCGTACGGCGTCAAAACGCTGCGTACGCCCGTCGAGGTGGTGCGTACGGCCTCAATACGGCTGCGGGCCAGCAGACCGTTGCCGCGCGGAATTTTTGAACAGTGTCAGTTTTTCGGAGCTCCGCGCGATGTCGGGACCAGCTCCGCACAACTCCATACGGCCCCGGCGATCGAAGTGGGACCGGCCTCGCGAGGCCGTACGGCTCAAGCGAACACGTTAGGTCGCGCTTGCCGCATGGAGTCGCATGCTCGTGGGACAGGCTCTTTACTCTCTCTTGAATACAAGCTAATCCAGACAGAGAAGTGGAATATTTTTCTCATAGAAAATAGAACATAATCTTATTTCAGTCTCATTACATCAGTAGTAAAGTTCCACAAACATTTACCAACATATAATTAACAAATTCTGCTGAGACGGAATAAAGTAATGGAGGTTTTGGCTGTTATAACTCTATTTTACATTGAGTTGTGCTTTCAGATTCCCTGTAACAATAAAGCAATCATAGAAACAGCTGACCTAGGAGTAAATCAAATAGCACATACCATGACTAATCCATTAAAGATGTTTCATCTCTCGCGACGTACAAAAATAAAATGGTCCGTTTTTAATCAGAAAAATATTACCATCTGTTCTAAAGAGCTCATTTGCTTGGGCCAACAAAGAAATCATTTCAGGAAACATTTATTTCCAATTTAATTTTCTAAGAGATTTTTTAATAACATTTCACCTGCTGAAATGTTTTTTAAACTCGTAAAATCACTGGATGGTAAATAGATGGCAATGCAACTCTGACAGCAAGCACAGTACTGATGGAACGAATGGCCTGCCAGAACAATTCTGTGACTGTTCTCAGTCGTACTTTGTTTTCTGTAGGTACCGGGAACACCCAGCAATGCCTCGACTTCCTTAGAAGACTTAAGGGCCTGTCCCACTTGGCAATTTTTTTTCGGAGACTGCCGGCGTCGTATATCAGTGTCGCCAAAAGATTTTGAAATTTCAATATCCAGCGGCGACAATAAAAATGTTGCGACAAAAAACACCGCGCGCCAGTACGTCATCACGCCGCGTCACGCCGCTAATTTTTCAGTGATCTGAAAATATCACCAAGTGGGACAGGCCCTTTAGGAAGTTCAGTATGTCCCCAACAACTCTCACCAGCTTCCACAGATGCGCCTAGCAAGCATTTTATCAGGATGCATCGTTGGATGCATTGTTTTGGGAACAGCTCCATCCAAGACCACTAGAAATTGCAGAGAACCTTGGACGCTGCTGAGACCATCAAACAAACCAAACTCCCTTCCATTGACTCCATTTACATCTCACGCTGCCTTGGCAAAGGTCAGCAACGTAATCAAGGATGTGGCAACCCAGCCACTCCCTCTTCTCCCCTCTCCCATCAGACAAAAGTTTGAAATTGCACAGCACCAGATTCAGGGACAGTTTCTTCCCAGCTGTTATCAGGCAACTGAACCATCCTACCAACAACTAGAGAACAGCCCTGACCCTCTATCTATCTCATGGCAGACCCTCAGACTATCTTTGATCAGACGTATTGGCTTTATCTTGTACTAAACGTTATTCACAATATTTCCTTTATCGTGTATCTGTCTACTTTGGATGGCTCGATTGTAATCATGTATTGTCTTTCCGTTTTCTGGTCAGCATGCAACAAAAGCTTTTCACTGTACCTCGGTACACGTGACAATAAACTAATGACTATGACAATGTTTGGTTGTCCAGGTCCGTGAATGATTGGGGCAGCCGATTTTCAGCCAGTGAGGGTGGCCGAGTTCTTTCTCATAGACTCGTAGAAAAATAGGGGGAGGCCATTCAGCCCTTCAGGCCTGCCCTATCATCCAACATGGCTGATCCTCCACTTCAGTTCAGGGTTAGTAGATTAATTGACACTGTAAATTATCCCAAGGAAATATGTGAGTCGTAGAATCTGGGGAGATTTAGGGTGGCACGGTGGTGCAGCGGTAGAGTTGCTGTCTTACACCGCCAGGGACCCGGGTTCGATCCTGACTACGGGTGCTGTCTGTTTGGAGTTCTCCCTGTGAC